>NC_090936.1:534006317-534310876 GCF_040938575.1 Ambystoma mexicanum
ACTGGCCACTAGGCCTTGTTCGTTATTTATGGGATCGGCAAGCAATAATGCCCCACCAGGATTGCAAGATGAGGCTTGTGGCTTCAAGACTACCACTTTAGGAAGGTGTACAGGCCGGCGAAAGAAGAGAATCCGGCAGACTTCCTGTCTTGCCACCCCATCGCCTCAACCAATAGAAGCCCTTCAGAACGATATATAGACTACATAGTGCAGACGGCGACTACTACAGGTGTTGACATCCCACAGATGATGCAGGAGACATTGAATGACCAGGCGATCCAAATCATCCTCCAATGTCTAGAGTCGGGCTGATGGAAACACACTAAACAGACGGGGGTGTGTCAGTCCCGAGGTCCAGTGAGACATTGGAAGCCTGTCATTTGTCAAGGAGGAGCTTACCAGATCGGAGGAACATCTGTTGTTAAAAGGAGCCAGGATCGTCATTCCAGACACTGCAAAGATACTAGAACTGGCCCATGAAGGACATAGGGGAATAATGTCCACAAAATGTCTTCTGGCGCAAGACAAAAGGTGTAGTTTCCTTATGACAGTTTTCACAACCCTCAATAAAAAAAGCTTTTGGAAAGGAAACATCACTCCTACAGTAAGCCATTACATATGTTGGCATCACTAAAATTGCTTCGTCCGAGGAAGACAAATACTGTGTCTCTCCCAACTGAGTCGTTCTGTTCCCTTGGGTCCCTTTTCCTCCCAAGTGATCTCCCGGCTAATACCACCACCAGGGTTAGGATCAGGTAGCATCTGCCTTCCATGACCACCTGAGAGGAGACTTTAGGTAGGGTCTTTGTGAAGATTCTGCAGGATTCATCACAGAATGAAGGGAGGGGTGTTACCCACAATTCTTTGCATTTGAGGAAGATGCCAGGCACATTCCTGAGAAGATCAGAGGATGAGGAGACTGATCAGGAATTACTAGATGCTCCTTATGAAGGAGATGGAGAGGCATCCATTGATGACCTGGTGGAGTAGTCGGGTGGTCAGAGCCTGAACAGGGGCCAGGAGAGTGTCACTTGCAGGCCCCATAGCACGAGAAATAGGCCTCATGGACTTATTGAGGAAATGGACTAGAAGTTGACATTGTGCTTAAAAAGAAGGGAGAATGTAGTGTTGTGAAGCCACCACGTATGTCACATGACAAGGGAGAGAGCCAGAAGGGACAGGGTGCGGGAGGGTGGAAGGTGCAGGGATACCATTTACAGTTAGGTAAAAGTGGCAATCTGTTAAATAAAGGTGTGTGAACCAGCTCCTAGTGTCTGCCCCCGATTTCATGATGGAGTCAGGTTGCTCTGTGGTTACAATAGTCCGGGCAGGGGAGACCCCTCACCCAGGACCCTACAATACATATATATCGCCCTCACATAATCTGGCTGGCAGAAGGAATGTGCTTCGATTTGGTGCTCATACAGGATGGAAGTTATGCTGCTTCCACAACTAGGCTCTCCTTCTTGCTGCACTTTCCTGCAACAATGTGGCTTTGCTGTATGTAAACATTTACAGGTAGGGGGCTTGTCGCAGCAAAAAGAAAGGCATTTTATGTGAACATAAGTGAGGCCACTCAAGCACCCAAATCATATGTGAGGCCACTCAAGCACCCAAATCAGTGCACTAAAAATAGCCACACTGTAGATGAATCCCCAGTGGTGGGCAAATAAGTCCAAATGTGAACCTCAGAATAGGGCACCAACGCTGAGACAAAGCCACCATAATTCAGCAGAAAAATCCAGTTGAAGACCTGCAGAACTTGATTCAATATTCCAGATGACCCCTCCATAAGTCCTTCCTGCAATGCTTTGGATGTATCATTATCTTCACATAATACACAACAAGGTGGACATATTTTGATTATGAAGGTATTTATTTAACCTATAGGCCCCGATGTGGGAGGCATTAGCAGGAGGGAATTGCCCCCCCAACCCGCCCGCTCCTCATTGGGAGGTTTAGGCTATTTTTACAGCAGAATTACTTCTGGGGTGCTAATAACTGTATTTTTTAAGTTGGAATATAGAGTATCTGCCTCTTCTATACTTAAAACTAAAAAATAAAATAGCGTTCCGGGACTTAGGAAAAAGGGAACTACACATAGTCCTTCTCCCTTTCCATGATGGCCATTGCCATAGAGGGTAACGGACAAGACAGCTGGAGTGGCGCAGGGCATGTGACAGGCGAGGAGGCCACAAGTAAGTGGGGCCTGAGCTGGGATGGTACAGGGAGTGAGTGGCACAGTGGGATGTGTTGAGGGGTCAGGAAATAGGGTGCTCAGTGAACTAAGGCTTTTGCCCAAGGAAGGAAGAAGGGAGCCTCCCACTGCTCAGAAGGCTCGGAAGGAGGCAATACAATGCAGTAAAGCCAACCTTCTGAGCTTCCTGGTTGACTGGGAGGTGTCACTACATCACCTTCCAGGTGTTAATTAAGCTTTATAGACCCCCAAATTAGGGTTGTACCGTAATATGTCAATGGCCAGAGAGCAGTGCGAGCATTTAACAAAATATATGGGCCCATAACTCCAGGTACAGCTTGTGGCCAAGGTCTATAAAACTATTATATCCCCAATTCGAGTTTTATAAACGCATGAGGAGGCAGAGGCATAAGGGTAGGGGAATCTGCCAGGGATGTTGTCAGGATTTGTCTGCGAATAGAGAAATCTTGAAGATGGTTATGTGAGGGCAAGAAGCCAGGTATGGAAGAAATATGGGCTGCAAGGGGAAGCTGCACTGTAAGCCCTGTCCCGCATTTGCAAGGTTAAGGTGCTAAAACAAGGATCCACTTTGTATATGTCAGCAGCGATCTGGGATGAAAGTGAGGAATGGTAGAGGACCAGTGCACATTATAATCCCAGGTTGTGTCTGCCAGGAATGGCCTGGGTGAAGACTAGGATGGGCCTATGTGGCAGACATGCAAGGACAGAACGTCAAGTACAGTCATCAGTAAATCTGCAGACTATATGAGAAATTCCAAGCTGTACCACATCGTATAGCCCGCATAGTACCCAATAGCCATGCCCCCTAAACGCTCAGAGGGCTATAATATTAAATCAAACATATTTGTTGATATCACCTTAAAAGGATAATTGTCTGAGTCACCTGCCAATGTTCTAAACTGCAACTTAACAGGTTACAAACAGATCTCTGCGAGAAGCACCAATTTTACGGAGCTGTCTTCCCACCTAATTGCATTTGCCATCGTTATATCTTTGCTCTCTTTCCTTAAGCCCATACATTGCCGAGTGTCGGCCCCCCAAGCTCCAGCCATCTTTCTCTTTCTAGTCAGATTCCTTGGTTTCCAATCATTCATTTTTATATGGGCTCTAGAACCAACAAATACCTATTTCATATGAGTTCTTCTGTCAGTCAACTACTCCAAGTTCATAGAATGCTTCGGATTCATCCATTGTAACTTGTCTTTGCTCTGTAGACAATGGAAGGCTGTTTACCAGTACATATTCCTGTGCAAAAGTGCCAAAGACATCATGTTCAACTGAGAGGACATTTTGAGGGCAGGCACCTAAACTGAGATGAATGCAGCCACCATATTAGTTTTGGTTGTAAGTGCTTGATTCAAGTATGATTGTCAATGTTTTAACAGGGCCTCCCAGTGACTGGCACTGTGTAGATAAAATACAACTTTTCTCACCAATGTATGATAAATTAGTATTGACAAATTGCTGGAGCTTAGTCGTTGTGAATGTGATGCATATATTATAAACATAATGATTGCATGCATACATCATTATTTTGATATTTAAATTGCTAAGCACTGTTGTAAAGAAATAATCATAATTAATTGTGATTGCTTTTATTGTAAAAAGATTATACATAACTATTAAAACACGGTTGCCAATTATACAATTCTTGGGGCTTACCTTGTTTCTTTTTTGTCCTTTGTTTGTGTTAATCTGTATGACAGCCAATCAGGACATTCCTTCCTTATTTATTTTCACATCATCCTTAATCCGGTTTTCTTTTTTCACCACTTGTCCATCAATCCTTTCACCACTCAGCCAGAGGTTAAAATTGTGGACCTTGCGTACCATTGCAAGTGTGAAAGCTATTCCCAGTACATTAAATGGGTCTGCAACCTTTGACTCTCCGGATGTTTTGGACTACAACTCCCATGATCCCTCTCCATTGAATATGATAGCTAGGGCTGGTGGTAGTTGTAGACCAAAACACCTGCAGAGCCAAAGGTTCCAGACCCCTGTCCTAGCACCAAATGAGCAGATGCAACTAAGTGGCGTGTGGGATGGTGAAATTGTGCAATGTGGATACTGTAAACTTCCACCTCCCACGCTTCCTATCTTCAGGCTGTTGGTGGTAGAATGAGACTCTTAATATGGGCATGATTACTCCCTCTAACCCCTCTCCTATCCCCCTTTTCACACTGCCAATGTATACAAGATTGCATATAGAGACCAAAGCAAATTAGCTGTTGTACTGTACGCTCACACGTCTGGTCAATGAAGACCACAGAAGTGTTTCAAATAAAACGTGTCATTCACTTAGAATAGAAAAAGTATCCAAAGAGTGAAGATGATTATAAAACAGCTTAATTTAATAGCCAAACAAATGTTGAAAGACAGAGGAAAGTGAACGCTGCGGCCAATGCATTTCAGATTGAAACATCCTTTATCAGGGAAATTCTGAATGAAGTGGACATCAAAGAAAAAACATAAAAGAGGAAATAATTAAATCAGAACACCTCAACCAAAGATCAAGAGCAACAATAAAGTCCTAATAAGGTAATACTAATAACTGGATTTCATGGTACAAAATGCCAGCTTCTATTAAAAAAACAAATCAATAATGCTGGTAATATCACAACTGAATCCAATCTCAAAAGAGCATTATACATAAAACCAAAAAACATACAAGAAAAACCAGTTTAAATGACAATAATGCCTGTCTGGTAAGTAGATATCATCTGCTTGAGTGTGGACTTAAAAGGTGAAGAAACTGTGAAAAGGAACGCCCTAAAGTAAACAATGTAAATGTCAAAGAAAGAGGGAAGATGGTCAAAATAAAATAGAGGGATATAAAGAAGAGAAAGAAAATCCCAATCAAAGAAAGGAAAAAACGGTAAAAAATATAAGGATTATAATGAGGAAAACAATGAAAAAGTTAAAGAGAAGGAGTAAAGAAAACAAATAGGACAATATCAGACAAAACACTTAATATATCACTGGGAAAAAAATGTAGAATCAGAGTTGTAAATAGTATCAAAGAATATAAATAGGTACTGCAGTCAGATTACACATGTTCAACTAATCTACAATACAGTTACCATTGAAGATACTCATAAGATAACAGAGAACTCATAGAAAACAGGTGAGATTACATCCACAGAGTCCAATCGGTTTATCCAAAAGGCTTCTTTACAATTAAGCTTTTTATATAAGTCCTCATGTGGACTCTTTGATATGACTTCAAGTATCTGGAAGCGCATCTGTGCCAGTTGGTGTCATTTCTCCCGGAAATTAATTGTCACTGCTGAATTGAGATTCCGTGTTCATATATTGGACCGATGTTCCCTCCAGCAGATCTTGGCAGTCCGTTTGGATTGCCCATCATAATATATCCCACATGGACATTTATTAGTATCAATAACACGTGCAGGATCACAGGTAGAAAAAAATGTTAAGCCTGATGTTTTCACCTATTTAGGATGATATACAAAATCTCTTTTGATGACATTATTACAATTTGGACAGTGCAAACACCGGAAGATGCCACGTCTCCAAGTCAGAACAAGGTAACGATTTATGGCTCCTGTGGTATCTAATAGCACATTTCTTAAATTGTTACTTCTTTTATAAGTCAACATAGGTCGATATTCGAACAGAGCCTTCAGTTTAGTATCAATAGTAATAATATTCCAATGTTTGCTAATAATCTTTCTTATTTTATTACTCTGTATGGAATATTTGGAAACAAAAGTCAGATCTAGGTTGTTCAGACTAGTAGGTTTTGTCATGATGGAATCTCTAGATAAAGTTAGAACCTTCTCTTAAAGAGGGTTAGGTTCATCACCAGTGTAACCACGTTGTTGAAATTTGGAAATCATATTGTCAAGTTCAATCATTACTCAATTCTTTTTACCCTCAACAATTGGCTATTAGGTAGATTCTTGAATAAATTGGGAGGGTGAACACTTAATCGGTGTAATAGGTTATTTGTATCTGTAGGTTTTCTATATCTATATATATATATTAGTGATGAAACCATTCGTACCGGGCGTCACAAAAATGTCAAGGAAATTATTTTTGGAGAACCAACTTCGGTGGTGAATTGAATTCTGAGATTGATCATGTTGAGGAAGCTTACACATTCATAAAGGATGCTCTAGGATCACTCCAAATCCCCAAAATGTCATTAATTTGACAACCCCAATATTATAATAATGATTATAATGACAATTATACAACACCGGGTGATGTAAAATATAGTCTGTTTCAAATTGTAACATAAATAGTCCCATACCAATGTGGCACCCGAGAGGTGCCATTAGTTTGGTGAAAGAAGTTATTATTGTAACAGAAATATGTATGCTCGGAAATTAATTCGAGGAGAGTCAGGATGGTTCTTGTTATGATATATCAATTGGGTATTCTGCTTTAACATTAGTATTAGTAGTGGACTTGTTTTATGTGTTGACCTTGTCCCTACGGTATTTATATGCTATCTATACAAGACAATCGTAATGGGAATCCTTATACCTACTATTTTGACAACCTGGATTGGTGGATTGGGGAGGAGGGGCTGACTCACCCTCCACGCTCTATGCTCTCAGAATGTTATCTTCCTTGAGCTGAGTGGAGCGGGAAGCAAGGTGGGCTGTTTCTGCTGTTCCTGTGGGCCCGTCGTGCTGCATGACTGCTGTGTCCACCCCCTGCTCACCATATGCTTGCCTCTATCATCAATACTTCCCGGGCAAATTCAGAAAAACCCTTACTAGTTAAAGGTTGAATGTGGCCGGCTCCTTGGGAGTCTCGATAGTAGAGCCTTCCCTTATGTTGGAGTTGCATGTTGGAGCCCTTTTGGAGCCCATTTCTGGTGCCTTTGGAGCGACGGCTTTGTATCCCACTGCCTACGAACCTGGTCCAGTGAAAGAGGTGGCAGAGCTGAAGGGCCTAAGCACCTAAGGACGAGGACTAGTGTATATCTGATGTGGAAAGGAAGGAAGGGGGCAAACCAGTTTGGATTTAAGGACTCAAAGACTGATGTTTGATAGACACTGTCCCCTCGCTCTTTGGACGTTTGGCCTTTTGTTACACGATAAATCTGCTGGGAAAAGTGGAGGATTTCCTGTTACTCTTTTTGCAGGGTGGGAGGGGGGATGAATGTATTTTGCTTGATCCTCAAGCTGTTGTAGCATGCTGTGTCTTGTTATAGGCCTTTGATAGGTTTTTGGTGGCAGTTAAGTGACTTCGGAAGGAGCTGGAGTTGCATGTTTTGCAGCTACTGTCCACTGCCACTGCCTGTCCATTGCCTTTTTTATTGTTGTAATATGCATGTTTGTTTATCTTCCACTGTAGCTGACTATTTTTATAGCACAATCAGTTTTTTTTTTAATTTGCTGTTTTGAAGTTCAGCATTTCTAGCTGGTAGCTCTACACCTTTACAGTTTTGGTGGGCCACATGGGGGTACTATGGTTAAAAGGAAGGCTTGGGATGATGTTAAGTCTGCTAAACAACCAAAAAAAACAAAATGAGCACCCGAGAAGCCTAAAGCCTCCTCTCAGTTATCCTCTGACTCATATTTGAAGGATATGGCAGGCCGTATAGAGAATCGTATTTTGGTTACAGAGAAGGCAACAGAGTCTGCTGCTTTGGGCTTAGAGGATTCTAGGGTGTGTGCTCCAAATGGCCCTTATGAGATGGTTGGCCTTGAGCTCATCACTGTGGACATGCCAGATGGGATAGTGGTTTGTGGGTGGGGGCGAGGGAGGGGAACAAAGGTGGGGGCTTCAAGCAGACTCAAGGGGGCCTCAACAAGATTCCAGGGCTCCCAGGCCACCTCAGATGGCCCAGTTTCTTGTGACGAGGACGACAGGGCTTGGTTAGAGGTATTATTGGTGGAACATTTGAACCCTATCATACTGCAGCTTTCCAAATGTGGAACCACCTCCACCGCCCCCCTCTGCCCCCCACCACTGGCTGCGAGTCTAGGTGGTGAAAAGGATTGGGAGAAGTGTTTTAGATCCACTTTGGAGTTTTTACATTTATGTAAGCACAGGGTTATGAACATGTTAGCAATCCTGCATGACTGCATTAGGGAGCTAAGGAACATTTTGAGGATTATGTTGTTAGGAATCCTGTTGTGTCCCAGGTGTCCCAAAATGAGGGAGTTTTATTGGAAGAGGGCTGCTTGGGAGGAAGGGTGGTGGAGGGCAATGGTAGGATGTTTAGCACCCCAACTCTGTCAGAGTGGAAATAGCGATGTGTCAACAGGCAGCTGGGGAACCCGGGAAGGTAGCAGGCTTGGTGGGAGAGGTTTGGAATTTGCCACCGCCCACTACCCCCTTGGTCGGGGTTCTTCTGGGGGTACCCAAAATTAAGGCTGAATCGACTGTCTCCTTGATTAATAAGGCTACTTGATTCATTCTAATTTAATGGGGGCAAGCATTAACTTTTCCAACATTTTGATGGAAAGAAGGGTTGGGTGGGTTGGCCCTACTGAAAAATTGGTTAATGATGACTGTAATATGGTTTCTTTTCTGATACTTTACTTCTTAATTCTTTGTTAAACTTGAATTTATCTATGGGTGTCAAAACGAACAGTGGTGAATTATCCAGTAGATTGCTACTGTTGTTATTTTTAGAATCCATGATCTGGGGGAAGAGCCAATTTGAAATTCGACTCACCTTCGCTGAACACATGGAATGGCAAGGTGATGGTTTGCCCTACTAATGTCTTAACAGGGTCAAATAAATGACCCATTCTAAAACCTTGAACCGACTCCAAGCTTCGCCCCCTGGCCAAGAAAACTGGAAGGGTAGAGACCTTGGGGAGGGGGTCGCAGTCTCCAATTGTTATGAACTTCTCTCTACCATTGAGGAAATTGATTGACATGTGGACCCCCTGCCCACTTCATTAACATCCCAGGCTCTGGAGGGCGGTGGGAACCTTTTCTACTACGGGAAAGGAGAAAGACTTGCCATTTCAGGGGGTCGAATCTTCTGTGGCTTGTTTCCTTTCCTGGAATATTGCTAGGGCTAACAGGAAATTTGAGAATTTAGATATTTAGAATGTTTTAAAAACCTATGAGGTGATCCTTCTGCAGGGATTTTGGACTTTGGCGGTCCCCCTCCTTGACGGCTTTCTATCTTATATGGTAGTGGCTAATAAAAACAGTAGGGGTAGATGCTTTGGTGGTTTGGCTATCCTGATAAAGGCTTCCCCTGACTGAAAAGTGAAGGTCATTGAGACCAATGTGGATTTTTTGCAAATGTTGCAAATGTCCATGAGTAACAGGCTGTCAGTGGCTGCATTTAACTTCACCAGCAGCCCGCAGAAGGCTGACACAAATAGGTTGTTGAAGTTTAAATGCTTCATTGAAGATCAATTGGTGGTGTGGGAGGACTCTAATTCTTTGATTGTGTTGGGGGTGACGTTAATATCAAATTTGTAAAACACAAGTAAAAAACAGATCACATAAACTGCACAGCTAGCATTATCATATACAGGGTAATTCATATAATTTCGCACAAAAGTGGCGCACGCGGCTGGCGCACAGTGTGCGCATGTGAATGTCTGTGCCAGCCGTGTGTGCTAAAATCCATTTCCGCATACAGCGTATTCATGGATTTTAGCCTCCAGAACCAGCCATGATGCAGAGTGGTGCAGCGACCCTGTAGCAGCGCCAGTTACGCCCCCAAGAACGCCCTTGTGCAAGGAAAAGCCATCAAAATTCCCAATTCAGCGCAAAGGGCTGCGCTAACTCTGGACCAGTTTACAGGGCTGCCAAACAGCAAACGCCAAGCGGGGAACGTGTATTACAGGGGTGCGCGGGAAGTTTCACACGCGATTGGGCTGGGTACGTGTATCTCAGGGGTGCGTGGGAAGTTTCACACACGAATGGCCTGGGTACGTGTATTTCAGGGGTGCGCGGGAAGTTTCACACGCGATTGGCCTGTGTACGTGTTTTTCAGGGGTACACGGGAAGTTTCAAACGCGATTGGGCCTGGGTACGTGTATTTCAGGGGTGCACGGGAAGTTTCACACGCGATTGGGCTTGGTACGTGTATTTCAGGGGTGCGTGGGAAGTTTCATACGCGATTGGCCTGGGTAGGTGTATTTCAGGGGTGCGCGGGAAGTTTCACATGCGATTGGGCTGGGTACGTGTATTTCAGGGGCGCGCGGGAAGTTTCACATGCGATCGGCCTGGGTACGTGTATTTCAGGCTTGCGTGGGAAGTTTCACACACGATTGGCCTGGGTATGTGTGTTTCAGGAGCGCGCGGGAAGTTTCACACACGATTGGCCTGGGTATGTGTATTTCAGGGGCGCGCGGGAAGTTTCACACGTGATTGGCCTGGGTACGTGTATTTCAGGGGTGCGCGGGAAGTTTCACACCCGATTGGAGTAGGGCACATGCATTACCGGGCTGCGCATGAAGTTTCACACGCGATTTTGCTGTCAGAGCAGGGAACGCGTATTTTGGGGTTGCGCGGGGAGTCCTACATGTGAATTGGCAGTGTGGGTCCTCCCAGGTGTCCCCTCAACCCCCTCCACAGCCCCTGCAGGCAGCCCACACCACAGGGGACTACCCCGCACCCCTGGTCATGTCCCACAGGCAGCATATCCACCATGGGCATGCCCCCCAGCCAAGCCACATGTCACGTTGCAATCTGATCACCAACTCAAGTCTCCCAGCAGCCCCACCCCCCAGCAGTGCAGGGCACCTGCCAGTAGGCCCCCACACATGTCCCACTCATGTCCCCTTGCACCCCCACCCCCATCAGTGCAGAGCACCTGTCAGCAGGCCCCCACACATGTCCCACTCATGTCCCCTTGCACCCCTACCCCCCAGCAGTACAGGGCACCTGCCAGCAGGCCCCCACTCATGTCCCCTTGCACCCCTACCACCCAGCAGTGCAGGGCACCGGCCAGCAGGCCCCCACTCATGTCCCCTTGCACCCCCACCCCCCAGCAGTACAGGGCACCTGCCAGCAGGCCCCCACACATGTCCCACTCATGTCCCCTTGCACCCCCACCCCCCAGCAGTGCAGGGCACCTGTCAGCAGGCCCCCACTCATGTCCCCCAGCACCCCCAACCCCCAGCAGTCAGGGGCACCTGCCAGCAGGCCCCCACACATGTCCAACTCATGTCTCCTTGCACCCCCACCCCCCAGCAGTGCAGGGCACCTGCCAGCAGGCCCCCACTCATGTCCCACTCATGTCCCCTTGCACCCCCACCTCCCAGCAGTGCAGGGCACCTGCCAGCAGGCCTCCACTCATGTCCCCTTGCACCCCCACCCCCCAGCAGTGCAGGGCACCTGCCAGCAGGCCCCCACTCATGTCCCACTCATGTCCCCTTGCACCCCCAGCCCCTAGCAGTGCAGGGCACCTGCCAGCAGGAACCCACTCATGCCCCACTCATGTCCCCTTGCACACCCACCCCAGCAGTGCAGGGCACCTGCCAGCAGTCCCCCACTCATGTCCCCTTGCACCCCCACCCCCAGCCGTGCAGGGCACCTGCCAGCAGGCCCCCACGCATGTCCCCCAGCACCCCCACCCCCCAGCAGTACAGGGCACCTGCCAGCAGGCCCCCACTTATGTCCCCTTGCACCCCCACCACCCAGCAGTGCAGGGCACCTGCCAGGAGGCCCCCACTCATGTCCCCTTGCACCCCCACCCCCAGCAGTACAGGGCACCTGCCAACAGGCCCCCACACATGTCCCACTCATGTCCCCTTGCACCCCCACCCCCCAGCAGTGCAGGGCACCTGTCAGCAGGCCCCCACTCATGTCCCACTCATGTCCCCCAGCACCCCCACCCCCAGCAGTCAGGGGCACCTGCCAGCAGGCCCCCACTCATGTCCCCTTGCACCCCCACCCCCCAGCAGTGCAGGGCACCTGCCAGCAGGCCCCCACTCATGTCCCCTTGCACCCCCACCCCCCAGCAGTGCAGGGCACCTGCCAGAAGGCCCCCACTCATGTCCCACTCATGTCCCCTTGCACACCCACCCCCCAGCAGTGCAGGGCACCTGCCAGCAGGCCCCCACTCATGTCCCCTTGCACCCCCACCCCCCAGCAGTGCAGGGCACCTGCCAGCAGGCCCCCACTCATGTCCCCTTGAACCCCCACCCCCCAGCAGTGCAGGGCACCTGCCAGCAGGCCCCCACTCATGTCCCCTTGCACCCCCACCCCCCAGCAGTGCAGGGCACCTGCCAGGCCAGCAGGCCCCCACACATGTCCCCCAGCACCCCCACCCCCCAGTAGTGCAGGGCACCTGCCAGCAGGCCCCCACACATGTCCCACTCATGTCCCCTTGCACCCCCACCCACCAGCAGTGCAGGGCACCTGCCAGCAGGCCCCCACTCATGTCCCGCTCATGTCCCCTTTCACCCCCACCTCCCAGCAGTGCAGGGCACCTGCCAGCAGGCCCCCACACATGTCCCCCAGTACCCCCACCCCCAGCAGTGCAGGGCACCTGCCAGCAGGCCACCACTCATGTCCCAATCATGTCCCCCAGCGCCCCCACCCCCCAGCAGTCAGGGGCACCTGCCAGCAGGCCCCCACACATGTCCCCCAGCACCCCCACACCCCAGCAGTCAGGGGCACCTGCCAGCAGGCCCCCACACATGTCCCACACATGTCCCCCTGTACCTCCACCCCCCATCATTGACAGGCACCTGCCAGCACGCCACCAGGCAATACCACATGGGAACAATCCATTTACGGTATGGCAACCCAACAGGCAGCATCAGTTGAGGGGACATGAGTGGGACATGAGTGGGGGCATGCTGGCAGGTGCCCCTCAGCGCTGGGGGTGCAAGGGGACATGAGTGGGGGCCTGCTGGCAGGTGCCCCTCAGTGCTGGGGGGGTGCAAGGGGACATGAGTGGGGGCCTGCTGGCAGGTGTCCTGCACTGCTGGGGGGTGGGGGTGCAAGGGGACATGTGTGGGGGCCTGCTGGCAGGTGCCCCTGACTGCTGGGGGGTAGGGGTGCTGGGGGACATGTGTGGGGGCCTGCTGGCAGGTGCCCTGCACTGCTGGGGGGTGGGGGTGCAAGGGGACATGAGTCGGGCCTGTTGGCAGGTGCCCCTCAGTGCTGGGGGGTGGGGGTACAAGGGGACCTGAGTGGGGGCCTGCTGGCAGGTGCCCTGCACTGCAGGGGGCTGTGGGTGAAAGGGGACATGAGTGGGACATGAGTGGGGGCCTGTTGGCAGGTGCCCCTCAGTGCTGGGGGGTGGGTGTGCAGGGGGACATGAGTGGGGGCCTGTTGGCAGGTGCCCCTCAGTGCTGGGGGGTGGGGGTGCACGGGGACATGAGTGGGGGCCTGCTGGCAGGTGCCCTGCACTGCTGGGTGGTGGGGGTGCAGGGGGACATGAGTGGGGGCCTGCTGGCAGGTGCCCTGCACTGCTGGGGGGTGGAAGTGCAGGGGGACATGTGTGGGGGCCTGCCGGCAGGTGCCACTGACTGCTGGGGTGTGGGGGTGCTGGGGGACATGAGTGGTGGCCTGCTGGCAGGTGCCCTGCACTGCTGGGGGGTGGGGGTGCAAGGGGACCTGAGTGGGGGCCTGCTGGCAGGTGCCCTGCACTGCTGGGGGCTGGGGGTGAAAGGGGACATGAGTGGGACATGAGTGGGGGCCTGTTGGCAGGTGCCCCTCAGTGCTGGGGGGTGGGTGTGCAGGGGGACATGAGTGGGGGCCTGTTGGCAGGTGCCCCTCAGTGCTGGGGGTGGGGGTGCACAGGGACATGAGTGGGGGCCTGCTGGCAGGTGCCCTGCACTGCTGGGGGGTGGGGTGCAGGTGGACATGAGTGGGGGCCTGCTGGCAGGTGCCCTGCACTGCTGGGGGGTGGGGGTGCAGGGGGACATGTGTGGGGGCCTGCCGGCAGGTGCCACTGACTGCTGGGGTGTGGGGGTGCTGGGGGACATGTGTGGGGGCCTGCTGGCAGGTGCCCTGCACTGCTGGGGTTGGAGGTGCAAGGGGACATGAGTAGGGCCCTGTTGGCAGGTGCCCCTCAGTGCTGGGGTGTGGGGGTGCAAGGGGACATGAGTGGTGGCCTGCTGGCAGGTGCCCTGCACTGCTGGGGGGTGGGGGTGCAAGGGGACCTGAGTGGGGGCCTGCTGGCAGGTACCCTGCACTGCTGGGGGCTGGGGGTGAAAGGGGACATGAGTGGGACATGAGTGGGGGTCTGTTGGCAGGTGCCCCTCAGTGCCTGGGGGGTGGGTGTGTAGGGGGACATGAGTGGGGGCCTGTTGGCAGGTGCCCCTCAGTGCTGGGGGGGTATTCACGGGGACATGAGTGGGGGCCTCCTGGCAGGTGCCCTGCACTGCTGGGTGGTGGGGGTGCAGGGGGACATGAGTGGGGGCCTGCTGGCAGGTGCCCTGCACTGCTGGGGGGTGGGGGTGCAGGGGGACATGTGTGGGGGCCTGCCGGCAGGTGCCACTGACTGCTGGGGTGTGGGGGTGCTGGGGGACATGTGTGGGGGCCTGATGGCAGGTGCCCTGCACTGCTGGGGGGTGGAGGTGCAAGGGGACATGAGTGGGGCCCTGTTGGCAGGTGCCCCTCAGTGCTGGGGTGTGGGGGTGCAAGGGGACATGAGTGGTGGCCTGCTGGCAGGTGCCCTGCACTGCTGGGGGGTGGGGGTGCAAGGGGACATGAGTGGGGGCCTGCTGGCAGGTGCTCTGCACTGCTGGGGGTGGGGGTGCAAGGGGACTTGAGTGGGGGCCGGCTGGCAGGTGCCCTGCACTGCTGGGGGGTGGGGGTGCAAGGGGACATGAGTGGGACATGGGTGGGGGCCTGTTGGCAGGTGCCCCTCAATGCTGGGGGGTGGGTGTGCAAGGGGACATGAGTGGGGGCCTGTTGGCAGGTGCCCTGCACTGCTGGGCGGTGGGGGTGCAAGGGGACATGAGTGGGACATGAGTGGGGGCCTGTTGGCAGGTGCCCTGCACTGCTGGGGGGTGGGGGTGCAAGGGGACATGAGTGGGACATGAGTGGGGGCCTGCTGCCAGGTGCCCCTCAGTGCTGGGGGGTGGGGTGCAAGGGGACATGAGTGGGGGCCTGCTGGCAGGTGCCCTGCACTGCTGGGGCGTGGGGGCGCAAGGGGACATGAGTGGGACATGAGTGGGGGCCTGTTGGCAGGTTCCCTGCACTGCTGGGGGGTGGGGGTGCAAGGGGACATGTGTGGGGGCCTGCTGGCAGGTGCCCCTGACTGCTGGGGGGTGGGGGTGCTGGGGGACATGTGTGGGGGCCTGCTGGCAGGTGCCCCTCAGTGCTGGGGGGTGGGGGTTCAAGGGGACATGAGTGGGGGCCTGCTGGCAGGTGCCCTGCACTGCTGGGGGGTGGGGGTGCAAGGGGACATGTGTGGGGGCCTGCTGGCAGGTGCCCCTGACTGCTGGGGGGTGGGGGTGCTGGGGGACATGTGTGGGGGCCTGCTGGCAGGTGCCCCTCAGTGCTGGGGGGTGGGGGTTCAAGGGGACATGAGTGGGGGCCTGCTGGCAGGTGCCCTGCACTGCTGGGCGTGGGGGTGCAAGGGGACATGAGTGGGGGCCTGCTTGCAGGTGCCCCTAACTGCTGGGGGTGGGGGTGCAAGGGGACATGTGTGGGGGCCTGTTGGCAGGTGCCTTGCACTGCTGGGAGGTGGTGGTGCAAGGGGACATGAGTGGGGGCCTGTTGGCAGGTGCCCCTCAGTGCTGGGGAGAGGGGGTGCAAGGGGACATGAGTGGGGCCTGCTGGCAGGTGCCCTGCACTGCTGGGGGGTGGGGGTGCAAGGAGACATGAGTGGGACATGAGTGGGGGTCTGTTGGCAGGTGCCCCTCAGTGGTGGGGGGTGGGTGTGCAAGGGGACATGAGTGCGGCCTGCTGGCAGGTGCCCTGCACTGCTGGGGGGTGGGGGTGCAAGGGGACATGAGTGGGGGCCTGCTGGCAGGTGCCCTGCACTGCTGGGGGGTGGGTGTGCAAGGGGACATGAGTGGGGGCCTGCTGGCAGGTGCCCTGCACTGCTGGGGGGTGGGGGTGCAAGGGGAGATGAGTGGGACATGATTGGGGGCCTGTTGGCAGGTGCCCCTCAGTGCTGGGGGGTGGGGGTGCAAGGGGACATGAGTGGGGGCCTGCTGGCAGGTGCCCCGCACTGCTGGGGGGTGGGGGTGCAAGGGGACATGAGTGGGGGCCTGCTGGCAGGTGCCCTGCACTTCTGGGGGGGTGGGGGTGCAAGGGGACATGAGTGGGGGGCTGCTGGCCGGTGCCCTGCACTGCTGGGGGGTTAGGGGTTCAAGGGGACATGATTGGGGCCTGTTGGCAGGTGCCCCTCAGTGCTGGGGGGTGGGTGTGCAAGGGGACATGAGTGGGGGCCTGCTGGCAGGTGCCCTGCACTGCTGGAGGGTGGGGTGCAAGGGGACATGAGTGGGACATGAGTGGGGGCCTGCTGGCAGGTGCCCTGCACTGCTCGGGGTTGGGGGTGCAAGGGGACATGAGTGGTGGCCTGCTGGCAGGTGCCCTGCAGTGCTTGGGGGCGGGGGGTGCAAGGGGACATGAATGGGACATGAGTGGGGGCCTGCTGACAGGTGCCCTGCACTGCTGGGGGGTGGGGGTGCAAGTGGACATGAGTGGGACATGAGTGGGGGCCTGCTGGCAGGTGCCCCTCAGTGCTGGGGGGTGGGTCCAACGGGACATGAGTGGGGGCCTGCTGGCAGGTGCCCCTCAGTGCACTGCTGGGGTGGGGGTGGAGCGGGTAATGCTTGGTGATCAGTAGTGCAAGCTGACATGTGGCTTGGCTGGGGGACATGCCCATGGTGGATGGGCTGCCTGCGGGACATGACCAGGGGTTCAGGGTAGTCCCCCGTGGTGTGGGCTGCCTGTAGGGGCCGTGGAGGTTGTAGAGGGAACACCGGGGAGGACCCACACTGCCAATTCACGTGTAGGACTCCCCTGCACCCCAGATACACACGTACCCCACTCGCACAGGGCCTGTTGCGTGTGAAACTTCCTGCGCACCCCCGAAATACACGTACCCCGCTCGCCCAAGGCCAATCGCGTTTGAAAATATCCCACGCACCCCAGATTTACATGTACCCAGGCCAATCACGTGTGAAACTTCACGCGAACCCCAGGAATACACGCACCCCACTGGCACAGGGCCTATCGAGTGTGAAACTTCCCGCGAACCCCAGATTTAAACGCCCCCGCTCGCCCAAGGCCATATCGGGTGTGAAACTTCCCACGCACCCCTGAAATACACGCACACGCTATTTTTGACACAGCGGGTGTTTGTGTTTGTCGCATACCCCTTTGCACGTTGTTTGTCCTAGAGGGCCACAGTATGGGACAATCATCAGAGCTGTATATACGTGCTTTTTGTTAGAGCACATTTTGGCGCACATTTTTTTCATGCGCAGGGACGCTACCGCCTGCCTTCGTGTGGCGTACGTGTTTAGGCCTGTGCGCGTCTTCGCACATGCGCTGGTTTGCCCTATTCGATTCCATGAATACGTGTTGTAGGCGAGCGTGTGGGCATTCCACGCACTTGCCTCCTGTACTTCCCCCGTGACACCCACATTTTGACGCGTTGTTCCCCATTCCGGGTGTCACGCCCCATGTTACGCCTACTTTTGTTATGTGCGCCGTGCTATGTGCGCTTTCACTGTGGCCGTAGCGCACGCCGTTAGATGACCTGTGCCCCGGCGTGCTCCACGCAGATTTTCAGCGCACATCCCAGATTTTACTCACGCACCGACTTCTATGAATGGATGTGCGCGGGTTTTGCTGCGATTTTCGCACTTGCACTGCGATTCGCACGTTTTGCACGCTTGCGCGGGAATTTTCAGCGCTCATTAATTCCATGAGTCGGCCTGTTAGTATTTTCCTTATTTTGGATTCTCATCACTTTGCATCACATATAATGTATGCCTGTGTAGAATGGAAGTTAGTGCTAAGTTTGCAATATGAGTGCTCTTTTTTTGCGGCAGTATTGGTGCAGCTTGGTGCAAATGGGTTAATATTGGCAAAGCATGTTTAATTTTTAGTTTTGGTGCATATGGGGGCCTTTATGCCCCCATACAGGCAAAAGATTGCCACGGAGAAAAGAGAGAAGGAAAGGGGTGTTGGGTTGCAAAATATCTAGTTGGCAAGACAACTGCCAATGATAGTAGCATGTATTGGTTGAAGCACTTATTGTTATATTTTGTTCCCAGCATGCAAACCGACGAGGAGTTAATTGAGTAAATATGTACCAATTAGGAATATGTAGAGAGATCCAATTTGCCTGTAGCTGAATGATGTGCTTGCTTCTCACTGCTCAGGCTCATGTGAGCCATTGCCTGAAGAAGTGCATGCTCCACTCTGCTCCTGTCCTTCTCCCTCTCCTTCCTCTTAAGCTCTATTCTCGCATGTCTCCACACACGACTGGTTGCTTTTAGATCAAATATGTTTAAAATAAAGTTCTTAGCTATCTTGAAGTTCTGTGCGCATTGTGGGAGTGCTTACGAGTGCTGTTCGGCTGGATCCTCTACCCTGATATGCTCCGTCTTGGACCTTGGAACTTTGTTCATCTGCTGCGGGCCGCTGATTGCTGCTACCTGTGCCTCCCACTGACTGTCTATTAGCTCCCTATTGACTTCCATTTTGCATCTTCAACTTGCATACTTTCTGGAAGAACCACTTCTAAACAACAGTGTATTTATTTCATTTCAGCGGCACGCTAAACCCAACCCCTTCCTACCAGGAACCTTACAAATACTCCAGTGCACATGCATCGCACGTGCATATTGTGGTAGTTATTGCGAGTACTGTTCAGTTGTTCAGCTGAACAGCTGAAAGCTTCTTCTCTGACGAGCAGCCCACTTTCCATACTCTGAGTTTACCAAGCCCCCAGAACGCTCACACATGTAGGTAAAGTGAAATGCCACTCTACAATCTAGAAACAGCCATGCCTGCACATGCAGATACACTTCTTGGGGCACAACAGACAGACCCATCAATAGATTTAGAACAAAATCCCCAATCAGGCTTAAAAAGGAAAATACAAAGTAAACAGATAAAAAATCAGCGGTTGAAATCCTTAACTGCTGACATTAAGCATATTTGACAGCCTCGCATGCGAGAGCCAACCGCGACAGTGACCCCAGACGAAATGTCTATGAATAAGCATATACCGCCTCCGCAGCCCAACAGTCTGACAAGTCACAATGCCCCTCTTTGTCATGTAATCTCTACTCATTACATAACTGATGCTGAGCTGTTAGCTTGCCCCACTCAGTGCAGTTTTCCCAACCATATGGCTCCTAATGTTACAACTGAAAATGTATAACCTACCTTGGCAACAGTAACACCATCAACTATTGAGGCAGAAATTCATGCAAATGACAGCATGGAAATTCCAACCTTGTACTCACAGATTGTTAAAAAATACGAAGAAAGAAATTTCACACCCAACAATACCTCAAAAACAGCTGCTTAAGAGTGCAAGCTTACTAAAAGGGAATGCTCCCAGTGAACTACCTATAGATGCCGCCTCTAAAGGGCAGAATACTGTGTATACAATATCTGAAACTCAACTAGAAGCACTGGCAAGTATCCAGCTGTTAAACCTGTCACATTACCCAATCTTATATACAGACTCGTCTAACTCGACTTTTAATTAATCAGCAACGTCTCCCATGTCTTTTTTTTACCCTCCTTTGGGCTAAAGCAAGCACCCATTCCTACATACGGCAGTACTCTGTCCGCTATTAACAATGGGCTACATAGTATAACAAAATGTTTTGAAATATTGGAAAACAAAACAGATTCACATACCAACTTGCTGAATGTCCTATCCTCTAAAATTGATTGGATAGCCGTAGAACTTAATCACTATTACCAGATCTTTCGAAAAGATCGCCAAATTCCAGCTGCACTAAATCCAGCTGGCGAGTCGATAATGTCTTGCAGCCTGCAGTGACAATCGTGGTATGTTCTCTGACAACAGGGAACATATAATCTGTAAACCAATAGAATGTTATAAAACAACCTGATCCAACATTGTCGACAAGCATAGTTTAAATCATGGCATCACAGGAACCATTGTTTGAGATTTTTCAATTACAAAAACGGAAAAAGAAAACCAAATGATCCAACATCTCAACAACAAAAAAACTAAGAACCAATGCTTAGCAACTAGAATGACTAATAGCAAATATCGATTCCTTGACGACCCCTCCATGTCCCGTCTCATCCAATGCTCGGACTAAAATTGATTCAACATTTCTTAAAGTGTAAACCAAGTCTAAAAATCAAACCCAAAGTGAAAACCCCTAAAATAGATTGCCTACTCCACTACCAGCAGAGCTGATCTCATTGAATGTTGAAGATTATGAGGATCTAATGAACTATTCAACCTATTCCATTTCTCCCTTACCGCAAGAAAGAGACACTCAAGATCCCTTTCACTCCCCAGCTCCCTCACCCACGACTAAAGATAAGAGGTGGGAATAGAGCAACAATTTATTTTAACTTTCTCACCATGGAACAGAAGAGATCTCGAGTGTCTAAAGTTCTAAACATTCATGACAACTTAGCCTGCAAAATTAGACACGATAATTTACTGCAAACCACAAATAAACCACTGAGCCTCCAACATAGGGAGCGTTCGCATTCCACTCATAAAGAACGCTATCCAACAACATCAGTATCCCTGATTGGAGATTACTCTGTGACTAGAAGGCAGTCCTTAAGCTATAAGATACATTAACATTAACAATGAAAGATTGACAAAGAGGAGATCCATTTCCTAATAGAACAACCAAACTAACTGGCTTCAAAGTAATTCCTAATTTGAAACTGATCCAATCGCAAGACATCAAATCTCTGTACTTCATTAACAACCGAAAGATGTACACAGTAAAGCTGACTGTACCATCTCAGATTGTTAAGGAAATGATATGGAGTGCAAAAGATAAATTATATCACCAAGGCTTTATCTTAACTGTCAGCAAAATAACAAATTCAATGAGAGATAGAGAAATACATACTTCAAGGAGCCATAGGGCGGATTCCTCATGATCCAACATTGCAGAACCCTTAATCATTAACTGGGAGAGCAAAAGAGGACACCTAAAATGTGAAGTATATTTTAAAGATACTCAAACTCCCCCACGGAATACAACATGGTCCTGGTTTAAGAAAGCAATTAGTGATACTAATCATGGAAAAAACGATTAATGTCAAACAAATTCTTTGTCGCATACCTTGAAGATGGCAGTATGGAACATCAGAGGTTTCAAATACCTTATGTGAACCAATCAAATCCACCCACTGGTGCCTATGATATCATTGTACTCCAAGAAACTTGGATAACTACAGAACCCATATGGCTGGATTTTGAAATATGCTGGATACCTGCCGTTAACAAGCAAAAGGCAGGCTTATGGCTGGTCTCCTAGCAGCAGTTAAATTGGGCATAAATTGTAAGATATTATTATGGGCCTCTCCCCACCCCTGCATACAATTGTCAAAATTTCAATTTTCCAATCCTTTGAATCCTCTGGGGTCTTATACAGCCATCTTAAATCTGTACTGGAATCCGGCCGTGATAGCTGATGATGAATGCTTTGACTAGGTGAATCAAATGCTAGATCTTATTGGGAATGAATTGGACACTTACACAATGCTACTAGTTGGAGATCTAAGCATAAGATGTATTACTGCCAATTAACTTATACTATCACCTAGAGCCTCGAGGTGGATGACACTAATGTCAGAAATAAATTTTACAATGCTCAATGGAACGATTGAGGGTGATACTCCCCCTTGTCCAACATGGCAGAGAGATAATTTGTCTGCCATTCTGCACTACGTTTTTATATCGACACACTCAATCAACTGTGTCAGGTATTTTGTCATCGTTCCTACAACAAACAGTGATCATAATTTCCTAGAAACTCTATGGACACAAATTATTCTCCCACAAAGACAATACCATAAGCCCGCAATTGAACTCTCAGAAGTGAGAAATAGGATAAAATGGACCAAACTGGGCATTCTATTAGATAGACTACACAGGGACCTTCTCTCCCGGGACACCAAAACAGACCTATCTTACACAGATACCCTGCACATATTTGTCGAGATAACTCGAACCGGACCTCACCCAATCGTGGCACAAAAACACATATTCGACACTGTCATTCAAAATAGGAAAGCGAAGATGAGAAGAGAATTAAAAAGCATCAAGTCCAACACTTCTAAAGAGAACCGGGAAAAAGCTGCCAATATATGCACCACTTACAAGAACTTTGTAAAACAACATAAAATAACTAAGATCCAAGAAGCTAGCGAATGCATGCTTGCAGCACTAGCACCCAAATCGAGTGCCCAGGTCTAGGGGCTCCTTAAGGAGGGCACTAACACCAGCACAGCATTGCTTCTATTGAATAGTTACGGGTGCAATCCCTTCATCTAGGAAACAATCAATACTTATCCCAATATTTAAAATGGGAAATCAGAAAAACCTATGAAACTACCGGCTGATTGCCCTTTTGGACATCCCTGGAAAAATCATCAATCCGGATTTATATTGGGTGTGGGCACTGCTGTCAATCTTCTCATTTCATTGGCAATGAAAAAGCAAGTATTGACATCTATCCAACCTGCATACCTAGTGTTTATAGATTTTAAACAAGCTTTCGATTCCATCTCAAGAAATTTGCTATGGCAGAAATTAATGAAACCGAGATGTTGTTCTAGACCCCCAATTTACTCCACTAATTTTATTCTAACACCTCAATCAGAATGAAGTTAAATCAAGAGGGACTTCTATCCCAGTCCATGTGTACCCACCGCATTCTGAAACAGGGATTTATTCTGGCCTCAACCCTCTTCAATTTTTACATTAGAGGCATAAACAAACACTTGGAGACCACCAGAACTTTCCCCCCTAAAAATGGAAAACATACGGTAGGGTGGCGTGTCTATGCAGATGATCTTGTCTTGGTAGATCAGACAACCATCGGTCTGCAGAGACAACTTCATGCGTTACAAAAATTCACACCAGAATAAAAAATGTGCTCATGATTAATATCCATAAATCGAACATCCTGATAATGCAGTGCACCAAAGGAAGAAAAGAACTCCCACCTTTAAGTGGTCAAATGGAACACAAAAACTTGACATCCTTCATGAGTACAAATATTTAGGCCAAAACAACAATGATAACAGATCAGACACTCCAAAAAAATTTGAAATAATACATAAAATGGAATCAATGATTTCTTAAGCCAAACTAGTACATCGAAAGTATGGCAACTTCTCTTGTCTGCCCTTTATAAACTTTTACAAGCAAAAAGCCATACCTGTAATTACATATGGGGCCCAGGCCAAACTACGAGAAAACCATACAGATGGGGATGATTTAGAAGGATTGTATTGAAGAAGATTTTACCCATACCAAAAAGCTTTCCTATCCAAGTAGTCCGTCATGAAGTACGAATTATATCGCTCAATGCCATTGTGTCCTGTCATGCTCTATTGCTATTTAGAAAATAGTTAATGAAAGCAATGTTTGAATCTACCTTAATACCAGCACTGGCATCTGCCTTAGAAGGAAAACGTGATAAATCGCTAGACCCTTGGAAACACCATTGTATGAAAATGATGAATCAAGCAGACATTGAATAAAATCTATTAATAAATAACTCTGATCATGCAAAGAAAAAACTTTGGTATTTTGACTGGAATACCACCTGGGCAAAATGTAATCAATACAAGGTATTCATTAATGGGAATTTTGTTCCAAAACCGGTTAATCAAATTCCGACATGTCTTCAGAGATTTCCCGACCAAAGATATCACACTCATTTAATGAGATTGCGCTTTAATTTATGGCCTACAAAAGCGCTGGTAGCATTTCGATTGGGAAACCAGCAAATATATATCACGTGCAGATTTTGTAACCTCAACACCCAACCTGAGACCTTGGAACATCTACTTGTTCACTGCACTAACCTAACCTCATTAAGGAAACAATATTTTCACAAATGTCTTCGCAAATTTCAATTACTATCTCCCCATCATATGTGGCTTATGATTTTTAATGCAAACCAAATCTCTCTAAATCTAGCCACAATCAATTATCTATTGAGACTGAATATCAAATTGTAGCCTATTACGTTTGTGGAATGCCATCATTATTTGTCGGAATAAGAATCAACTAAATTGATTAGTATCATGCAAAAACAGCAACACAGTAAAATCTTGCACGCTTAAATGCCATTCATTCTAAAATAACAATAATCTTGTAGTCCTCCTCGTCATCGTTTTTCTATAACATGTGTTTAATAATTGTATAATGAATGAAATTGATGCCTGTTTCTTGTTAGCACAAAATACCTCACTGTTTACATTGATACATCGCTAATACCTTTTATAAAAATAACATTCATGCTTGCTTCTTGTAACACAAAACATGCGCAAGACCAAATTTCATCTATGCAATTTTATGTGCATTTTATTGTAACAAGAAATGGTTAACATGACTGTACTTACAAGTTTTTAATCTGTGTTTGAAAGGTTGTTATTTATAGCCAAAACAAATAAAATAATTTTAAAAAAGGTTCTGTTTCTTTGCTTCTGCCTTCTTCCTAGCTCCCTGTGTCCCACATTTCACTGGCAGCCTCCGCTGTTCCTTGTTCTTTGAGGAAACTAGGGAGGAGCAAAATGCAAGTAATCACTTTCATAGACTTACGGTTTTAGCTATAACCATAGGTTGTTACAAAAGGCATTCCCGAAGCAGCAACTAAGCTTAGACAGAAACATTTTGTGATTTTAGACATTTATAGAAAATCGATGGATTTTACAGCTGGATCTCACTTTGCCAGCACGTGAAGTGAAGCTGGGTTGTAGTGTGTGTGTCTGCGTGTAAGGTTGTGTGCCTTGTGGAGATTCACTTCCATTGAAAGGACTGAACTCAATTTTAATTTTTCAATGAAAAATAACTTAATTGAATACAAAGTGGACACCTTCACTTGTAACATGTTTAGTGATTCTCTTTGAAATCCAAGAGGCCATTTCAATCTCCTTTTGTCTGCCACTGTCTCCGTTGTTCGAGGGCTCCATGTTTCTGCAAGGCTTCTCTTGTTTTATCACTCAGTCTTTCTGGTTTCTGAGCCTCTGTGGAATGGAAACTTCCCTTCTCAATGTGTGATTTGTGCTCACACAATGGTTTTTGGATTGTTGATGGGAATTTCTGTCTCCTGCATTAGACGCTCCCATATCAACGTGTATTCACTCTGTGCAAGAGTAATTATGCGCTGCTCTTTCAAGGAGGGCCAGTCTTTGAATAAACCGTTCGTCATAACATGCAGCAGGTTTTTAGCCTTAATGTTTCTTATTCTTTAGTTAAACTTCATTTCTGAACATGAATTAGACTTTGTTATTGCAACCACTATTGATTTCTGGTTAGTCTCGGATTCTATGTCAAGACCGGAAGCTACCATTATGCTTCTCTTTCTTTTATTCAACAATAAAGAAAAATCTCAGCAGCAAGATATTTGTGCACCCAAATGTGCCATGAGTAATGTGCATAAAACAGATGCACTAAATATATAGTAAGCATAGTAATATAACAGTAAAATCATAACATAAAACTAAGAGTCTCTGAAGGAACTGCATTTTCCAGTGAGCTTAGCTCCAGTTCAATTAGAGGCCACCAACATGTGACCTAGTCCACCAATAGTAGTCCAGATCCCCTCCATAAACAGTCCTAAACATGATGTCACTCCCTCTTTATTTGCTGCTCACAGCAAGAGATAAGTACTTCGCGTTTAGCACTGTTTATGACATGTTTCATAATTTAAAGATAACGTTACATTTTTTCATAATATTATATTTATTTCATTGTTATTAAGAGTGCGCTCTGCTTATACGAATTTACTTTCAATATCTATTGATTTTCGTATTGTTATTGATTGTTGTGGGCTCCGACGCCAGTTGCCTTCTACTGGCCTCGGAGACTGCGTAATGTGAAGCTCTGCTTTGCGCGGTCACAGCTGTTCAGCTGTTTTTGATCCGCTCGGCGAGCGGATCCCTCGGCGGACTCGCGCCGGCTTCCCTGTATCTTCGTTGCTCTCCTTGAGCACTGGGGAGCCGGTGCGGCTGAGCCGGAACACGCTGCGCCGCCCGCAGACCACCAGGGGAGCTCCTGCTCTCCCTGGTTCTTTCCTCAACATTCCGGCACTCGAGTGCGCATGACCGTTAATAGTATAACGGTTCTTGCAAGCTCAAGCGCCGGAATCCCTCTTCAGGCAGTAACGAGTTTCTTCATTGCGATTTTCATCGCGGATTGACAAGAGAACCCACGAGAGTGAACCTATATATATTTTAAATTCTAAATTTGCATACAAAAAAAAAAGGAGGAGAAAGAAATCTCCTGTTCAGCATACCAAGAACAATAACAAAGCTGAACTGAACTAAGATTACTGGGCAGTGAGAGAAGGCGTTCAGAAGCCCAGAAAATAAAAAAAATAAAAAATAAAAATGGCAGCGCAGTACTCACCTCAATCATATCAGGCATGGCCATTGCCACTTCATATAGATGAAGTGGCAATGGCTAATAGCTTACAGAAGGTTCTGGGATCCTCAGTGGAGACCAGTATTAAGAAAGCTGTAACGGATATGCTCATTCCCATACAAAATCGCCTAGACACTATGGAGGAGCATTTAAGAGGGACCTCCCCTCCTGGGAGGAAGAGAGCACAGAAAAGGAAGCACCTTACTGAAGGGGGATGTACACCGGCTCGCAAGAGCAAGAGCTCTACGACCCCCCGAGCCAGCCAACTAATGCCACAGCTGCCATAATGGATGCCTTTTCAAGGCTGAAACAAGCCTTCATGAATAGGAAGGTAACCCCTTCCCATCAACCCTCTTAGAGGAATTTCATCTAGAGGATTCAAAACCCTCAGGGTCAGGGATTGTGGCAGACCCCATCCCTAAAGACACAACCGGGAACAAACCTCCTACAGAAGGGATGTTTACCCCGGAAGACTTGATACACCCCAGGTCCACCGACTGGGAACCATCTTCCAAGACATCAAATTACATCTACCTTAGGCTGCGCAAGCCACTTGACAAGGAAATCAGGGCCAGACTTTGTGCTGAATGTCCACGACCAGACATTGCGGACAAAGTAGCTCTGACTCCAGAGCTTGATTCTAAAATGATTACCTTTCTAGGTAAAAATGTCAAAGACCCTAGGAAGGGTATTGATCGCGCCTGGAAGTCCTGCCAGGTCAAAGTACTGGACGTAGCAGGTCCACTAGCAAAAATCTCAGATCTTGCAAATGCAGCCATCAGCTCCTCGGACCCCATCAACCCAGTAATACTGTCCGGTTGGGTCCAGAGGGCTATTTGTCTCTTCGGAAAGGCCAGTTGCGCTATTTCAACAGAGTGATGGAAAGGCATTGTATACAAAATAGATGCCAAATTAACCAAACTGGCAGACACAGAATCCGGCCCAACTGCGCAAGGCCTGCTTTTCGGAGATCCTTTTATGAAGGAGATGAAAAAATTCGTCAGGACATTCACAGCATTGGACAAAGCACAGGCTTCAATAAAAAGAGTATTTGCAACCAAGGATTTCTCCAGGGCCGGACGAGGAAGAGGTCGCTCTTCAGGCCGTTACTTCTTTGACAAGAGACCTGAACAATCCAGAGGCCAGCATAATTCCTGGCAAGAACGCTCCGACACATTCTTCCCCTCGAGAGGTCGTGGAAGAGGGCGTCCCTGGAGGAGAGCGGCTAGATACCCAGCCCAACAACAATCTACAGGTCAGTGTACTAATAGCAGCGCCAGCGCCACTAACACCTATAGGAGGGAGGTTAATGATGTTTGCAAATGCTTGGGATACCTTCGCGGGAGACGCCTGGGTAAGGGACACAGCTCGGGGCCTGCGCCTAGAGTTTTTCGTGCAGCCCATTCAGACATGTCGCCCCACTCCCATAATAATGTCTCAGTCAGATCAAACCGCCTTAGACAGCGAAATACTCAGTTTTCATCAGAAGCAAGCGATTCGCCCCTGCTCAAGTCAGGGAGGCTTCTTCAGTCCCATATTTCTGGTACGCAGGAAGAAAAAGGTACGCCCCGTCATACACCACAAAGCTCTCAACGAATTCATCATTTACCGCCATTTCAAAATGGAAGGTATACACATGCTCAGAGATCTTCTGAGACTGAATGACTGGCTTATGCGCCTAGACTTAAAAGACGCTTACCTCACAGTGACGTTTAATCAAGCACACATAAGTTACCTCAGATTTTCTTGGAGAAATCGAGATTGGGAGTTTACAAGTCTACCCTTCGGACTCTCTTCGGCGCCTTGGGTTTTCACCAAACTCTTAAGACCTGTAGTAGCTCAATTAAGAGAACAAGGAGTCCGTCTCATAATTTATCTAAACGACATTATTTCCATGGCCCACTCGCAAGAGCTAGTTCAGAAACAGACCAAATTGGCAATAAACATGCTAGAGAGCCTCGGTTTTCTCATAAACTGGGAAAAGTCAGTTCTACTTCCATCCAAAAATATGGAATTTCTGGGATTCATAGTGGACACGCAGTATTCTCAACTTCGATTCCCATCAGCCCAGATTCACTCTACCAAAAGAGAGATACGCAGGCTCTTACAGAAGAACATGTTCTCTCTTCGAGAACTACCAAGAGTGACAGGGCTACTTTCATCTTCCATTCAAGCAATATTTCCCGGCCCTCTTCACTATCGAGAACTGCAAAGACTAAAAGGCCAACACTTAAGGCAAAGCCTTTCTTATTCTGAACTCCTCACACTGTCTCCTCAAGCGAGGACAGAGCTCAACTGGTGGCTAACTCACATGGAAGCCTAGAACGGCAGAGCCATCTTCGGCTCTGCTCCAGATATTATCATCGAGTCGGATGCCAGTCACTCCGGTTGGGGAGCGAGATGCGGTTCCGTAGCCATGGGAGGGACTTGGTCCCCTCAGGAGCTGGATCTGCATATCAACTGTCTAGAGCTTCTTGCAGGTTCCTTTGCAGTGCGCTCTTTTGCCAGAGACAGAGTGAGTTGCTGTATCTTACTAAAGATGGAAAACATCTCAGCGGTAAGATACATCAACAAACTGGGCGGCACCAAGTCGAGACCCCTAGCAGAATTAGCCAAGGATTTCTGGCATTTATGTCTGGATCATCGGATTTCAGTTACAGCGGAATACCTTCCCGGTCTCTCAAATGTAGTAGCGGCCTGGTACTCCCGTCACTCGACAGATTACAGCGATTGGAGGATCAACAGAGAGGTTTTCCTCCGCCTCCAGGATATCTGGGGTCCAATGACCATAGACCTCTTTGCTTCCAGACTCAACTCCCAATTACCAACGTTCTACAGCTGGAGGCCGGACGCGGCTGCAGCCGCAACAGACGCATTCCTGCAGTCATGGTCCCAGGGAATACTGTATGCCTTTCCTCCTTTCACTATGATAGCGAGGACCCTGGCGAAGGCCCGTCAGGTGCATGCGGATCTGATCCTTATAGTGCCGGTCTGGACATCTCAGACCTGGTATCCAGTTCTTCTGGAACTTTCTTCGGATTCTCCAATCCTACTACCCCAGTTTCCGGATCTCCTACTAGATCCATCAGGTCAGCGTCATCCTCTCCTCCTCAGCGGATCTCTGACCCTAGTGACCTGGAGGATTTCAGGTCAAGATGGAGAGTCCCAGGCATGTCTCACAAAGCGATCAATCTCATCGAGGAGAGCTGGGCTCCTACTACCCTTAAGAGATATTCCAACTCTTGGAGCATCTGGAGCTCCTGGTGCCGAGAGAAAGGATCACATCCAATTTCGGCACCTGTAGAAGAGATTTTGAATTTTCTAGCATACCTAGCGGAAAGAGGGCTTGCCTACAGAACTGTGAACGCCTACCATTCAGCGATTTCAGCAGGTCACAAACTTATCCAAGGAGTACCAGCAGGAGAACACCACCTCGTCTGCAGGTTGCTCAAGGGTGTGAGGCTTACCGTCCCACCTCCAGCTCGCTATGACAAGCTTTGGGACGTTAATAAAGTACTGAACCTTTTTTTGTCATGGCCTTGTAATGAAGAACTATCACGTACGGCCCTATCCGGCAAACTCACTACTCTACTCTGCTTGGTATCCTGCAGGAGAGTCTCTGACATCAGAGCTCTAGATTTAGCAGGCAGGGCCTTTTGTCCAGATGGCATTATATTCCTTATTCATAGAAGAACGAAGTGCAATTCCAAGGTGATTTCTTATCACGCCTTTAGAGATCAACTTAAGCTTTGCTTGGTTAAATGCTTGAAAGTCTACGAAGAGAATACAGCTTCACTCAGGACCTCCCCTAACGGGCAGCTACTGATAGCTCTGCGTAAACCGCACAAAGTGATATCAGCGCCGACCTTAGCACGCTGGGTGCGCTGGACTCTAGCTCAAGCAGGCATCGACACCCAGAACTTCGGAGCCCACTCCGTTAGAGGAGCCATGGCCTACAAAGCCTTTCAGGCAGGAGTTCGCCTAGTTCAAGCGAATCAGTATTCAAGCAATTCTACCTAAAAACGGTAGATCAGCCGGCATCCATTGTGGTGAGTAAGCTTTAAACAAGCATAATGGGAGCCTCCGGTCTTGACATAGAATAAAGATTTTCCATAATAACTTACTAGAATTAGACTTTGTTTACGCATTTACAATTAATATTCAAGCGTTTTCCTCATGCTGCCTCTTAGGTTCATGCTGGAAGTGTCAATGTGTGTCCAGGGTTTCATTGGTTTGACTCTTACTTCTACAGACTATTCACTTGGTCCTTTACCTTGATCTTTCTGTTCATGCCTCCCATCCTGCCACCCCCCATCAGGTTGTATTTCATTGCCTTCTATAATCATTTCTTTTCAAACCTCCCATCTTGCCATCACCCTATCAGGTTGTACTTTGTTGCCTTCGATTTACTCCACAGCTTTCCAGCTACTTGATCTCTGGTCTCCCTTCCCTCAGTGTCCTTTATACTTTATGTTTGTGAGTCACAGAGGGAATAAGTGACTTCATTTGGCTTTCCTGTTCTTCTCCCTCTCTTTGCTTTCACCTCTCTCGATATTTGCTGCCATTCCTTCCATGCAGTATACGTGGTCAGTGTTTCCTTCAGCTGTTGCTTTTCATCTTCTCTTCAGCGCCCAACCCCTAGTTGCAGCTGGGCTTGCAGACCTTGAGCTGATGAAGCTTGTGTTGGCGGCTCCTCTCCCATTCCTGGCCAACATATTTCCACCTTTACCACCAAACACTCACCTTCCCACTCATTTACATGATGACTGATATGGATGACAGACTATGAATTTTTCATGCATGACTTCACCAGTAGGGCTGATTTACCACTGCCTGTGTACACGTTTTCATGTGTGTCCAGTGGTGAGTTAAATAAAATGCCCATCCTTTGTTATCAGGGGGCAGAGTCACAGAGAACTGGGGTGATCAGGCTGCTACCCAAGGTGCCTCCATGAGGAGGGATAGAGCTGGATTTACTTTGGTTGTCGCCTCCTCTGAGAAACAAAAGGTGCAATTACACCGAGAGGACACAAGCATCCAAACCATTGACAGAGGACTATATGTCAGAACAGAGCAGTCCTAGGGTTTGGGGGGTGGAAAGAAACACTGTAGAACATAATTCCCAAAACCGTTAGTATTCAGCAGAACAGATGAACTTGAATATTCTAGAGGATGAAAAATGGCAATCACATGGAGACTGTGAGGTCAAGCGGAAACATCACATCAGCGCTCCCTGCATCTCGAGGTGGCAGCAAAGCATCACAGAGCTGCAAACCAATGTGTTAAGCACTTCAAGCTGCCAATGAGGTCTCTGCCCACATGTAAAGACTTGATACAGTTAATTAGAAGCAATAGGTGCAATTTACCCATTAGCTGATACAAAGGAGGAATTAATGATTATATTACAAGGGCACTAAGATGTCATTAGGGAAAGGGCCAGTCAGAGGGTCCAAGATGGGTAAAACCAGTGACACACCAATCGCGAGATGCCTTTCATATTCACTCCGTGGCCAAGATGATTATACAAATGCTGGGGAAAACAATTAGGGGGAAGATGCTAGGAGGAAGCTGATTTTCTAGTTGCACATCCTGCAAAATAGATTAGACAGAGCTAGCTCACTTGTTGCAGCTGTGGAGCAGAAGGTCTTCCAGTATCAAGGCATGATCTTCATTTTCAGGGAATTAGAAACACCAGCTCCTAGCACGCAGGTCGTCTCCAAAGATGAAGCTTGGTGTTCAAATGTCCAAACTGCCATGCTTGATAACTAGTCCTGCTGCATAGCAGAATCCTAACCGACCAGAATGCACTGATCACACCCCCAGCCACACCCACCACTAGCCCCTTCACCCAGGACTTCTCCCTCTTCTCCGTCAAGGATGTCACTGAACCCAAAGTCGTCACCCTCCTGAAACATCTCAAACCATCTCATTGCAAAGGTGATGACTGCCCAGCCATGATCATTAAGGACTGTGCTGCCACCCTGGTGCCGTTCCTCACCGCATTCATAAATGCTGTCTTTGCTTCAGGACTGGTTCCCCTTTGCCTCAAGGAAGCCTGGATACGGCCACTTCTAAAAAAACTTCATTTGCCCCGGCCTCCCCAACAACTAAAGGCTCATAACAACAGTCCCCTTCCTTTAAAAAATCCTTGACAAAGTAGCTTACATTCAGGTCCAACACTTCCTCAAAACCAATTGCAACCTTGGTCTCCGACAATCTAGCTTTTGCCCTGGTCTTGGCACAGAATCAGCTGTGCTTGATCTAAAAAATCAATTAGATGAAATTAAGGATGCAAGCAAGCCAGCAATAATCGCCTTCCGTACTTATCAGCTGCATTTGACTTAGTGGACCACAAAATCCTGTGTCATCACCTCAGCTCCTCAGCTCACTTCTCCCCCAAAGCCACAACGTCGATCACGCCCTTCCTGGAAGGAAGAGCCATGAGAGTGTTCTCAGATCAGTCTTGCACAGCCCCCACCACCGTCCATTGCGGAGTACCACAGGGATCCTGTATCTCTCACACTCTCCATAACATTTTTACTAAGCCACTATTTGACATCTTGGACTCCATCAGCATAGCTTACACCAACTATGCTGATGACACCCAAGTCCTCCTCCTACTCTCCGGTAAGTACGAAACAGATGACCAGGCCCTTAACACAGTCTACTCCATCATTCAGGCCTGAATGGCAGCCAATTAGTTCTGCCTCAATGATGACAAAACGGAAATAGACCGGGCAGGTTCGCAAGAAACCCTAAAAAAACGAAATCGACAATTCACTTCTTTCACAATCGCCAACATACAGATCCCTGTCTCTTCCTCTGTCAAGACCTTAGGAGTCTACCTGAATGCCACCCTCTCTATGTCTCATCAAGCTAGCACAATTTCCTCCTCAGCAGCTTAATCCACTAAGCAGATTAATGCAGTCAACTCATTCTTATACACCGAGAACTGTCTCTCGATTGCCAGAGCGATAAAAGATTCAAGATTGGACTACTGTAGCGCCCTTTTGATTGGTACCTCTTCTAAAAATCTAATGAAACTCCAAATATTCCAAAACAACGCAATTAGAACTGTCCTCAACATTCCCAAAAGGGATCCCAAATCAAAGAACGCATCTTATTTAGCACACAGTTGCCTCTGGGTTAGGTGCGCTATACAAATGTCAAAATAAATACATTTGAAACCCTCACCATCACCCTCAAGTGCATCACTCACACAGGCCCCCTCCCCCTTCCTTTCCTCAAAAGTAATCAGAGTGGGCTTGTCCAGACCCAACAGAACACCATACTCCCACTGAATCATAATCCACAGAGTCAAACACGCCAAAGCAGGTGGTGCTAGCTTCCCTTTCATTGCTGTCAGAAAATAGAATTCCCTGCTACTTACCCTCAGGAATGAACCGTCCCACTTGCATTCTGCAAAGCCCTCAAAACCTGAATGTTTGACTAACCTTGCACACCTGTTTATCTTTATTCAAGCATACTCATGTTCTCTGAAACCAAACGAACTGTGTACACTTGATATGTTATGTATGTACCACTGTAACTAAGTAACTTGCCTACCTCTGTAACAGCGCTGCGATGCCCACAGGCTGTTGTGCGCTATACACATAAACATTTTAAAATAAATAAATAAGATATACCAGTAAGAATAGTGGGGATAGGAAAGGATGTGCTGACACAGATACTGAATGAAATGCAGAACTGGAGAACTGAGATGTTGCATGAGAAACCTGAACAAACAGGGGAAGGCATCAGAAAAGAAGTGACTGTGGAGATGTCTAAACCTGGAACTTGGGAAAGGCCTACATACTGAAAAAAAGAGACTTTGGGAGTTCTAGACAAAAGACTGTAGAGTGGCCTCAATGCCAGAATTGACGAGACTCCAAGAGAGGTCTTGATAAACAACCATAAAGACGTCTAGCTGTCAAGAAGATAAGTGCCAGTGAAAGGGGTATTTTTGTTGAGAAGACCAAAGCCCTTCGATAGGTATAGCCAAGAGACTATGCAGATGTTTGTCTGTCAAAAAGATGAGAGACACTGGATAGGCGATTTTGGAGGGATCTATATGCTGAGAAGTTAAAAGACCATGGAGAAGTCTAGTCCAGAGAGCGGCTATATGTCTAGCTGCTGTGTTTAGACCCTGGGGAGGTCTAAACAAGAGACCATGGAGTGGTTCAAATATTGTGTAGATAATAGACCCTGCAGAGGTCTAGCGAAGAGACCCTGAAGAGGCCTGGGTGCTATAAAGACAAAAGGCCTTAGGGAGGGCTAGGTAAAAAACATTGGAAAGGCCTATGTATAGGACAAACCAAGAGACCATGAAGCACCCTAGGCAAGGACATCACGGAGAATTTGAATACTGATGAAATACAAGTAACGCTGGGAAGTCTAAACCATGGATGATTTTGTTGGCAAAGGATTAGGAACATTTTGTTGTGAGAATAGGGTTAGCTAAGAGGCTAAAAGACTTTATAGGAGTAGATTTAGGCTTTTGTGTTGGCCAGACTTTGGAGGGAAAGAAATTTATAAGATTAGGATTAGGGACTTTAAGGGAACCATAATCATGAGGTGGAGGGAGCACATGGGAAACAGAGCTTTATGGTTTTCCTTTCTTAAGCCCGTTCTACAAGGTTATGCTCTACAATTTTTTAGATGTTTTCCTCTATTCCCTATAGGCTTTTCACCAACCCAAACCCTGTACGAAGAGCATTTATTTTAAAAACAAATCAACTAAAAAGGGCATTATCTGGCTCTCATATCTCAGCATTGCCACAGTCTGTTAATCTATAAGTCTTTGTGTATTGTATATCTCACTGCATTTTTAAGGCACCTCTTGTAATTAGAGTATGTGGTCATATCATGACACTACCAGTACTTGGCATTTGATGAGATTATCTGATGACAATGCGGAGTATCTGATTTGGCTACATGCATGACATACTCATACTTGAGCTATATTTAGCGTATGAATATAATACTTCGACATGATATGATGATATGATATGATATGGTATTTGTAACGTGCCTATACACAAGTGTTTCAAGGCGCGATGAGGCAAGGAAGGGGGAACAGAGGGAGGACAGAGACAGCGATCTTACTAGGCCAAGGGACAATGAGATCGAGCAAGTGAAGGGGAGGAGGAGAGGAAAAGTGCCAGGGGAAAGTGGAGAGGGCAGTGCTGTACATGGGATCAAAACAATAACAAGAAGAGCGGCCAGCAGGTGGCGGGTGCAAGGGTAAGTGCAGACAGCAGGTGTCCAAAGATGCAGTTAGGGGAGACTGTAGGGTTAAAGATACGCACTCAAGTGCAAGGGTTGCCGGGAGGCAATGCAGGTGTGAAACTGGGCGGCAGGACTCGGCCCAAAATCAGAGGGTAGCCAGGTGACCAGTGCAGTATCAGATAGGAAATCAGCAGCGGAGAGGAAGAGAGCAGGTAGAAGCAAAGAGGAAGGACTTGAGGTGCTTCTGGAACCAGAGAGAGTTCTCCTCAAGTTTCAGAGAGGCAGGGAGGCTGTTCCAGAGGGAGGCCCCAGCTGAAGAAAGAGATTTACCACCAACTAGTTGCTTGGAGAAGCGACTGACCCTGAGGGAGTTGGAGATGGCGGAGCGAAGAGCTTGAGTGGGAAGGTATTTATGAAGAGAGAGTTGGAGGTATTGATGACTCAAGCCTCAAAAGACATTGTGGATAATGCAGTGTCTTGAACTTAATCCTTGCAGCCACTCGGAGCTAATACAGAGATTACAGTGCTGGAGAGATACGATCCCTGGGCTTGAGGCCATGGACAAGTCTCACAGTCCTGTTCTGGATGAGTTGCAGAGGGTGGAGAGTAGAAGCAGGCAGATTTAGAAAGAGGCTGTTGCAGTAGTCCAGCCTAGAGAGAACCAGAGCTCTAGAAACAGTGAGCTTCTGGGGTAAGGAGAGGAAAGGAAGAATACCTCTGAGGAGGTACAGTTGATAGTTTGACTTCTTAGAGATGTCAGAGATGTGAGGAGAAAAGGAGAGTGTGGAGTCGAAAATGACCTGAGGTTCTTAGCTTCACAGGTGGGAGCAGGAAGAGGGCCAAGGGAGGCCGGCCAGGGAGTGACAGGAAAGGAAGGTGCAGGTGTGCCGATGAGGTGAATCTCGGTCTTACTGGCATGAAGGCAGAGATTGTTGGCGGCACACCACTTCTACATAGCAGACAGACAGTCAGAGTTGAGAGAAGAAGAGATGGCAGAGGGGAGCCTGAAAACGAGCTGAATGTCATCCGCATAGCACTGAATGTTGGAGCAGAGAGCAGCAATGCGGTGGGTGAGAAGTGCCAGGTATTGGTTGAACAGCCGGGGAGAGAGGTTAGACCCCTGGGGAACACAACAGGTAGAGAGTATGATAGAGGAAAGGAAGGACCCTAGCGGTGCACATGGTGGCATTCTTACATATTGCTACAAATATGCATGGAATAGACACAAACCGCATACACTTAAACACAAATTCAAATCACAAACCTCATATCCAATGGCTTGCTTCCAACACAATCAACTATACACTACACAACACATGTTCTTAAAACATGGTATGGAAATGTTTATTTGTAAAGTGCCTATACACAAGGCAAGTATTTCAAAGCGCTCAAGGGGGGGGGGGGGGGGGCAAGGGGAAAAAACAACAGTCATTCAGAGCCCTTGAATTTCTGAACGATACAGTCTGCACAGACAGGAGGCAGAGTCAGTGAATATAGTACAGTTGACAGTGTAGATAACAGCAAAGAGGTTTTACAATGATTCTGCAGTATTTCCAAGGGCATTTAGGCGCCACCATGCAAGGAGGGGAGACAGGGAAGATAGATAGATAATCTTCAATGGCGTGGTATGTTCAGATTGTGCAAGTGAACAGACGGTAAAGGAGAGGGAGGGGGAGAAACAAGTGTGTGTGAGGGGGTCCAAGTGCGTCCATTCAGTAAGTAACTGGGGTAAATGCTCAGAGATGCCACTCTCACGGGTCATTGACCAACTGCAGTAGTGATGAGGCAATTGCAGGCCCAGAGGAAAGTGCAGGAGGATGGTCGAGGGTGCCGGGTACCTATGAGACTCTGAGGTACACCCAGCGTCCAGTCAGCAAGCTGTGTGGAAAAGGAGGGGGGAAAGGGCTAGAGCGGAGAGAAAGGTTAGCAGGATAGAGGGAGAGAGAAGGAAGAGGAGAAATGGAATGTCTTAAAGAGTTTCTGGAACTTTAGCAGATCAGGCTCAAGACAGAGGGAGGTAGGGAGGCTGTTCCCGAGGGAGGCCCCTGCTGACGATCAAGATCTCCCTCCAAACCTCTGCTTGGAGAACAGACTCACTTGCAGAAGGTTGGAGGTAGATGAGCAGTGGGCTCGTGAAGGACAGTATTTAGGTAGGCATTGTTGTAGATAGGTAGGTCCCAGGCCCCAGAAAGCCTTGTGGACAATGCAGAGGATCTTATACTTGATCCTTGCAGCCACAGGGAGCCAGTTGGTGGATTTCAGCACCAGTGAGATGCGGTCCCTGGGCTTGAGGCCAAGGATAAGTCTTGCAGTTATGTTCTGGATGAGTTGCAAAGGGTGCAAAGCAGAGGCAGGGAGGTTGAGAAAGAGGCTGTTGCAGTAGTCCAGTCTTGAGACAACCTGGGCTCTGGAGACAGTGAGCCACTGGGGGAAGGTGAGAAAAGGAAGAGTATGTCACGTCACGCGCGTGCGCGCATGCGCCACTTACCTGTTCTGGGGGCCCGGGTCCTCGGCCGCAGAGCCTCCTTCTTGGAGACTCTATCCGCGTTGGCGTCTTTCGTTACGATGCCCCGTGGTCCGGGTAGGCTCCATGGGTGCAGCCATCTTGCATGTTCTGCGCATGCGCGGATCGTCAGCATCCGAAGTTTCGTGCATGCGCAGTAACAGGGACATGCGTCCCAGGCCTCGCTTTGGTCCCGGGCTATAAAAAAGCCCCGCATACACGGAAACAACGTGTCTCAATGCAGTTCTTCCGTGTATGCGCTGCTGGAGTCCTGCTTGCCTGTGCCTCCAGTCCTGCCTGTTACTCTGCCTTGCTTTGCCTCAACTACTCCTTACCTGCCCTTGGTGGTTCCTGTTCCTGGTCCCCTCTCCTGCCTTGTCTTTGCCTACCTCCTGGTTCTCAGTACAGGGAGGGTTCAGCCTGGGTTCCCTGCCTAGCTTCTTTTCCTGTTAGGATTCTAGTCCTGGGAGGGGTTCCCCTGTCTGTCCTTCCCTTTTTGTAGGCCTGCCTTTCCCACCTTTTACCAGTCTTGTGCCCTGCCGGTACCTATACCTTTTCTGCCATCCTGGAAGTTCTGAAGAACAGCCCATCGATCTACTGGTGTTGCAGAGGACTTCACTTAGCCTTATCTGTCAGTGGAAACACTGTCCCGACGTCACGTTAATACAGAGAAGTACCACCCGTGGCGTTGGGAGTTGGTTCAGTGCCATCCTGTCATTCACTGTCAGGAGGGTGTTGGGTCGATTCCTCGCGTTACTATTTCATTAGCATTGATACTTCGACAGACTGGCAACCTCAACTCCACGACCTCCGGGAACAAAAGGTAACCAGCGATCTCGTGACGCTTCGTATAACAGATTGAGACGCCTTTCCTCCAGCCTCAACATGGATGACATGCAGGAACTACGCGAAGAAATGCGTGCCATGCGCCTCGAGATGACTACTCTTCGCCAGGAGAACGATACCCTTCGTCAAGCAATGGGTCGGGGTTTGAGCGGACCCCCACAGCCTGAAAATACCATGGCCTACAAAACTCCCATGAAGTTTGATGGTGACCCACGTCGAGTGGCAGAGTTCTGTACCCACTGTCGGATCCATTTCCAGTTCAGGTCAAGTCATTTCAGTCAAGACAAGGCTAAGATCGGGTACATCCTAGGAAATTTGACCGGCAATGCCCTTGCTCGGGCCGCTTCTCTGGTTTCTACTAACAGTCCCTTGTTGGGCGATTTTGCTGCTTTTGAGAAAGCCTTTCTGGATGTCTTTAAACCACCTAACTTGGCAGCCATGGCCCAGAACCAGCTGATGGAGATCAAACAGGGATCGGGAGATATCATTAACTACATTAGTTGGTTTCGACAGCTGGCAACCGACTCTAAATGGCCCGAAATCACTCAGAAGACGTTATTTCATCAGGGACTGCGAGAAGAATACAAGGACGAATTGCTGCATATCCCTGAGTCGGAAACATTACCCGCATTGGTGGAACAAGTCCTGCGCATGGACCACAGGTTGGCTGAACGACGAAGTGAACGTCGCAGAACAGATCGATACCACCTGGTCCTTCCAGTACAGTGTCCAGGACCTACTCCCTCAACCGACGTGGGTCCAGAACCCATGCAACTGGGAGCCATCCGAGGTCCATTGTTCGAGGCTGAAAAGAAGAGAAGACGACAGCAAAACCTGTGTTTGTACTGTGGTGGTTCTGGCCATTATCTAGGCAACTGCCTGCTACGTCCTCTGAAAAGGCAGGAAAACGAACAGGTCCGCTGTTTGGTGAGAATGCAGCGGCGGGCCGCCTCTTTGAATCAGACCTTCCTCCCTTGAACTCGGTACCCTTGTTGGTCTTGGAAGTTGGTATTGCTTGGCTAGGGAAATGTACGAAGACCAGGGCTCTTCTGGATTGTGGTGCATCAGGCAATTACATCGATGCATCGTTTGCCATTTCCAATGGGATCCGCCGCACTGCAAAGAATGGCCAGCAGTGGTTGAGGTGATCGATGGTACCCCTTTGTCTTCTGGTCCGGTGAGCCAACAATCCGATCCTTTGTGGCTCTCAGTGGAAGGGCATCTTGAACGGATTTCGTTGGACGTAATCAAGTCTCCCTCTTTTCCGGTGGTGCTTGGCTTGCCCTGGCTGCTTTATCACAATCCTCAAGTCAACTGGACTGCCCGATCCCTGGTATTCACCTCTGCACGTTGTTCTCGGGACTGTTGTCTTCAGGATTCCTTTCCGGCGAAGCTGGGGTCTCTTACTCCTGCCAACATATATGTCCATCTATGTGCCACCCAGTCTGTACCTCAGGAGTATGCCGGATTCCTCAAGGTGTTTTCCAAACCAGAGGACATTCCATTACCGCCTCACAGACACTTTGACTGTTCCATCGATATCCTGCCCAATGCAGTCATCCGTCATGGCAAGATTTATTCATTGACTCAATCTGAGTCCTACAGGATTACATCGAGGATTGCCTTAACAAGGGCTACATCGTGCCGTCCAAATCTCCCGCAGGATTCCCACTTTTCTTTGTCAAGAAAAAAGAGGATACTTTGCACCCTTGTATCGATTATCGTCAATTGAATGAAATCACATGCAAAGACAGATACCCACTGCCACTCATCCGGGACATCTTCGAATCCTTGAAATCCGCGTGGATCTTCCCCAAGTTGGATCTGAGAGATGCCTATCACCTGGTGCGGAGTAAGAAGGGGGATGAGTGGAAGACGGCCTTCAAGACACCTTTTGGCCATTACGAGTATAGAGTAATGCCGTTTGGACTCTGCAATGCCCCGGCCGTCTTCCAAAGGTTCATGGATGATATCTTTTCGGATCTTATTGTTATATCAGTGTGGGTATATCTAGACGACATCCTGGTCTTTTCTGCTACTCGCACGGCGCACGTTGCGCATGTTCAGGAATTACTCTGTAGGTCAACTGCTAACCACCTGTATGCCAAGGTTGAGAAATGTCAATTTCATCTGGAAAGCATGGAATTCTTGGGCTATGTAATCAGCAGTACATGAGTGCGGATGGATCCCGCGAAGCTGCAAGCCATACAGGAAACAGCCTCATGGTGTTAAGTCTTTACAAAGGTTCCTGGGCTACGCTAACTTTTATCGACGCTTCATACCACATTTTTCTCACCTTACCAACATGTTAACCCGCCTGACCAGCAATAAAGTGTCATTTTTCTGGGACTCACAGGCTGATGTGGCATTTCAGGAATTAAAGAAATCCTTTATGTCGGCTCCTGTTTTAAAGCATCCGGATGATGAAAAACCATTTGTTGTTGAAACAGACGCCTCAGACTATGCGATTCGCGTGGTCTTACTACAGCATGACCCAGTTACGGAAACAGAACACCCGGTGGCCTACTATTCACGGAAACATTCAGTGAGCGAAAGAAACTATGCTGAAAAGGAATTGCTGGCAATTAAAGCGGCTTTCGAGGAATGGCGTCATCACTTGCTAGGTGGTAGGTATCCGGTGGAAGTTCGTATGGATCACCGTAATCTTCAGTTCTTACGTTCCTTGCAATGCAGAACCTCCCGGCATGCATGTTGGGCCTTCTTCTCTTCGCAGTTTGATTTCACGGTCACGTACATTCCTTGTTCCGAGAATACAAAAGCCGACGCTCTGTCTCCATCCCTGGAGAATGACGTAGAAAGAGCTAAGAGCCCGGACCTCTGATAGCCTCGAAGCATTTCCTGTCGATGGTGACTCCCCAGCTTCAGCAATTGTTGGATGCCACACGGACGGATCCCTCCAGGTCACAGATACTGCAACGCTCTGATACTAGGGAACGCGACGGCTTGTTGGTCTTCAAGGATCACCTGTACGTTCCCACCTTAAAGCTTCAGAGGATCGTCCTGCAGAACTGTCACGATTCCGTTGTTTGTGGTCACTGAGGGGTTCGCACAATTCAAGAACTGGTTGCACGGCAATTCTGGTGGCCCGGATGGGCCAAGCTGGTTAAGCTCTATGTGGATTCCTGCCCAGTATGTGCTCAGACAAAGATTCCTCGCAAGAAACCCATTGGTCTTCTGAAACCTACGCCACCATACCCTTGGCATACCGTTGCTACAGACTTTATCGTCGACTTACCGCTTTCTGGTGGTTACACGTGTATCATGGTAGTGGTGGACTGCTTCACGAAATTGGCTCACTTCATACCATTTCCTAAACTGCCCACTGCCTCCCAGATGGCGCGACATTTCCTACATGAGGTATATCGTCTTCACGGTCTCCCTGAGAAGATTCTGTTGGATCGTGGGTCTCAATTTATTTCTTCATTTTGGGATCAACTGTGTCGGCATTTGGACATTAAGCATGCTCTGAGTCCTGGTTATCATCCCCAAACCAATGGGCAGACCGGGCGTACCAACCGAACCCTTGAACAGTACCTACGATGTTACGCCAATGCCACTCAAGACAACTTGTTCGGAATGGTTGGACACCACAGAGGTGGCTTACAACAATGCTGTTCATTCTGCTACCGGACTCAGCCCTTTTTTTGTTTTTTTGGCCTGCACCCCAAGTTGCTTCCTGTTCGTCCTACATCTTCCAGTGCTGTACCATCAGCAGATGCCTTGGTGACTCTGACCCGCGACCAACATCGCCTGGCGGCTAGTAACTTAACAGTGGCACAAGCAATATGAAGGAACAGGCTGATAAGAGACGGAGACCTGAGCCTGACCTTCGAGTTGGTGACAGGGTATGGCTATCCTCCAGAAATCTGCCGGTACGCAATTTACCTGTGAAACTGGCTCCCCGCTTTTTTGGACCCTTTCGCATCATTGGGCGGGTTTCCTCTGTTGCCTTTCATTTGTCCCTGCCCCGTTCTTGGTGGACCCATCCTGTTTTTCACGTCTCTCTTCTGAAACCCTATGTACCCGATGTTCTGGGTCGTCCCTGCTCCCGTCCTGCCCCGGTTTTTGTTCGGGGGGTTCCTGAGTTTGAGGTGCAGGAGATTTGTTATTCGCAGATTAGGCGTGGAGCGCTGCAACTTTTGGTCAGCTGGAAGGGTTATCCAGCTTTTGACCGCACATGGGAGCTTCGCTCCTTCATACATGCACCGTGCCTGGTTCAGGATTTCTATCTCCGCTATCCCTGGAAGCCTGGAGCTCCGGGGTTACCCGGGAGGGGGTATGGTGTCACACCGCGCACACGCGCGTGTGCACCACTTACCTGTTCTGGGGGCCCGGGTCCTCGTCCGCGGCGGTCTCCTTCTTGTAGACTCTATCCGCGTTGGCATCTTTCCTTGCGACGCCCCGCGGTCCGGGTAGGCTCCATGGGCACAGCCATCTTGCATGTTCTGCGCATGCGCGGATCATCAGCATCTGACGTTACGCGAATGCGCAGTAACAGGGACATGCGTCCCAGGCCTAGCTTTGGTCCCGGGCTATAAAAAAGCCCCGCATACACGGAAACAACGCGTCTCAATGCGGTTGTTCCGTGTATGCGCTGCTGGAGTCCTGCTTGCCTGTGCCTCCAGTCCTGCCTGTTACTCTGCCTTGCTTTGCCTCAACTACTCCTTACCTGCCCTTGGTGGTTCCTGTTCCTGGTCCCCTCTCCTGCCTTGTCTTTGCCTACCTCCTGGTTCTGGGTACAGGGAGGGTTCAGCCTGGGTTCCCAGCCTAGCTTCTTTTCCTGTTAGGATTCTAGTCCTGGGAGGGGTTCCCCTGTCTGTCCTTCCCTTTTTGTAGGCCTGCTTTTCCCACCTTTTACCAGTCTTGTGCCCTGCCGGTACCTATGCCTTTTCTGCCATCCTGGAAGTTCTGAAGAACAGCCCATCGATCTACTGGTGTTGCAGAGGACTTCACTTAGCCTTCTCTGTCAGTGAAAACACTGTCCCAACGTCATGTTAATACAGAGATGTGCCACCCATGGCGTTGGGAGTTGGTTCAGTGCCATCTTGTCGTTCAATATCAGGAGGGTGTTGGGTCAATTCCTTGCGTTACTATTTCATCGGCATTGATACTTCGACAGACTGGCAACCTCAACTCCTCGATCTCTGGGAAGAAAAGGTAACCAGCGATCTCGTGACGCTTCGTATAACAGAGTACCCCTGAGGAGGTTAAGCTGGTAGTTGGATTTTTTGGAAATGTCCTAAATGTGAGTGGAGAAGGTGTGAGCGCAAAGCCAAGGGAGAGCGGCCAGAGTGAAAGTGAGAAGGCAGGTGCAGGAGTCCTAATTCAAATGATCTCAGTCTTACTTGCATTGAGGCAGAGGTTGTTTGCAACACACCATGGCTGAATTTCGTACAGACAGTGAATATGAGTGAGGTAGAGGAGGTGGCTGAGGGTAGCCTGAATGAGAGTTGCTTGTCATCCGCATAACACTGGAAGTAAGAGGAGAAAGTGGCAATCACACATGCCAGGGCAGCCGTGTAGACATGTAAGAACCAGGGGGATAGGTTAGAACCCTGGGGGACACCACATGTTGAAAGAGTGATAGTAGAGAGAAAGGGCCCAAGTTCCACCTGGGATGGGTGGTCGGAAATGTTAACCATGTCATAGCCTGACCTGTGATTCCCAGGGTGTCACAGAGACCTGCGATCAGGATTTTGTGGTTTACTGTGTCAAAGGCAGAGGAGAGGTCAAAAAGCTTGAGAACAGAGGGGGTGTTAGTGTCAAGATATGAGAGAAAGTCTTCACAGGTGTTCAGAAGAGCAGTTTCTGTGCCTTGGATACTCTAAAGCCAGACTGATGGTCGTGGAGACAACCAGCAGATTCAGTGTTGAGGGTGAGCTGGGAGATAGCCTGCTTCTCCAGGTGTTTGCCCATGAAAGGGTTGATAACGATGGGGTGGTAGTTTGCTGGAATGGAGGGGTCAGCAGAGGGTTTTTTAAGCAGAGGGTGCACAAGGGAGTGCTTAAGAGAAGTTGGGAAAACTCCAGTGGCAAAAGAGAGATTGCAGAGACCAGCCAAGGGTGGAGCGAGAGAGTCAATGTTGTCCTTAATGGTTTTGGAGGGGCAAGGGGCCATCTGTTTGGATGACGCCCTCATAGACCAGACTTGTCTGGCGACCTCATCATGTGTGATGGGAGTGAGATAAGAAAGGAGAACTGGTGGAGGAGCCATGGGAGGCTCCAGAGGTGTGGGTGTATGATGTGGTGTGGGATTGAGAGAGGAGAGGCCTATTGGCTTTGCCAATGATTATTACTTTTAGACTCTGAAACCAGTTACTAACACAACTGTGACTTTCTTGGGAATTGAAAAAATGGTTAAGATAACACAATTCGGTGGACTGTGAGCCACTGAGCTCCAACTAAGCCTTCACCAAGCCTGGAAAAAGAAATGGGAGAGAAAATAACAACTATATATTTTAAAAGTGTGTCACTAATGACTGAGGAACAGAAATAAAACATCCCTATCGCATCTGTGTCCAAAATAGTGTGGATCAACTGGCTGCAGAGAAGAATTGGCGAAGAATGCTGCTTCCAGTGGAGACGACAAGTAAGGCAGAAGGGGCCCCTAAGCTCACATTGGGGAGAAATATTAATTGCATGATCCACCACATATAATCTCTTGAAGTTGCTCACAGGAATGACTAACTATTGGTAAAGCATGTTTATGTCTATCCAACTCCTGTACCACTGCAGACGAAATATTTTCTAAGAAAAGCACTAATTTTAGTGAGCTCTAAACATTGCACTGCATGATGGTGCATTCACCAAACAGCAGTCCCATGACTCATGATCCATACATAGATGTGTAGACGTGATAGCATCATGCTTAATGCCTTAATCAGTGCTGCAGGAAGGTTCTAGGTCATTTGGTCGAAAATAAATGGTCGACAGGACAAATTGTCGACACCAAAAGGTCGACAGGTCAAATGGTCGAATTTTTTTTTTTTCACTTTTTTTTTTTTGTGGGGGTCCCCCCAACCCCCTTTTTTTGCCAAAAACCCCTTTTTTCCCTAAACGAAAACCTAAAAAATATATATATAAATTTAAAAAAATTCGACCATTTGACCTGTCGACCAAATTGTGTCCACAATTTGTCTGTCGACCGTTTGTCTGTGACCATTTGACTGGACACCCTGCAGGAATACAATTGGAAAGAAAATCACAAATATCCATTTTGAAAGTGTGTCTCTAATAATTGAGACACATTTTCTGTGTCCAATCACTGCATTGTTCCGACACCATGCTGAAGCCTTTTGAAATTAGAGCGGACCAGTTTGTTTTCTCCTGACAGTGTCTTTCTAGTTGGAAGGACTTTAGGAGGGCTAACTTCCGGTCATCCACTTTCATCTCCTCTCACCAACCCTATTACTTTACAATATCTTGCCTCTCTTCTTGTCTCTCGATTATGTCTTCTCGTCTAGCATATACCTCCGCCTCATCTTTAGCAATGTCGCCTATCACCTTCAAAGATCTTACCTTCCATCTCATCACAACAGCTGTGCTCTGCCCCCTTCTAATATTCTCGCCCTTATGTAGCCCAGTACTCTCTTTATCGTGGACACGCCTCATTTATCTCTTAGAGGTAGTATACATTTGTCATTGCAGTAATAACCATGCTCTCCCTATCCTTCACTCCAACTATTCCCCACTTTCCAAATTGCTTCCCCCTTCCAAACCAGGTCTACCCATCATTGTTTACAATTGTATCCCTCAAAAGCATGAAAAACGTTCTGTAGGGGTTCTGACTCTGGGATTTCCATTCAGCTATAATCTGTTTCCAAGCAACTTTTTCCTTCTATGCTTAACTCAAATGTGCCTTTGTTTTCCACATCAACAAACATATTCCCAAGCAAACCTATTCCTTTTTTAGCAAAGTTCTCCCCCTCCTCAAACTTCAATACACTTGACATTAAAGGCCCCAATTTTCCCCACACTTGCCTCATTTAGCTACACAGCAGTACTTGTTTCAAAGGCTCTTTTCTTGGCCTTTCTTCTTGACAGGTTTTAACTTTTGGGGTCTCCAAAGGTTGGCAATCATTGTGCTGGCAGTTCTCCCTTGGACTGACAATCCCTGCCTGGGCTGGCTGCTTTTTAAAGGTCAATTCATTATTTCATTGGCTATGTTATGGCAGCATTAGTTGCACCTGGAGTGCAGGGCTGGTGTGTTGCCCGATTGAGACATGTGTCCATGATCATGTGGGGTGTTATGTTACCGGCACACAGACTTTAACCCTAATTAAAGTCCTATAATGGACTGGTGAAAATATGTGCATGATGATGAGATCATCCAAATCCTCTGATCTTCCTTTCAAAGTGCTGCGGCCTATATTTGACTTATGAGAACTGTTTCATTTCTTGGGACTCAACTGCTGCAACTGGCTCTTAATTTACAAACTCAAAACACAGCACCCTGGGCAGAGAGGTCTTCGGTGGTAAGAAACATTTCTATAGTACGCACACCAATTTTTGCTTCCCTCAATACTTTCCTATCCAGTTCGTATTTTCTTGATCTATTTTTTTCTGCATTTTGTATTCCTTTTGATTACAGTGCACCTCCCTAGCTAGCCCCCAGTCCTGACAGTACCAACATCAGCTTAGCCCCGGGTCTTTTCCAGACCTAGCAACTCCCCTGGCTGTGCATGATTTTATGTGGATATTGCATCCTTCAATATATGAAAACGAAATTTTGCTCTTCATACCTATTTGTATTGTATGTTAAACTTGGTAACATATTTTTAAATATGAAGTAATGATCCACCAGGAATAACAAGTCTCTTTACAGTGCATGTTATGATACCTCCGGGTCTGGGTGCTACCAAAAAATAAAATAAATAAATAAATAGATGTTAGCACTACATGCGATTGCTACATGTTAAAGCCTATGAAAGGGTGTAGAGGTTCTCATTGCTCAGTCCGCAGCCGTGGATACATTGGAGTTGAGAGTTTCATTTTGCCACAATGGCATTTCCTGATCACTCTTAAAGACTCTGTGAAGGGCTCCTTTGAGCAAGTGCCTGGATTTTCTTCTCTTCGTCCATCCCACCAGGAAGTAGATGTAGGGGTTGGCACTGCTGTTCATGGCGGTCAAGAACATGTGGGCATAGTAGATGGAAAATCTGGCATACAGGCCCAGTTTGATGACTTGGAAGTATTTCAAAACATTTAATATCCTTGTTGGGAAGGTAGCGACTAGGAAGACAAGAACATTGAGTAGGATGGCCCGATACAGCCTGGTTGGTTGACGCTTCTGGGAGCTCCTTTTGACTTGGATGACTAGCACCAGACTGGACAGAATCATAATTAGGTAAACAACGCCAAAGCCCAGACAAGATAAGAACACAATTACAGCTGTGCAATGTGGGGCCATTGCCGCTTGGTCTTCGGCTGTGCATGTAGAACCCTCCAGAAACGTGACTGCAATGGCAAGCACCCACAGCAAACTACAAGCAATACACGACAGATGCTTGGGTCTTTGGCATTTGTACCAAAGTGGATAAACAACTGAGAGGCATCTTTCCACACTAATGGCTGTCAGAAGAAAGAGGCTGTTGTTATAGCCAACTGTGAAGATCAACTGCAGAGGGAGCCAGAGTGCATGCATGAATGGTGGAATCGCCGCCCCAATGGCAAGCAAAAGTGCATAGAGAAGTTCAGCAGAGATGCACAGGAGGAGGGTGAAGTCAACAAATGCCAGATTCAGAATGTAGACGGTGACAGGGTTTCTCTTCATCCCAAAGCAGAGGAACCAAAACACCACTGCATTGCCTGCTAACCCCGAAAGGCACACAATCTGGGAGGGTAAGGACAGTCCCAGACGCAAGGCAAAGTCGATCTTAGTCCGGTTAAGCATGCCACTGCTTGTATCGTTGGTAGTTTCGGCCATTGTGTGTCTCACAAGAGTTTTAGGTCAGCTCAGTTTCTGCTTGAGGACCTGTCAACAAGAGTGAAAATGGAGACACATTATTGCGTTCCATATTTAACCATGTGTCGTTAAAAATCATTTCTGAATCTGAAAACCGTTTCATCAAATAACTGTTTATTCAGATATAAATAATGATACGGTATCCCAATATCAAAAACATACATCTAAACATAAACTTCTAGAGATATTCAACTAGCAAATGAAAGCTTGGTAGTAGATGTATATGTTTATCCTCTAACTTTCAGCCCTTTCTTATCGGCATGTAGTGCCTTTGGTTTTGTTCTAGCCAGAATGCCTACATACATCCATGGAGTAGAGTGTACCAGGGGTTGGCTTTCTTGCTATTCATTTCATGAACGTCCATTTGCTTATACAACCAAAGATGCAAATAATCAAATCAAACATCCATAGAGCAGCATGTGTGACATTAAGATCAGCTTCAAGATAATTCATCTTTTCCTGTCTAACAGAATGCCATTTCCAGCTAAAGAGATACAGTAGTGTATGTTTTCCTAGCCCCAGTACAGAAATATATGAAGCAAGCATAGCACAGCCACAACTACTGGCTTTTCCTTACAAGGAAGGTATGTATTCGTTGTGGTGGGTGACACTTAAGGGCCACTTTTAAGCTGAAACTATTGTCGTGGTGTAACGCTAGAAGGTAGATCACATGTGAGGAGGGATGCACAGCTAGTGGATGTAGTATCACCCATTGATTGCAATGGCCATGCCAATCCCTGTGGTCATTCCTACTCATTACCCGCCTCTCCCCTTGCAAAGCAATCCTCCTGGATTACTTTGAGCTAGCTAAACCAAGCAGTAATATCAAACTTCAGCCTGCCTGTGTTTTTTCTAATTAGTCTTCTCTGAGTTATGGCTTCATTGCAGATGTAAATGCTTAGTGGTGTAATAAAATTGCCTTAACCAAGTGTGCCTTCCTCGTGATTTGATTTATAAATCTTACTTGTACTGAAGTCATTTTAAAAACAAGCACTGAAAAAAGCAACCGTTTTTACTATAGGTATTAGATAGGATTTTTCCCAGGTACTCTCAACATTTTCCAACTGTTACCATGTTATGGCCAGGCAGTCCAATTACGACAGTGTCTGGTAAATGTCTATCCCCTGCATACACAAAAGCCACAATGTGTGTATCTTTATGACGGGGGACACTGTGTGTGTGCCTGCATGAATGGGTTAGTTTAGTGGAATGTGGGTGACACTGTGCTTGCTGGCAGAGAGAAAGAAGGAATAGTCTTGTAGCTGAAGCTGCTCAATTGCTTGAATCCTCATTTGAGAGCTACGAGATGGTCTTGTTGAAGAGTGGAGGTAGTTGGGTGGAGGTGGAGGTTGGAGCAGGGTGCACTTCTTCACTTGGAAAAGTGGCTTGGACCGAGGCACGGTGGCATCTGAAATAGTCAATCAGGTACTCATACCATTGCCAAGGCGAGTTTATGCCCAGTAAGGTTTCATGGATCCAGTGAGCACAGCATACCAGAATGGCAGCGCGCCCAGTTAGAACTGCAATAGCAGGTTTCATTGGGCCTAGTTAATCAAGCAGTGCCAAATGTCATCATGCACAGTTAGCAAAGAAGTGCCAGTTTGAATAAAGCCCAGTTAGTTCAACAGTGACAGGTTGTATCATGTCCACTTACAACAGCCAATGCAGATTATAAAGTATCAAATGTTTGTTTACACTTTTAACTCATAGAAATGGGATTCACCAACCTGTGAAAATCAGCCCAATGATGTCTCTTCTAAATTGCCTGTACATGGTTCGAGTTCTGACATGTTGGAATGGAGGGACTATGCCTTTGTTCGTGTAACCCAGCTCTCAGTAATTTAAACCCATTTGGAGAGGCTCGCCAGCAACTCACCTCATCTTGAGTCCTTAAAAGGAAAATGTTCTACTTTGAAAAATGTCTTCAAATAAAATGTCCTTCAATAGAAATGTCAAGTTGGACTAACATTGCAGTGCCACCCCCCCTAGTTGCAATGCTGAAAGTGTGAAAGCCACTGGGCTTCCATACCTTTCAACCTTAGAGTCTCCAGGTTAAGTAATGGCAGATATCATTGAAGTTAATGGTAAATCTTTGCAAGGTAAGTAAGAATTGCTTCGATAGTGATAATATTAGTATTGTCTTGTCAAGGGGGCTAAACGTAGGGTCAATGTGGTTGTCACCATTCAAAAGTTAATGAGTTGAGAAAAAGGTTTTCCAGTGGAAATCACTGCTTCTCTATGTGCGATTGGTGCCATGAATGCTGCCAGTTTCAATGTGGCATGGGGATAAACACCTACCGTGGTCCACACTAGTAAATCCCAGGTCTATCAGGCGCAGCAATACCAGGAGCATAATGAAAACTGCAGGAAGCAGGAGCCACTCAACAACTTAGAAAGAAAACATGTTGTCACATTGAAGCCCTATCTCACCGGTTTTGGTTTAGGCACACAGTATAAAGTATACGAGAAAATTACTTGGTGCTAAAAGAATGATTAATATTAAAAGTATATCTTATCCAAGTTAGAGGCACTTTATATGAAATGTGTACTGCAGCTTTTCACATTAAGCCTTCAATACGCATATTTTATAGCTGGGAGATTCACTACTTTCATTCCAACAGCCATTGCTTGCTCCACAACACTGCAACACGCGTCCCTCGTTTTTCAGTTTTATTGGAACAATCCAGTTGCTGTTTTAGATTCTATGGCGCAGCCACCAATGGAATTTGGAATGTGTCTGTGTCTGCAAGTAGCCTTGACAGTGACCACACATATGGCAACAGCAGTGATGAGCAGAGGGTGAGCCCAGCCTTTAGGGAGTGACACGCCTCTGGGTGATTGGTGGCTCAGATTTATACCTGTTGAAGAAGGCACAGTAACAACAACACGCAACACAGCTCAAAAGGGAGAACCAAATCAATGTACTAAGAAGATAATTAAAAGCAGGCCTTAAAAGGCACATTTGACAAACACCCTTTTGGGCTTCGAGGGACTGTACGCACCCGTGGTTGGGGGCTGGCTTCGCGGGGGGTGCCCGATAAGACAAACCCACCAAATATTTGGAAATGAATAGAACATTGAAACTGACACGCATGCGTTGTGGAAAATGTCAATTTCACAGAGGGACCACCATGAACTTTAGGCTTTCTTAAGGGGAATTAGAATATGTATTTGAGTAGCCCTTCAACGGTGCCAAACAATACTCCAGGGCCTTTATTTATTAGCCACCAGAGAAAATGCTCAGAATTCGATTATTTTAACAGAGAAAGGATATAAGGTAGACAAAGAGAAATTGCAGTACTGCCAAGAAGAGGTTTTGTACATAGGTCAGTTCAACTCACATGAGGGAAACAAGGTTACGCCTGCAAGAGCTGAGGCGATTTTGAAAACATCAAAACCGCACACAATAAAGCAAATGCAAGTTTTTAGGACAGGACAATTGTGTTAGAGCATGGTTATTTGATTATAGTTCATACACAAGGCCCTTGTTGCAGGCCCAGAAAAAGGCACAAGTGAATCAGGAAACAATTGAATGGACTGACGAGATGGAGGATGGGTTTTATTAATTAAAAAAGGCAATATGCACAGGAATTCTCAATTATTCTGAGGAGTTCTTTTTATTCTCGCACACGATTGGGACATTAATGACAGCAGTTCTCACACAGAGAACTACCTTGGGTTACAAACCTTTAGCATATTACAGTGGGATTTTGGACCCAGTAATGAGGGGTCACTTCCCTTGCAAACAATCGTTGGCTGCAGCCACATTTGCTATTGAGAAGACTGCAAGCATAGTGATGGGGTGTTCCATGACATTATTTGTTGAGCATGCTTTGTTTGCTGTTTTGAGGAAACCAAAGGGTACACTGACATCTCAAAGAGCTTCTGCTTATGAGGTGGTCATTTCAAATCCGACAATCAAAATAGTCAGGTGTAAAATGGTGAACCCTTCCACGTTTGTAGCTGAACCACTGGCAGAGGATGAACAAGTGCATGATTGCTCAAACTATAAGGAATTCTATGAGGAGATACCGAGGGTGAAGGATCGATCAAACTGATGGAAACAGGCAATCAGGTGCCACTGTAGTAATGCATAGGGCTAATGGTGAATTTGAAGTGATGACAAGTGCAAGACTACCGTCTCACTTTTCAGCACAGGCTGCAGAATTAGTGGCCCTTACTGTCACGCTTGAGAATCACACAGACCAGGAAGTAACAGTGTACAGTGACTCTGCCTATGTGACATCAACCATGCACGCAGGATAAGCACATTGGAAAAGGAGGGGCTACCACTGAGCGGACAGCACTCCAGTGCAACACTCTGCATTATTAGACAGGCTTATTAAAGCACTACAAATCCCAGTAGCCATCGCAATAGTAAAGTGTGCCACGCACATTAAGAGAACAGACTTTATTTCACGCAGAAACCAAGCCACGCATGAAGAGGCAAAAAGGGTTGCATATTCAACTGATATAATGTGTTTTGATACAAATGATGTGAAAGAGAAAATTGTTGTGATGATGGTTGTGAATGAAAGCTTTAACCACTTATCGAGAACGCAATTTATATAAGTTCAAAGTGAAGCGACACAGGAAGAGAAAGACCTGTGGACATGGAGGGGGTGTCCCTTAACCCCTTCTGAGGCATTGTGTCAACAAGACTGCAGTGGTAAACCGGTGATGCCTGTAGCCTTATTAGGGGTGGCGCTAGAACAGCTACACTACCCTGCGCATGTCACTAGAGACAGCCTCGCAGCAACCATTGCGGAGGGCTGGTCAGTACTGAACCTGTTAGAACACGTTGCTTTGTAAATTGCATTGTATGTCAAAAGTTTACTTCTGGGCACATGCTGCGAACAGTCAGAGGAGTAATTCCTCGACTGAATGGTCCTTTTCAGCATTTACATATTGATTATAGTGGATATAGGTATACGATACTGCTGGTGTGCCCCTTCTCAAGGTGGATCCAGGACGGTCCATGCACATACCCTGATGCCACTTGCGCTGTGAAGTTTTTAGTTCAAAAAGTATTTCCCAGATGGGTGTATGCGAGGTGCTAAAATCAGACAATGGCCCCCATTTTGTGAATGAGGTATTTGAGCAAATTAGCTTATTACTTAGTATTAAGCACAAGTTTTCTTCTGCTTATCACCCGCAAGTGAATAGGCTATGTGAGAGACTCAACAGTCTGCTCAAAGAGAGAATAGCTAAGCTGAAATAAACACTGAAAAAGGGGTGGCTGCATTGCCTGCCCCTTGCATTATATGCATTGACAAATCAGCCCGGCTCTGGCCATCACCTCACACCCCATGAACTAATTACAGGGAGGTGAATGAGAACACCTCTAACTCCTCAATCGAAGACTCAAAGTGATTCCCAGACTACTGCAGTATTGTTAGGAGATGAGCTATGTGCGTACCTAACCCCAGTTTAAAGAACTATGTTTACTTAGACTATTTGCTGGAGATAAGGTTTTAATCAGAAATTTCACATAAAAGTGGCACAAGCCCCGTTTCAGCGGCCCTTTCGTTGTGGAGGACATTACTCCATCAGCACAGACTACTTCTTGCTGTCTTCATATTTATACTCAGAGCTTACCCTGCTCTTGTTGGGTGGAGCACTGATATAAGTGCTTTTATCCAGGGTCCTAAGAATGGCCCAACCTTGAGACGTTTACTGGCAGCAATTATAAGACAGATCGGCCTATTACCTGAACATTTTACTGAAGGTACAGATTAACCTTTCTAGTGACGATGCCCACAAGCTACTTGTTATGATCCTTTACTATTTGTTTCAAGTTCATCCTTATGTTGTTTGGAGGAACACCAACACATTTGTGTTTATAAAAAATCCTATAAACCATCCAGCAATCAGCCAGATACTTGTGGAAATCATAGAACAGATTCAACAACTACCAGAGCATCTGAAAAAGTTTGCCTGAATAAAACGAGTTTTCCCTTCCTTAAAAGTGATCACAGGCAAACATGTGGTCCATAGAGCATATTTCAGACCCAGAAAGTGAGCAGAGTCAACGACGAGTGGAAAGGCGTCGATGGTGGAGCCTCATTTATTGGTGCATAATATATGCTTGCTCTACTGTTATCATTGTTTTTCTAATACTGCTAATTTATACTGTGTATTTTATTGGTCCCAAGAAAGCAGTGGTCCCTTTGATTCTTCCCACTCCAGTTACCTTGGCAGAACTAGACATTGTAAGATAGCCAAGGCCTTATGTAATTGTCCCTACTCCAATAGCTCATATGGAGACACCTAATCCTGTGGCAATTGTCCCTAGAAATCTTTATGCAGGAAGGACTCTCATAGATATCCTTACTGAGTGCCAGATACAGATTCTGAGAAAGAGATAGACAAAGAAAGAGACCTAAGGGAAGTGAAAGGGAGGATGATTATGAATGGAACAATTATTTGGACAGTACAGCACATTTGGGGAACACCATGTGGTATCAGCACATGAAAGAGGTGGTAAAGAGAACTTCTGAGGAGGATTGCTATGTATGTGCACTCCTGGCTTATGCTATGGCAAAGTCTAAGTTATTCATAGCTATCGAAATAGATGTTCAAATGTCTCATTATCTTACTCACCTTGCACTCTGCCATACAAGAGGTCAATTCCAGGGTCAAAAGACATCCTTTGTATGGGTGACAGAATGGTCAGCACCAGATGAAGATGATTATGTCCAAGATTTAAAGATAAGAGCGAAAGCACGCACCAAAAATCATGCGATAAGATATGAACAGCCTGGAATGAAAGGAGGAGGAATCAGATGAGAAGTAAACAGAAAACTCAACTGTCAAGGGAAGACTGATGAAGAAATTCAAAGCTGCAAAGAAAGATCTGGGGAACAGTGCTTTCTCCAGATGGATCAAAAGAAGGTGTAGTCATATGCAGAGCTATGGCAGTAACTGGTCAACACAAGACAGTTACTGAGCAAGTGAAAAATAGATGCAACTCATCAAAACACTACACCTCTAAAGGTATTTGTGGTTGTGTCATTGTATTTGTGTGATCTTTGTGTTGTGAGTAGCTTTCCTATATATTTTCTTTACTGTTCTGTGTTGGAGAGAGGTGGTGGTGTTGTTAGTGGCGAGAAAGGTTGGTGCTAGTGGTTTAACTTGTAGGGTTTGGAATATTGAGATATCAAGGTTTATCTCTGCGTGTTGTATATAGTTCTTTTAGAATAACATTAAGGAATATGGATGTTTGTGTGGTCGCTCGCACTACAGTTTCCTGTACTGGGGTGAGGGTGTGCCTGGATGTGGCAGGTCTAGGGTTTGGGCATGGCAAGCCCTTACAGAAGGAGCAAGGCTTTTATATAGATGGTTTTATGGGAGTTAGTAAAGTCTATTGCTCTTTAGGAGCATGTGGTGCTTGGGTGTGGCAGCCCTTAGGTCCTTGGGGGCAGACCAGGACATAAGAAGACATTGTTCCTCGGTATGTAAGTTCCTTGTGCACACATGGAGAGTTTCTTTTATCTTCTTTTAAGGAAGGAGATGTGTTGTAGCCTAGCACCTAACCTTGCTGTAGTGCTTAGCTTTATATCTGCAAGATGAGCTGTGTATATGTGTGTAAGAGTAGTGGAGCTTGGAGTGTTGGTGTGAGGCCTGGAACAGAGGGAACATGAGGGTTTCAGGAATGACATTTGGAGAGGGCAGGGAGAGAGCCAGCGGAGGTAGAAGCACATTACCTTATCTCCAGTCTTACCTTCCTACTTTGAACTGTAACATTAAAGAAGCTTACCTTTTCAAAAAATAAAAATAAAATAATAAAATAAAAAGGAAAATGGATGCAAACCTCTATAGCCAAGGATTGCAAAGTTGCTGGCATGGGTCGAAGACAAAGGAGGTTCATTGCAGATAGTGCCTTTGGCTAGTGCAGAACTATGCTTCAGAAACAATGGCATGTGAAAAGTTGGAGAGAATCAGCAGTGCGGACAAATCTTTGAAATACCAGGAATGAAGGACGGGACAGTAGTGATAATGGATCACTATTGCGTGGCGGATCCAGAGCATACATGAAGCTGCCCAGAGATTGGGGAGGACTGTGTTCTATCGTGATTGTTCATGTCCCAGCATTGGTGATTCCAGAGAGTGATCTGAATATTGGAGAGTTTCCAAAGGCAGATGCTCACCTGAAGAAAAAGAGATCTGCTGAACTCCTAAATCAAATGAAGAGAGAACAATATTGTTCAGCCAAATCAATAGAAGCCTTTGATGCTATTCCATATGAACACAGATTGTTCAGCAAGACTTCTTCAAATTGTACTATTGTCTTTATGCCTGGGATCCAGACAATGGCAAATATCAAATGGTTACAGATAAACAGATGGGAGCTTTTGCAGATGATCAACACCACTATAAAATGATTCAATGCTATCAAGGAGGAGCTGAGAGCCATAAGACTGATGCCACTTCAGAACAGATATGTCCAGGACATGATCACAGCTATGGATGGAGGTGTTTGTGCCGAAATCGGAGAATCATGTTGCACATTCATACCTTCTCACGATGAAATGAATGGTACCTTTACATAGGCCATAACGATGCTGACAAACTTACACCTCAAGATGGAAGACAAACTGGAAGACATTGATGATGACAGCTAGTTTGGATCAATCTTCTCATGGGTTCCAAAATGGATGGCGAATATCTTCAAGTTACTTGGAGCCCTGTTGGTGATGACCATTTTGGATTTTGTGTGATCAGGATAATAATCACACAATGCAAGAAGACTGCAAAGAAAGCAATAGGAATGAAGATTGTGATTGATGTCGAATCAGGATTTGAACAAAAAGAGCTAACAGATGAAGAAATCAGAGACTATGTGAAGGCCAGCATTCATGCACCTGAGGGAACGAAGTTCCTGTACCCAAATGACCACAATAAGTATGTGGGGAGATGGATCTATTGCAGTCCCAATGGACAATGCATGCTTATGACTTGGAGTGTTGATGAGCATGTGAAATCAGCAGGATACCTGAAGGGAGTCATAAAGATATGGGTCTGAAAGAAGCACTTCTTCAGACGAGAATGTCTTGATATGAAGATTGATGAGAGAGTGGTCGATGAATCACCCAAAGGGGGGAGTGTAGATGAGGAGTCAAGTACCCGCACCAAAAGCTCTGCCCCTGTGTTGCCTATATGTTGGGAACCAGAAATTGAGACATGTGCAGTACCAGTGAGGATACCTGTACCGCACAGAATCTTTGAAACAAGGTATCCATTGAGAAAAACCTATATGCATACAGAAAGAAATAATGGCCTTTTGGACAAAGTTCCAGAGGAAGTATGAAAATGAGTGGAAAAGAAGACTAGTGACGTCATGCGGAGCAGAGCTGACGCACCCAGAAAAGATGCACGAGGTAAAAGAACATAGACATTTGATAAGATCTGAAGACAAGTTGGTAAAGATGAGCAACATTTCGGGCTCGAGATGAAGATACTCATGCTACAGAAACAGTGAAGAAAATGCAAAATCAGTTTACACTTGTACAGACACAGTAATGCAAGTAGACAAAGCGATCTTAAGGCTAGCTACGCAGTGAATAGTTGCGGTGATGTACCAATATACCTATAATACATAGGAATGTATAGAACCTGGATATTCCACAATGCACTTTAAGAAAGGCTTGAAATCCCATGATTGTAAGAGGTTTTTCAGTGTGGCCCAATTGAAAAATAACTAGTGGCGAAGGAAAAATACAAGAAAGGCTTGGCTGGCCCAGCACCAAGAGGTCGAGGCCACTGTGAGCCTGGTTTCCCATCCAGTAGTTACATGAATGTGAGAAAGAAACAAACTTCTCTTGAGGTGAAATGGAAAAACACTGAAGGCGTGAAGAGTTCATCATTTAATAATATTAAATGTTGAAAAGAGCTTGAAAATGCGGTCTCCAGTCACATGGTCATATCAAAATAGACATTGGGTAGAGCTACACCGAAACCAAGAAGATACTCCCTTTTATTCTCAGGCACAGAGAGCTTCAGCAAGGTCAAGTTCAAAGACTTAATTGACTACAAGAGTGATGATAGATGTTGGGCTGATTGGGAGGGGAGGCATGATCACGCCAACCCTCCCTGCACCTTCTATGGTAACCCGCGTGCTGCTAGGGTGTGGAATATTCCAGAAGGGTACAAGAGTTCCAAACCAATTGTTGAGGGCCATGAATCAAAGAGCCCTATAGTTTGTGTAACCAATAAGGTGTTGAGTAATAGTACAACACGGAAGATGACTTGCACTTGGGATGGGCTTAGTTGCCCACCTGACAGTAGAGACCCAATCACAACCCCCGTCAGTATGGAACATATACTTAGATGTTCCTTGTAAGCCTATCACATCCTCAAGTAGGTTTTTGTAGTTTGCCACATAGTGTGACGTCATTGATGATGAGTTTTGACTATAAGAGTTGTGTTTTTTATAATATGCATTCAGAGAAATCGAGCGAACGTCCGTTGATGTCCGTTGTAACTCCCTGTTTTAGATAAATGCAAATAAAACAGACCAAGTTTTGGCAACTTCCTGAGTTGGTTTAATTATTGATGTTTGAGTAAATTCTGCATCCCCATCCATCTTTAAGTATTGCTACCTCGTCTTAAAGGGCCATAGGTCTATGGGTTCAGTTTGCAGAAATAAGCCTAGGAAAGAAGTATAACTGAGAGAAAGTTGGTAGGGAGCGCAAGGAAAAGTTTGGGATTGAGAGAGGGACGGATGTACATGGCGGGATCCAAGCTAGTTTTGTGGTGATGGTACGATGTCTTTCAAGTGCAATGTTATAAAAGTGGTTGGAAAGTTAATCTCAGAGAGCATCTAGGGGAATTGAATTCCTCTAGGATTTTAGTGGAGTTAACTGCATGGATTGTTGGAGTTGGGGATTCGGTTTCCATAGTGGTTTATTTTTGGCTTTCTTGATTTTGTACAGATATGCCCTGTTCAGTCTTGCGAAGGCTGTTTTGTTTTGTGGGTAGGGTTGGTCCTCCAAGTTCGCTTTAGGTAATGTTCGAAGGTTTTGAGAGCTGTGAGGGAAAGGGTGTACCACTTTTGGTATTGTAGGGAGGGGGAACGGTTGGTTGTGAGGGGGATCATATCTTTGGAGAACCATTGGTTGAAGAGGTTGATGGAGGGGTGTCCTTCCTTTCGAAAGAGAAGAGGTAGTGTGTGAAGTAGGTAATTGGCCAGGTCTGGGTTGATGACTCTCCACCACCGGCTAGTGTTTCTGAACAATTAGGGCTTACATGGCATTGGCTGTTAGGCTGGGAAGGACCTCAATGGTAAAGTAAGTAATTACTTTGTCACACCTGTCATGGCATACCTATTAGGCACAGGAGAGGGGCATAGGGTACATTGTGCTCATACGTCATGTGTAAGCAGAGGGCAATAGTAAATCTGGGGTGAACAAATAATAGATATCTAATATTTTCACTGGGCCTCAACCACACTGGCAGCTATATATACAACTGGATACACATGGTTTATGTCATGTGGCTTTGCTTTGCCAATTTTAAACTCAGAACTGCAAGCTCTATAATACAAGGTACACAAACTTATGAGGGCAAATTTTGCCCAGACGAAGCCTCACACCACAACTCAATACTTGTTCACCATTCCATACACACCATTGCACAGGAGTGTAATGTTAAACTCACATCATGACAGTTAAATCAATGGCATTAAGGAAACAGGATTGCTAAAATACTATGGCTGATCTAGTACATAAAAACTTGCTCTTACAGAAGTTAAGCAATGTGGGTTAAATTAAAGGACAGATTATCCTAGGAAAGGAAAATGGTTACCCATTGAAGATCCATATTGCAAGACAGGCTCATGTACTTCCCGATGGGCAGAATGTGCCCTAATCTGGGTCAGGATGCGGCTGATGGTGGTGGTCCTTTATGGTACAAGATAGAGGATTGGTCTTTTTTAGCTGCCGGGGGCAGAGGGTTTGGTATAGGCCAGAGGGACTGGTGTGAAGAGGAGTATATATCATACTGCACCTCATCATACTCATACGTAGACTGTTGCATCCTGATGCACTTTGAGAATAATATTGAATTGAATAGATCTATGAAAGCAAGTATGGCAAGCACATAAGCTACAATTATCTCAGCTGTGTGAGAAAACATATTAAAGTGTTGACGTACTTCAATAGCCTGGGCTGTGGTGTAGCCTTCCTGTAAAAGATCCACGTGCAGGCAGAGAAGGCTGAGAAGCTAGTGGGAATGTGGGTGACGAAGGTCTACTGCTTGTCTTATAGCTCTGGATCTTTATTTATTTATTTATACGTATTTGTTAAGCGCGCATCAGCCCGGGGGCATCGTGGCGCTAATCTGGCCATCTTTCAGGATGGTGATTGAAAAATTCATAGGAAACTACCTGTAACTGTGCTCATCTCCACCAACGGTTACAAGGGTAGTGTAGCTAATATAAAAATTATGGTTAAAAACATCTGTACCCATTATTGCAATTGTTTGCACCAAACTGGGTGTAGTAGCATATTCAGAAACACAGGTGGGTTTCTGATAATGAAAGGGGACTTCCAAGAAATGTTCAAGAAACTATTCTTGAAAGATCCAGGGCTAGGAGCTATATGATGTGCCGTAATAGAGCAGCAAGGTCGCTTAAAAATCTGAGCAAGTAATAACCTCTCTATGATGTCTTGAGGTTGCAACACCCGAATGGGAGAAGTTACACGTGACATTTGGCAGCGCATGGCATGTACTCAAGCTGGGTTGAGACAAAACTGCACTAACCACTACCTCGGTAATATATTGCTTTCAGACCACACACTAGCGAGTCTAGATTTGGCCCCCAATTACTCCCTGGTCAGGTCATTCAACTGACATAAAAAAGACATAACAAATATCACTGAAGAAATGCCGGTATTCACAAGGAGTAACAGAAACAGAGAGATTCGTGATTCTACAGTGTCAGAGGCCCTACAGTGCTGCTTGTGCTGCTATGTGGTATCGTGACAAACAGGAAGCAGAAAGAGAAGAGGGAGGAGATTCAAAGTATGCAGCTAGGAGAATAAGTAAAAAGAAGGTCGGTTTAGGATGCCTGCAGACTCAAGGTGATCACCTGAGTGGAAGAAATGTGAACTAAGCACATCTTTGAGTGGCAGGGTGAAATATGCTCTGTTCAAACTACAGACAAACTACTTCAAACAGAGAGAATGACAGGGGGTACTCTACTTGCTCACAGAGTGAGTTGTATGTGGAGTGATAGAATGATACCAGCAATCCAGTTGTTATCAGGTGAGGTAATGGGTGCTGCTTTCAGAATCATTGCAGGATTCAGGAACTTCGACTGCAACCTGTTCACATCAGAAGAGGATACAGGGAAATTATTACAGATTATGCTCAACGGTATAACTTGATGAGAGAAGGTAGCAAGTAGCAACTAATGCTGCTGGACTCAGATAAGGCTTTGACAGAATTGAATGAGATATTTCTTCACCCTCATGGAAGCATGTACTCTGGTGAGAAATACTTTGCATTGACAAAGCGCCTCTGTATGTCCCTATCTGCACCTGTGTGAATGAATGACCTGCTTTCCCTGCCATTTGAAATGAAGGGGAACATGGCAGAGTGCCCCCTTTTGCTTATGTTGTTTATCATGGAAATGTACCGGTGAATGAAAGATGATGAAACACATAAGTGGTGGAGCATGTGGCCTGCAGGTGGGAGGGGAATTGTAGAGGTTCTGGCTCTATGCTGAAAACCTGCTTTTAGTGGTGAGGTATGTATCATAATGATAAAAGGCCACCTTGGAGATAACTGGAGACTTCGGAAACATTTCTGGAAATTGGATCAACTAGAATACGATGGGGGTCCTCCCACTCTATCGAAAGGAGGTGGACAAGCTGGGATTCGAGTGGTGCCCCAGGACATTTACATATGATGAGTTATAGCTGAAGGGGCAGGTGCCAGGATTGATGTGGTTAAACATCGACATTTTGATTTACAATCTGAAGACTGCAGTTGAAAGGTGGGCTATGGCCCAGCTTTCTTTGCTGGGCAAGATCAATTAAATCAAGATGGTTTTGGCAAACTATGTTCTTTTAATATGTCACCTGTCCATGCCGAGCAAGGTGCACAGAGACCGTAAATGATCTCATGCTGAAATTCATTTAGGATAATATACCTGCACACATTGCTTTGGGTAAGCTACAGAGGTCTTAGATATCTGGCAAGTTTGGCCAGCCAGACTTTGAAAAGTATCAGTTGGCATTTGCCTCCCGACATCTAGGTGGGTGGTTCCTAGAAACCATTAGGGTGGACCTGACGAAACAAGCCCCTAACTGCTACCTAACAATACTCACTGTAGAGGGGGGCCACGGGCCAGTAGATGGCCCCAGTGAGTGGTCCACCATCTAATAGGCCGCCACTTCACCTGCTTAATGCCTGGGTAAACATCATCATTACCTTTTCATTATCCCTACATCTTTTTTCGAAACAACTGCCCCACACTGTATACATTCCCCTTACTTAACTATTAATATTCACTTTAACTATTAAACTACACAACTATAATCATAAACATGCACCTAAATATACATTTAGACCTATACAAACAATAACATATACAAACATATCACTTTACAGGAGCGTGACTCCTGCACTCAGCCACCGCTTTTCAGTACTTCTGGGTGCAGTCTGTTGGTGGTGGTTGGTGGGATGGGGGGTCTGCCCCAGAAAGCAATAGGGGGTGAAATATGCTCTGTTCAAACTACAGACAAACTACTTCAAACAGAGAGAATGACAGGGGATACTCTACTTGCTCACAGAGTGAGTTGTATGTGGAGTGATAGAATGATACCAGCAATCCAGTTGTCATCAGGTGAGGTAATGCCCCACCGGTCTGCTGGTCTCCATCCAGCTGTTTTTTCTGGGTAGCCCGGTCCACCACAAGGGACCACCCAACCCCACAACACACGCAGCCTGCATCAGGTTATTGTACTAGATGGCCCCCATGCCTGGAGAGAGCCCACAATAATCACTGCCATGCCCCATGGCCTCTTGGGTGGCCCTATGTCCATTGTTTTTCTAACCGTCCCCTGGGTAATCTTCACCTCCCTGTCTCAGCCCACTCCTGAGCAGGGGCCTCTTTCCTTTGTTTTCTTTTTTCCCTTTATTCCTTTGACATTTCATGCAGTTTCATTTTGGCCTGGATGGCTCAGTTCCAGTACAGTAAACACAACAAACACTACACTAAATAAAGTATTTTAATTCCCACCGCCAGGTGTCTGCATCTTTATTTCTATATTTTCCACAGGGGACAAGCATGTAGCCCTTCTTAGCGGGGCACACGTTGGGCCCTGGACTTCATTATTCTCGAGAATAGTCTAGAAATACGATATCAGGAATAGCCAAACAGTAGAGTGTCAGGGTGTTTGCTCTAATAAATATACAGGTTTTCCTCAGGTTCTTCTTTATTTATTCATATATATATTTATATAGCGCCGAAAGCCCACAGGTATCGGGGCGCAAAAACACATAGACTTAAGACTAAACATAAAAATGAACAGGACAGATTGTCTATCTCACTCATGGTACATATCTTTTAGGTCTGATTTTTCATCTAAAGAGATTTTTTTTAGAGCTTTGCTAAACTTTAGGTAGTTTAGTTCCTTTCTTGATGGAGTTTCGTTGGTAGGCTGTTCCATTTCTGAGCAGCTTTCACTGGAAAAGCCCGGCCCATGCGGTTAGACCTTTTTGCGATGGGGCAATTAATCTGTCCTAAAGCCTCTGATCCTAAAGGTTGCATTGGAGCATAGAGAGTGATTTTTTCTTTTAGTTCGGCCAGAGCTTGCCCAAATAAGCATCTTTGGACCATTGTCATGGTCTTAAAGTAGATCCTGTCCTCTATGGTCAATGAAGGGCTTTTCTGTCCTCTGTAATGTGCTCTCTTCTTGATTTTTTCTTTACTATTCTTACAGCGTTGTTTTGCAAGGCAAGGTCTGACACTTTGCTATACATCCCTTGCTTGCACAAATCAGAAGTGCATTGCCGTAGTTGAGACTAGATAGAATTATAGCCCTTGCTATAGTGGCCCTGTTTCCCTCGCTCAAGTATGGTCTGATGGCTTTAAGTAGCCGCCGGTAGTAATGGCAATTTTTGTTGAGAAACGTAACCTCTGCTTCTGCGCCCATCGCAGCTTCCAAGAACATCCCCAGAGTTTTCACCTTCTCTCGCACTAAGATATGAGAGTCTGTGATGTTAAAAGACTTATACTCTTGACTTAGCTTGGCTCGAGTTTGGTGGGAGCCGAATATCAACAACTCTGTTTTGCTCCCGTTTAAGCACATCCAGTTCCTTTCCGTTCAGGCTGCAATGAAGTTATATAGGGAAGCCACCTTGATACGGTCACTGATGTAGCAGCCACTAAACTCCACCACTAAATGGGTGTCATCTGCATAGTTTGTAAAGGAGGCTCTGATGTTATCGAGCACTATGCAGAGACACCTCAGGTAGAGATTGAAAAGCAGTGGAGATAAGCTAGCGCCCTGGGGTATGCCACAATTAATGGGCGTCTCACTAGAGAATATTTCCCCCCAGTGGATTTTAGACCTCCAATCCGATAGAAATGATACTATTCATCTAGTGGCTTCTGCGGAGCAATTGGCCACATATTCCAGTTCCCATGGTAGCACCAACAGACCAGCTTTACCTTTATCCATGATATTTTTCTTATTTATCCATGATCATTTTCCTAATTCAGTATCAGAGAAAGAGTTGTGAAGAGGCAACACTTGGCACCAAAAAATTGGAATGCCTTGCCCACAGCATTATGAAACGAAAAATCCTACACTGTCTTCTGCAAAATGCTGAAAACTAACCTATTCAGTTAAGGTTGTCTTCTTTCACTAACCACAAATGCTATTCCTATGTGACCAATTGAATGCACATAAAATACCTATGTTTCTATTCTTTGTACTACTGTGCCTATCGAATGTATTCATGTACTAAGCAAGTATTCTGTAACAGCGCCACGATGCCTCCGGGCTGTTGTGTACTTTATAAAGTCAAATAAATAAATCTTATGGATCCCTCACTGAAACCCTGCCTAGAGTCTCCAGCCAGGTGGCCAGGGAAAAGCAGATGATTCCTGATCCTGACCTTGGTGGTGGTGTACTGCAGGAGGATCACCAGGGAGGAGACAAGGCCCAGGGTGGTGAAGAGATGCTGTGGTATGAGAAACAGTATTTGTCCTTCCAAAACAGGTTATTGTCATTATAATGTCCCTGACGCACATATACGATCTGGGGTTCTGAGCACAAGTATCATAAAATCTGAGCAAGCCTTACCAATGGAAAGATTCTTCAAGGTATTTCAGGATAGACACCCTCTTTACTACCAAAGGTATAATGTAAAGGAATCTAGAAATGTTGCTTTAAATAATTTGTCTTCCCTTCTAACAACAAATTTGAATGGTTCATTTTTAAATTACTTTAAGGCAAGTAAATGTACACTTAAAATCAAACAAATACCTACAAAAATTAATTTGTTTGTTGAGAACTACGACTCCCATAATCCCATGAGTACTAGGATGAGGAAGAGGACTGAAAAGGTATGTTGTAAATCCACTAGGATACCACCCAATTCAAATAGCGTTACTGCAACTTTGTCCGGCGTTATTCGCATTGGTAATGCATTAAATCCCCATTTATTTTAAGTCCATAAAACTCTGTGGGGCATTTATGACACATTTACTATGCCTCATGGTTCTGGACATCCGGCAGATGCTGCGCCGTCACACTGACTCCCCTCTGCACGCATAAATGCCAAAAGTCCTCTGCTAGATCTGCTAGCATCTTGGATCTTGTCCCGTCCAGGCGGTTGATGTACCTGACCGCAGACACATTGTCCATCTTGAGAAGAAAGGAACACCTTGCCCCTTCCTGTGTCCAGCATTGTACTGCGAAAGATCCTGCTAGCAATTTGCGGCAGTTGATGTGAAAAGCCAGCTCCTCCTCCAACCACCTCCCAACGGTTGTCAGATCGCCACACCGGGCTAGCCAGCCCCATCGGCTGGCGTCCGACTCTATAATGAGGTCCGGGGAGGAACCAAATATTGCCCTGCCATTCCAGGCCTCCACGTGATGGTACCACCACTCTAGTTCCGTCCTCGCTTCCTATGAAATAGGAACTCTCTGCTCGTATGGCAAGCACTGTCTGATATGCATAATCCGAGCCTCCGGTCTTGACATAAAATTGCCAGGAGCTATTTACAATGACACCAACAGCTACCAAGAGCTACGTTTGACTCCTCTCAGGCACGTGGTGCCAAACACACACAGCTATAAGATATTAACTGTGTAGTTTTAGGAATGTTTACAGGAGAATAAAGGACACGCCTAAGGGACATTTAAATCATATTTTATAATATGCAAATGGACAAGATAAAGTTTGCATCTTGAGCTCATGTTACATTTGCTGTGCACAACGGGCTGACTCCTGATTCCCCAGAGGTAGCTCGTGCCTAACGGGTGATGCCTGATAATCAGGAGCTGCTTTTTACTCCTGGTCAACAAATCCCAATTTCGACCCCTGGAGGAGTTGCTCTCTAAGTAAATATTTCAAGTCGTGTGTGGCCCATTTGATAGTCAGACACTCCAACTCCATTTTTGAATATTTGTTCTATCTTCAGAATAGTTGTCTAGTAATATATAGAGTGGGTCAATCGCAACCCCCTCATTTTCGTGAGGGCACTGTACCTAGGCTGACTCGTGAGACATCCATATGGAGGATGCAAGGCTGAGAGGAATCAGGCATAATAAGGTGGGGAGGATGGCACAAGGACTGGCTTTGGGTTAAAGCGTCATATGTGGTTGGTTTGGGAGTCTTTCAGTTGGTATGTCAAGGGTCCTTCAATTTTCTAGAATCTGGGAGTGAAATGGTGATAATATTCAGCTGTTTTGGTGGTCCTTTATCATCACAGATCAAAGAGATTACAACATGCTACAGTACTTCAAAGGGACAATTGGAATTTATTCCAGATATGCAATAAGCTATACCTTTTCAGATGACATCTGACGTATCCCTGTAGCATCACCACGCACTATTTATTGTCCTCATCTCTAAAATATCTTGCAGATGTGCACACGTGGTCACCCATGGTATGACTTTTAACCAAAGCCAGACTGTGCATTTAAGCTCGTTTGGCTATTCTAAAAAGGAAACTTCAATTCCTTGGCAGTGCCAGGACAATCACTCATACTGCACTGCACACATAGCTAATGTGTGCTCTGTTGTGCTCTGCACAGTTAATCTTTCATTATTATGAAGCCCTTAGGGCAAGCAGCGTTGTGCATAACCTTGGAGTATTGCTTCTCTCAAATGATAACTTTTCTTTTGCCTCACCATCTTACAACAATAGCATAGGATTTGTACTGCAAGAATGTTTATGAAGGAGTTTGTGGTGACATATTTCAAAAATATACGTAGACATGTTTCTGTTATGTATTGTCTAGTGCTATTGAATTGCACTTTCTGTGATTTTCCTTTGCAGCTTGCACTTTTAAATAGCAAGGCCGCACAAATAAAATACCGATTTTTTTCGGCCGATTTTGGTGCTACCTTCAATATTCTGAAATGTTACTATTTCAGGGGGGTTTCACCCCTGATCCCCGACAACCTCCCCACGCCCTCACTCTTTAATTCAACGGTGTTTCACCGCCGAACACCCTCTTTGCTCGCCCGCCACCCATTAACATCACTACCTGAACACTTATCCCCTCACAGACATACACGCCAGTGGCGGCCGCTATCATAGGGCGGCAGGGCGCCACCCCCCCACTTAAGCCCCCCTCCAGGTGTGAGAGTACAACAAATTCAGAAGAAGTTCAGAAGTTCTTCTTCTGAATCTGTTAGTATTTTCCACCTCGTGGGGCCCTGTGGCGAGACACTGGTGACAATACATTCCTATTGTTGCAGCCCTGCAGCCGGCCCACGAATAGGATTCCTTTTCATGGGCCGGATAAAACAGCGGGGCGCGTCCCGTTTTACATTGGTTTTGCTTATAGTAAAATGCGTGGAGCTTGTAGCTCCACGCACTTTACGTAAGCCTTTTAATTAGGATGCTGGCGGGGCGCTTGAGGGGTGGCCCCGCCAGTATCACTATGTGCGCAAACAGCGCAGCAAAGATCTGTAATCTGCAGGGAGGGAGTCTCCTTCCCTCCCTGCATAGATACAGTACATTCATTGGCTGTTTGCCAATGGATGGCAAACTGCCAATTAGATTACTGTATCTATGCAGGAGGCAGCCGTGGGGGTGGGGTGATGGCCCAGGCTGCATCCACCCACACTCCTCTCTCTCTTCCGTCCTCGTGATTGGAACGTGTTGAGCTGCCCTGCCCTGCTTCCCACCAGAGAGAAAAGAACAGTCTGCTGCAGGCCGAAGAAGTTTGCCCTCTCCGACTCCAGTGTGGTCTAGGTGAGTGCATCCTAGCAGGGCCTGGTGGTGTTAATAAAGGAATTTCAGCAGGGGGAGGGGGCGCAGAAAGGATCCCAGCATGCCGACTCCAAGCTGTTTTGCTCAATGCAGTCTGCACTCTGCAAGTGCCATCATAAATCAAAAGCACGTGGTGGTTTACAACCTTTCAGAGGCCCAGAGTTCATACCTTTATATATAAGACGTTTGAATGAACTCTCTGGGCCTCTGAATATATAATCGGAATTACTAGGCCAGGATTGCTTTGTAGTGAAGAATGGCCAGTGTTGTTGGGATCCACGGCTGCTCTTTCTGACAGAATTGGAATGGTTTGCTTCACTATGTTCTGTGTTTACTGAAGTTTATAGTCTTGTTGTCAGATGGAAGCGGCTGCTACTGTCTGTTTAGCATCTCACATGCGTAATAATGAAACTCCTGTGCGGCCATACTTCGAGGTGCGCACCATTAATCTGGCAATGTGTGAATGCCGGGCTTGTGATTGGCTGGCACCATGGAATGAACGTGTTACATGGCGCCATGCAGCTGATAACGTAGCATGGCATATCAACCCTTCCTTTCCAGCCCCTCGCTAAATGTTTTGTTATGAAGGCAGGCCTCACGAAATTAATTCAAACACTAGCACTGTTAAGATTTGTTTGGGTTGGTTGATGAATACCATTTTCATAGTACTCGAACTGGAGGACAAGGGGCTGTTCTGGCATGTGTGTTCGCTATGTCAAAGATCAATATGGAAGGACACCGAATAGCACTTGGAAGAGCTTATGAATCATCTTCAAAGTCGTATGGTGAGGATTTGCAAGTCTTGTGACCACCTGATGCATATAGAGGAATTTACATTAAACTGCCAGCTTCAGGAAATGAAGTCAGAGTGAGTGGAAGTTCGCCAGGAGACGGGCAGTGAAGAGCAGAGGTAGGTGGGGTAACAGTGGTGCAGAAGTGCTAACAAACCTGCTTCATGAATGCCTTCCTGTAGGTGATGAGTCCTATTGTGTATGTTAAGCGGAGTGTACTACTATGATTGTGAAGGCCGTAATGTGGCTGGAAGAACGTGTACAAGCACAGCTCTAGTAAAATAGATCCTGGTAACAGCATTTTCCAGCAGTGCCTGTGACACAGCAACAGACAGGGCACTGCAGCAGCATTTCCTTGCAGTTCCTACTGCACCATAGCTGCTTCATATCAACATCTAAAGAGCCTGCCCCTGCATTTGCAGCTGCACAGAGCTCTCAAGCTATTCAAAGTCATGACCCAATTAGATCATCTAGTGCGGTTTTTGATCATGCTTTGCAGGATTTGATGGCCCATTTCAAATGAGAAAATTAAGACTACAAGTCCCAGAATGTTAAGGAAAAATAGTACTGAATGCATTACTCATGCAATGCATAAGAAACCTGGGGGCTCTGCACCGTACCAGACAGGTTCCTTGCATAACAGCTGTAACAAGAAAGGCCTTGCAGTAGCACTCTCAGCAGTCCATTCTACATTGCTTCAAATGAAATCCTGCAGCAGGATCCCCCCTGTAATTAAGATGGCTAGATGCCCCCCTTTGAATCAGAGACCATGTTTTCAGGCCTGGATTTCATTTTTATTAGTGCAAGTAGTTCAGTTCCATTGACCCAAAACTACATTTTCCAGCATTTCCTAGCTTATTGAACAGGACAGAAAAACGTGAACCTAGGTGACAGGAAGGTATACAGACTTGTGGCTTGCGCCATACAAGAGATAGGGTCTCACACCATCATGCCCCTAAAGTGTCTAGTGCACCACACCAGCAAAGGCTTTGGAACAAGAAGTCTATCATACATAATGAAGACTGGACCCCACAGACCTACTCACAGCAAATTCCAAAGAATTATCCTGCCCCTGACCTTCACACAGTGTTTAGAGCACCTTATAGGCTGCCCTGGAGAAGGAATTTAACTTGTATAAAGAATCCTGCACTTGAAAGTAGTTACGGGGAGCACCAACGCAGATGTTTGTGAAAAAGGAGGGGGCACTGATCTAGCGTGTGGTGTTCTCCTGTGGCACATACTTCAGAAAATGTGTAATATCCTTTGTTGCAGCAATCATTTGATCTAATGCTAGAACTGTCGGCTTCATATGCAGCAAGTGCATGATGATTTGTTGTGACTATTAACTATTCATTATTAGTAGCACAGGTATAGGCAGCATCTTGCATATTTCTTCGAGAGGCCACTAAATCATATGAACCAATTTGACAAGACCCGGTGTTTGAATTTTGCGGGCACATTTATTTCAGCATGTTTAATTTGTTTCAAATGTGGTCAGCTGAAAGCTTGCAGAAGTGTAACGTGTAAACAATCAAAGGAGATGCACTACACCACTTGATTAATCACTTCTGTGGAATAAAAAGGCAGTCGGATGAAATGAGGTGTCAAAAGACTGTTAAATTGCAATGTATGTGCCCATGAATTTCGAATAAAAGAGGAAGAAATTGTACTGATTCAAGAAGGGTAGGCTTATAATTCTTGAACCAACCGGCCTGGTATAGTTAGGGAAGACACCATTCTTTATGCATACACCATAGTACCAGCTATTCTCAATACAAGCTGCTATAAAATACACTTGCACACGTAAGAATAATTTACCACCATTAGTATGTAAAACCTAATGCTTTTCTTTTCATGTCATTTTTTGGTGGGTTTTGGACAGTAAATAACACCTTTTGGAGGCGATTTTTTAAAAATAATTGCGGGGGGAGAACATCCACACACCACCCTTGGGTGGTGTGGGCTCGCGCGCTGCGCCCACTCGCTCCCAAATTCCACCTGGAAACATATCGCCCCACCAGCTTTAAAATTCACCAGCCGCCACTGATACACGCACACAAACACCAATAGGGACACGCACACACTTACCTGCTGCACTCACGGCATCCGTCTTCCGCCAGGACTGAACATGCCAGTAGGCCCTGCGTACATTGGACAGATTTGTACCTATTTAAGTTCTAATGTGCTCTTTAGATTGTGCAACCAGTCCACATGAAAGATGCCTTGAAGCCGAAATTGGTGGGGCCCATTCTCCAATGTTAAGGCAGACCATTAATGTTGTGCAAATATTGACACAGTCTATTAGATTTGGTGTACAGATATGGTGCTGGTTTGCCCTTCGGTGGTATCAGCCCCTCTTTTACTGACCCGTATCCATAGTGAAGAAGCCTAAAAACCTTGGTGCCATTCCCCCCCCCCAACTATTCTTTTATTTGTAAACCACTCTGTCACATATTCTGCATGCTCACACAAGGATAACTCCACTTTTCTGCAGCCTGAGGAAAAATAAGGAACGTCAGATAGGAAAACTCCTGTAAGTAGTCCAGAGTAGAGGAAAAAAATATAAAATCACCCACACGCCTCTCATTGTCTACCTACATCATCCAACGGATTACCTAATGCATGCCTTTTCCTGAATTACTAACACATTGTGTGGTGCAATACACTTCGGCTAACAGATGCAAGTGCTCTGACATTTTTCAGACCAGGCACGACCCTTCAAATATGTCTTATTCCAACCCTATGTTTCAGACCCATCTGAGTCGGAACTCGCTACTTCATTTAAAATGTTCACCTGTCTGGCTCACAGAAACCACTACCAACGGCCAGCCTCCTCTCAACCACCCCTCTGGAGCTTCAACTAACCTCTTACCTTTTGTTTTGGGCTTGGCGGGAGTTTGCGAGAAGGTGATCCACAAAGTGCTGGTGTCGCCTTGGAGCGTCACAGTTCAGGCATCTGTCACCAGATTGTTGGAGAAACCAGGCTCATGTGATATAGTTTAGAGAGTATCAGAAACAGACAATTTATTGTGGTTCAACAAAAAAAAGGGCAGACATCAAAAATCCTTCTAGCAGCAACCTAACCACTGCCCGGAAAGATGCCGACTTTTGTAGAAAACTAAGCAGTGACAAATTAAATCTGAAACTTTGATTAAGATCTGATTAAGAAAGTAATGAACGCCTTGTTGAACCAAACAAGTCCTTCTTTGATGACCACAATAATCCCTCGCCAATGTAGGTGCTTTCGTCAATACCCATCACTTTATGTAGAACCTTTGATAAAGTCAAGTCTAATCGCGGCTACCAGTGGTCAGCCATCCCCCCGCTCTGCACATGCTGGTATCATTATATTAGCTCACACATGCCCATGATCCATCATTGTCCGGGTGTCATTATCAGGATTAAGTTGAAAATTCCTTTTGCACTCTACCGAATATTGAAAAAATCAGTGTCATGCTCCTGCCACAAACCAGTGTACGAGCTTATTCAGAATGGTAAGAAAGAAGGTCCTGAAAGGCTGTGTCCATTCATATTAAGTGGGCTCAAGCAGTCCAATGAGAAATGAAGAGATCAAAGTAAAATGTAAGGGGCACAAGAAACTTGTTAGAAGGTCAAGAAAAGGGGCTGGCATTCACCCTGCTGTGCCCTCAGTCGGGAAACGATAACGGGGTGAGGGAACAGCACAATATATTATTGATCTTTTCACTAGTGTCCTGACTAGTACTCAACTGAATAGTGAGTGCAGTGTCCCAGGTACTCCACAACTTCCCACTGCCCTACTGAGTCACACTGTTCAAACCCTGATATTTTGGGGCAATACGGCCCCTATCATACGACACCCTGTCTTTCAAAAATCAGCTGCCCCTCCATGTCCACTGCCAGGCTTTCAGAATTTCTGCAAATCAGCCATCACTGATGGGTCCAACAAATTATTCACCAGGACCACCGCCTGGGGACTTGATCAGTCCCATATTTTCCCAAATTCCTGATGCTTCCCACCTTAGCGATTTCTGTAACCAGAGGGGGATCCACTATGGGAGAGAGGCACTTTTGAATCAAGCTCCTCTGAGACAAGTGGCAGAACAGTCCACAGACAGAGAGAACAAGCCGGTCACTGTTCATGTCCCATGCCTACTGGTGGAACGTAGGAACCCTGTTAAGGAACTTAACGCGTTCTCAATGTCTGCACTTAACTGCACTTGCGCGTTCTCAATGTCACTGGGCCTAGTAAGATTGTTGTCTTGTTCTCCCCTGTTCCCCTCCCTTGCCTCGTCACCCTCTGAAACTGTTGTGTAGGAGCGTGATACAAATAAAATAGCATATCATAAGGAATTGACTGCATGTTATATAAGGTGCCAGTGTTTTTTAATCAGTGGTATGTACAGAGAACGTGGTGATGCACACTACTTTGTCGTCTTATACCTCCCATTTTTAGGGGTCAGTAGTGTGATTATATCAGTGAACCAGACCCCCTTTGCCACGCGTTTCAATAGTTTGTAGGCGTACCCCCTTTGCTGTAGTATATCAATTAGATGATTGGTGTGCTCAGTGTAATTAGATTTATAGGTGCAATTACGCCTAATCCTCAAAAATTGGCTATAGGGCAAGTACTTGCGTAAAGATTTAGGGTAATGGCTAGAGAACAAAAGTATTGAGATACGGTCTGTCTCTTTTCAATGCACTTACATTTATAAGGAGCCATCCTGAGGTGTGATGATCGGGTCAAGGAATGGTATCAGATCTTGTATTCAAGAGAGACCGCTGTGCAACCCAGAGCCACAGTTAACAAGCGAGGACCACACATACACAGAATGCTACAACAGCATCATGCCTAGCTGGGGTAGAACCGCGGAACGGCTGCCCAGTCAAACGAGTGGACTAACAGGCCGCGAGGACCTCACACAAACTGGGAATTAAGCACCATAACTCACCACCGTAGGATTCCATTCCAAAAACTTGATATACCCTCACAACAAAAAGGGGCCTGGCTTAGACCGCCTTTTATGTCTTTTGATGTTTGTACTACCTCCCAGGACTGGGAAAGATTGGCCCAGGGAACCAGTAGGGAGGGATAGCCAACGGGAAGAAGAAGCTCAGGATAAATGCTGGTGTCAAATCCTATACAGTAAGATAGCTCAGCAGGATGAGCATTCGTTGCTGTTATCTGTGTGTGATCTGAAGGTCGCAGGTTCGAATTCTGACAAGGCCATCTCAGCCTTTCATCCTTCTGAGGTCCATAAATGAGTACCAACTTCAGTTGGATGATATTGTATGTAACTATGTTCTATGTAAAATGCTTTGGAGAATGCGCCATATAAATAACACATCATTAGCATTACAAACGGAGACCTGGAAGACATGTCGTTTTGGGTTGCTCAGGTGAGGTTGGAGGCGGCTTAGGCAGACAAAGAGACCAGGTGGAGGAAGGCTTGTGCAGAGAAGCGTGGCAGAGGATTATAAAGGCAGCATGCATGGTGAGGTATTGGTTGGTGAGAGGAAGTGGAACTGGAAGTGAATGAGCGCGCGCGCGCGTGTGTGTGTGTGTGAGAGAGAGAAGGGAGTAAATGAGAAGGTGATTGGAGAAATGAAAGGAGATTGAATGTAAGAGAAGGGTTTGGAGAGTATTAGTAGTGTGGAGGAGGCGGGTAGAAGTGGTGTGAAGAGGGGAGAGCAGCAGTGGTGTGGAGAGAGGAAAGTAATTACAGTGCACAGTGGGGGAAGAGTTGGGGTTTGAGGAAAGCAGTAAGGAGGGAGCGTGGAAGTTAGGACCATCAGAAATACAGTAAAGGTAGTGTAAGAGAAAGAGAGAAGAGATGGTGGGTTTAACTGGAGGCGTGTAAATATTTTTCCCAGATATGGAATAGTGAACGAGCGTAGCCAGGGACCCTCCATCACTCAAGGGTGGTTTGGGGGGGTTCTCCCCTGAGAATTTCTTTTAAATAATGGGTGAAAATGCTGAATTTTAGAGCACACTTTTTAGAAAAATTAGATAAAAAGCCAAACAGTTTGCAATTTGGATTTGTAGGGTAAAACATCCAATACATGCAAGTCACCAACAGGGCACAGGAGCATTTCTCCTACACATTTTCATGATGCCTTGTTCAAAATATGTGCCAGAATAAAACATTTTCACACTGGCTGTGCCCATACATTTCCATGCTGACTGCTCCAATATACCCTATTATTCCCATATAAGAACATACTCATGTTTTCTTTGTGCATAATGCCAGTAATGATACTATAAGAAAACATGTCCATGTTTGTTCTGCCAATAAATGGCAGTATCCCCACATAAGAACATACTCCAGTTGGCTTGAATATTAAAAATACCTGCCAAAGTATGAAAACATGTCCAACTGGCTGCACTAAAATTCCAGTCAAGCTACATAAAAACACTTACCATGCTTGCTTTACCAAAGATGCCCAATATAAAATGTCATACCAGTAAGAAATTCCATGCCTGCCCACTGGCCCCAGTGCCTCACACGCACACAATCAATGTGATTGTGTGTATGCGAGGCGCTGGTGGACACTGGGGTAAGGCATGTTTTTTTTTTTTTTTTACTGGACATCTATCCTAGACGCTCAATAAAAAAATGATACGCCTGTCCCCTAGGTCCCGAGCTCCTCACACACACAAATACCTTCACTAAAAATATTTTGAATTAAACATAAGCTGAAAAACTTTACATATGAGTAAGTAATATGTGGTTTTCACCAACAAGATTGGTGTTTCTAACAATGGCTGCCCCAATTGTAAGGGCACCCAAAAGGGTTTTGATACCAGTTTTGCACTTAAATCATTGATGCATTTTTTTAACCTTAGAGGGAAGGACAAACCCCTAGTCACAGTATGTGTGTATGCCAGGCACTGGCAGTCCAGGGGGCGGAGATGGTATTTATTACTGGACATCTATCATGGATGTCCAGTAAAGAAATACCATGCCTGTCCCCAACAGCGCCATAAACACACACAAAATCAAAGTGTTTATGTGTGTATGCAAGGCGCTGGGGGGCCAGGAGAAAGGTATGGTGTTTTTTTACTAGACATCTATCATAGACGTTCAGTAAGAAAATACCATCGCTGTCCCTTGGGCCCCACAACACCTCAGACAGCGAGCTGATTTTGGCCGGTGGGGAGGAGGGTTGTGCAACTAAGGCATTTTTAAAATGCCTTTGTTGTACAAACCTCCTACCCCCACTCACCAAAATCATTTTAGACCAGCACAAACACACACAAACACTTACACAACATCGAAAACACAGCAATCACTCGCTGTCTCATTCACAGTCACAAGCACACATCATGCACTCACTCATAACACAAGCATACATGCATCCATACACATATTTAAATAATAAATAAATGAACATACCAACACACACATTTACACAACATACACACATCAAGCACTCTCTCATTCACACGATTACCCATCATGCACTCACTCATAACACAAGCATGCAAGTATGCATACACATATTTAAATAATAAACATACAAACACACACATTTACACAATATACACACAGCAAACACTCTCTGCTTCATTCACACGAACATCCATCACGCAATCACATGACACAAGACTACACACATCAATACACATATTTAAATAAATAAATGAACATACAAACGCACACATTTAGACAACATGCATACTGCAAGCACTCCCTCATTCACACGAGCACCCATTATACACTCACTCAGGGGAGTTGCTAGGTCTGGAAAGGACCCGGGGCTAAGCTGATGTCAGTACTGTTGGGACTGGGGGCTAGCTCGCCTTTTGGCTGTAGCTCCTGAGATTCTATCCGGGGCTACAACCAAAAGATCAGGGGCTATAGCCACCTTAGCACCCCCCCTAGCAACGCCCCTGCACTCACTCATAACAAAAGCATACACGCATCCATATACATATTTAAATAATAAATGCATGAACATACAAACACACACATTTACACAACATAACATACACACAGCAATCACGCTCTCATGCACGCCAGCATCGATCATCATACATTCATTCACCTAGCAAAACAAGTATGCACGCATCCATACACATAATTTAAAATAAAAAAGCAGAACATAGACCGCAGGTCTTTCCTAACCAGCACTCAGGCACCTGCTTGCATGAACAGGAATCAGGAAGCTTTCAGGTTTCTGCTCATGCGTAGACTCCAGTCTGCTCTGTCTGTATTTGCGAGGAGGCACAGAAGCACCCCCTTGCACATAAAGACATGCAGTTCCCCAGCCAACATTGCCAATGAGCCATGCGAGGCTGGGGAAGCAAACTCCCCCAGTCATGCTTGGCTCATTGAGCTTGCACGACTAGGGAACTTTAACTGTTCAAGGGAAACACTGCTGAAAAAAAAAACTGCTTAGGGAGTGCTCGTATTTCACTGGGCTGGCTTCTCCATAATGGCTGAGGGGGGCCAAGACCCGGTGGGTTGACGCTCCCTCGCCCGTTATGGACTAGTGAGTGTGAATACCTAAGTGACTGAAAGGGGCAAACCTTAAGTCATTCCTTTGGGGAAATCATCAGACAGGGACCCCTGGATTGTTCCCTGTGGATGCTTATGCAGAGAAGGCATTAGTCTATAGGCCATCACTAGAAAATTGATAATTGTTTAGCTAGTAGGGGTTATCGATCTATAGTAGCAGTTTGGACAACGATGAACAGTCATTAGGCCCCTGGCTGATTTGAAAATAAAAGCCCTCGAAACCCCTCTGGGAGTTGGCGTGTTAATGAGGCCCTAATTGACATTAACTAGATTAAGATCTAATCTCGGACCATTAGCATGAGTTATAGGTAAATTGTTGGGTTTTAATCATTAACTTGGTATTTCCCATTTAGTCCTTCTGGCAGTGAAACTTGGGTAATCCTTTATTTATTTGTCCGGCTTACGCCTCAGTAAGGATAAGGACATTAATTCCTCTCACAAGAGAGGATTTAAAAACTATAAGCCACCTCTCCTTCATTTTATACTAACTCAGAATAGATTACTTAGTATTGAATAATAATTTGATAAATATAAAAGCCAGGATTAGAAATTCTTTAGATTTTGCTTGATGTAGAAATGTTGTTATAGCAGTAATTTGAACTTTATACGATGTTATCAGGACTTTCAAATTTGGATTGGCTATTTATTCAGATGTGGTGAATAATTTATTGTGAATTAAATTTATTTATTTGTATGATTTTATGTTTGCATGCACTTTTATGTTATTTTGTTATTGCCAAATAAACAATTTGATTTTGATTTGAGTGCAGTAGCTCTTTCAATACCCTGATACTCCCTGTGAAGAAGCCAGGAAAGGTCATCTATAAATTTGTACAAAACCACCATAATATAAATGCTGTGGTATTGCCCTCATTTTCAGTAATCTCAAACCCTGCTTCTATATTGTCTTGTATCCCACTGTTGTAGATCTCTAACCAGTCTTTTCATATTGTGGGATCTAGAACACATCGATCCCCCTCCCACAGGAGTTCACTTAATCCTTGCCCTCAAGTTCCCGACAACTGAAAAACGGGCTAGACAGTATGAAATTCCCAGAACACTCTGAATCAGTCCAGTATATGGTCAACCTGCTTTTAGGATCACAAGACACCTTTGTATTATAGATGGCACCATCGAGCAAGGGCCATAAACCATCCAAACAGGTGATATCATACAATGCTCAATAATAAACTTGTAAACATTCACCATAGGTTCTTCAAATGCATTCAAATGACTTAAATACCACAAGAGGTAAGTAAACTAATGCAGTAAAGATGGAATCATGTCACAGGTGATTTTGCCTAATTTCAGCAGTCCATTCCCTAAGAAGAATTGTGCCTTGTCCCCAAAATCAGAGGAACAACAATGATTCTCTGCAGAATGTATTTGTAACAGGTAAGTTACTTGTGTGGGTTATTGTTCAAAGGAATAGATGCAACAGAGTTACTAGGTAAGTAAATTGTGTTTTATCTTGCAGGTGCCACTACCCAGATTTGATCAGCAAAAGGCAGTGAAATGGAATGTTAGCATACAAAAGGGCTGATTCCCAATGTTATCGTATGTAGGAAAGGGGGGAGACAAATGCTTTGTGTTTTCTTACCCACCCTGACTCCAATTTTCCCAGATTACTTGGTGGGTCAACTGGGGGTTGGATTTGCCGCTGTTGGTTTTGGTGAGAGGTGCTGAGGAACTGCAGGTGCAAGGATTCTTCCAGTCTGATCCAGATATAAGGTACAACCCCTGGCGATGAAGAAATTTAAGATTCACCGATGCAGACCTCTTCAGGACTCTTCACAAGATGGCGGAAGGTGAGTTCCAGTGATGGCCACTCCACTCAGATGACAGCAGCAATCCTTCCAGTTTTGGTTGAAGAACCTTCTCTAGGACAGGACCCCCTAATGCGGGGATGCTAACATTAGCACAGACTGCGACTTGTACCACAAACTAGTGACCACCAAAGTTCTAGGTGCAAATATAGTATTGCAATGCTTCTGGAGAGATAGCACATGAGAGAGCTGCTCAGTGCACCAATTGTTCAAGGGCCACTTCTGAAGGCTAATAATGGCTGCATCCTGGAGAAGACATCGAGATTAGTCGGTCCCACTAGTCCAATGGCTGAAGCACCACTCGGGGTCTTCGGAGATCAGATAGCCAAACAGGGCTTTACCAGGCCATATGCAGGAAGGGATGCCAAGCCTCTTCAGGAGTCTTCTTCAGATCTTCAGTTGGCTGTTCATCTACAAGGGATTCTTGGCTCCAACGCTGATCTGTCAATATGGCTGCAGGATGCCGCTTCCTATCCAAAATCAAGCCTGAAGTTCAGCCCACCAATGGTAAAGATCTGCACCATTCAAACTGCAAGTAGTTGTCCAATCAGGGAGAACTACTATTCCCAGGCAAGTGCATGACCTTATGTGGGATTTCCTGAACTTGCAAGGCAGAAAGAAGGCCATACTACAATATGGCCAAAACACAAGAGAAAATCTCATGGCACTGCCATTTAGCGCACTAGCAGGTTTAGTAGCCATACGCAAAAACACCAAAGGACCTCCCAGTCACAAATGTGTATGTGAAAAGTTATGTTTTCTGGCCAGGCAGATCGGGCAATACCTGTGTGACATGCCCACTGCTGAGCAGATACATCAATCCACCCCATCATTCCATGTTAGATCACCATGATGTGAATGTTGTACCCATCGGGTAGTAAGTAAACAAAACCATATCAATTTTTTAATTAACAATGTTGACAAATTGGCGTGGTTGAAATAGGGGCCATGTGACAGGCATGCGTGTCAAAGCAATGTCCTTATGCTGTTTTTTGTGTGTATTTTTTGTGTGTTCCTAGTATTAACAATTACATTACTAAAGAGCTGCATCTGTCATCTTGCAGAAACACTTACAGCACCTAAGTATGCACCATACAGAGAGGATCACTATGATGTGGTTAGACACCATCTTCCACCCCATGTAATCATAGCAGTTGCGTCACGTATCTCTTTAATGCCTTATATGGTGAAGGGAAGGGGCAGTTTTACTCAAAGCATGACGACATTGTTTTTAAAGGTCAATCCATGCCCGATTCCCGTAGAGGTTTCCTGCAGCACGGCTAGTGTCTGCCATGGTGTGGCTTCATATTGGTCCGTCTTAAAGCGAAATATCCAATTTTGCTCTCTTTTGAGTAGCATAGTTAGGATATATCCTCCTCGCCTTGGGCATTTCACCTTCTCAATGATTGTCCATTGGATGTTCGTGGCACCATGTCGTTTCTGTTGGAAATGTGCTACCAACGGTGCGTTTTCCCGATTTTGTTCTTACACACGACATATGTTCTTGGATGCGTTTTTTAATGGGCCTGCTTGTCATGCCAATATACTTCAACTGGCAAGGACATTTAATTAGATAAATGGTGTTCGAGCTGTTAGAATTTGTAGAAGAATTCTGCTTCCAAGGTGTTCTAGTCCAAGATCTAAAGACTTGGTACGTGTTATCATAAGGCATACATTACATTGTCCACATGGTGCATGGCCCAATGGTGATGATCTGTCCCATAATGTACCCTGTTGTTCAATAGCGTCTGGTAGTTGGTACGAGTGTAGCACCTTACAAGAAACTAGTGGAGTAGTATGCCTCCTTCCTAAGAACCTCGGTCCATGGACCAAATAGGTACCGAGTCATGAGTTGTGAAAAAATAGTACATAATTTATTAACACATCACAAAGTTAATATCACAATATTCAACACATACATCATGATAAAAATGTGTAAAACCTAGTGCACATTACTAAAACACACAGTACGAAAAAATCTAATAAAACAACTATCCCCAATATAACCTGTATACCCCACAAAACAACGCACCCTGCCTATACAAATCTTCAAAGTTAAATTTGTGACAAGCAAGACAATATCAAAGTGTATAGCAACACAATGTTTTGTAGCACCTCAGAATTCTAACATCAGGAATTATTCTGAGGTCCATATTAATGGTTCGACCAGCGTACTGTCTACTTGGTACGAGTGTACCAGGGTATCCTGAAGATTTCTTCGCTTCTTGATGGCAAACCTGGGTGTGGGTAAGTTCACAACCCCCACATTCAATATTGGCCAGAGCTTCAACATTTCTTTTTTAACTCTATTGATTTTATTAGAGTGATTAAACACGGCTGTGATCAGCTGATGACCCTCAGGTTTCTGGTGTTGAAATGTGATTTCCCTCAGGATATTCCTTGCCCATTTTCTGGCATGCTTGATCATTTTGCCAGTGTACCCTCTCTCTCGTAGATGATTTTTGAGGACACAGGCCTGCGTGTCATATTCCTGTAACATCGATCAATTCTTTCTATACCTCAGAAATTGGCCAAATGGAAGATTGGGCCTCATTACACGGTAGGCGGTAAACCATGGTGCTATTAGCACCATGGTTGCCGCCGGTACCATACCGGTACCACCATGGAGGAAAGGGGAATTACCACCCCATTCCAAGGTTGGCGGGACATTAATTCCCCCTTTCTCCATGGCCCTTCCCCATTCCCATTTTTGCCCCATAGGGCATAATGGGAATGGGGAAGGAGCTAATTACGGTACCACAAATTTTGGTACCGTAATTAGCACCAAGGTCCCTTTGCGGGTCCCAACTTTAACGGCTGGTCTACACCAGCTGTTAAGGTGGGGTCCTGCAAAGGGACCTCGTAGTAAGGCGGTAAGGGTTAACGGTCATCGGTACCCTTACCGGTGGCCGTTAACCCTTACCGCCTTCCGTGTAATGAGGCCTATTGTCTTTTGGGATGGAAACTTGAATATTTCAAAAGGGCATTTCGATCAGTTGGTTTGCGAAAAATGGTGGTGCTTAGGCCATCATCGGACACTCGTATTTTGACATCAAAGAAGTGAATCACCTTGTTGCTTTTGCTGCAAGAGAATTTCAGGTACCTGTTCCGTAAGTTCAGCCAATTCATAAATTCTGTTATGGCCATGTCTTCTCCAGTAAAAATGACCAGTATATCATTTATGTAACAAGTCCATAGCATAATCTGGTTAATGAAGGGATTGGTGTATTGATAGATGTATTTATCCTCAAGGTCTGCCACATATAGATTTGCCAGTGCTGGTGCAAAGATTGCTCCCATCGTGGTTCCAGTGCTTTGTTGGTAGAATGTATCTTTGTACAAAAAGAAGTTCCTAGTCAATGCAATTTCCGCTAGTTGTAAAATGAAGTGCCTAGGAATGGCCAAAGGCGGAATGAAATTCTGAAGAACTTTTTCCACACTTAATAATGTCTGTCGCCATGAATGAGAGAAGCTCAAAACAAAACCTGCAAGACACAAAATGATGCAGGTTCATAGTTCAGTTGCAGCCCTAAATAAATGAGCAGAAATTGGTTTCATATACATTATACCACTGAAACCGGTAAACAGCCGTTGCTGAATTTAAGAGGCTATACATTTTTCATTGATCCCCCCTCAACTTTTTGTTGATTAACAATTCTATCTGCAGCAAGTTGAGAATTGGTGTCTTCATTTTTAGCAATTGGTAGCTATTGTTGTAATATGACCACTCATTTTTGAACTAGAGATAACCTAGGAAATGTCAGTTAGTCTATAGGATAATAACTGTTGGTACCCTGAAATAGACTGCTGACTGTATGCCATAGGTGTTTGTCTTTCTTTCTTTCTTTGTTTCTTTTTCTTTCTTTCTTTCTTTGTTTCTTTTTCTTTCTTTCTTTCTTTCTTTCTTTCTTTCTTTCTTTCTTTCTTTCTTTCTTTCTTTCTTTCTTTCTCTTTCTTTCTTTCTTTCTTTCTCTTTAAACTGATGTGAATGAAAGAGAGTGGTCTAGAAGGGAATGTTTGGTAACTTTCTCACCATAATAGTGAGATTATAGCTACCCTGGATATTCCTGGATATTAATAACATAGAATTTACAAACTATGCTGATGACACCCAATGTATTATCCCTATTACGGGTGTCTTTCTGGATGATGAAATGAACATCAACAGGATTTATCTCCTCATCCAAAGCTGGATGTGCTCCAATGGACTGGCCCTTAATACAAGTAAGACTGAACTCATGCTTGTGGGTACTGTTCCTAAAATCCACAAATTGGAAGACCAGTACTCCCAATTTGTGATTACCGACTGTGCTATAAAAGTCAGGAGTAAGGTTAAGACACTAGGGATATATCTTGACTGCAATCTCAATATGAAGGCACAGGTCAGTAGCCTTGTGCCTCGTCTGCCTACTATGTCAAATTGTTATCTCACGGCCGTCCCTTTCTTTCACAATCAGGTAGGGAAACCCTAGCGAGAGCACTGATAAGTTTGAGGAAAGATTACTGCAGTAGTTTCTTGATCGGCCTTCCGAACTGTGAACTGAATAGATTGCAAGTGGAAGAAGAGATCAGATGTATGTAAGGCGTGAAGGGAGCTACATTGGCTCCCTACTAAGGAAAGAATTCTCTTTCGGCTCTTGTCCATCTCATTCAACTGTATTAAAAATTCGGGTCCTAGTTATCTTAATGATGCATTAAGGATAAAGACGAGTAAATACAGCCTCAGATCGAATAGACACTCCCAGCTAATTGTCCCAGCCTGCAGATTGTCGGAGGAGAAGGTGGGAGCTTTCTACTCTGCGACACCCATTGCCTGGAAGAATCTCCCCACCAAGTTGAGAGATGAAAACTCTAACAGAGTTTTCAGAAAAGCCCTAAAGACTTACTTGTTAAATTAAACATTGCCATGGTCCTTACCATCAGCTCTCCTGCTTCAGCATTTCTCTCTTGTGGCTTTTACCCATTTGTTTTTGTGTATGTTAGCGCCCTTAAGCCCTAGGGTCAGTGGTCTTGAGCTATATAAAATCATAAAATAAAATAAATAAATACCATTTTGACAAGTTGTTTAGGTCTTTTCTTTCTTGCCCTATCTACTTTTAGATAAGCGGCACATCGGCGCTTTCTAGCATTAGCTTATCCTTAAGTAGTTGCAGATAGAAAATCGTTCTATCCTTGTGTCCTGCTGCATGGGTGTAGCTTTTGGTTCCTCCTATGACCACATAGGAGCCTGGGGATATAGTGCGGGCCTGGGACCCGCACTATATCCAACGCTCTCTTCCAAAATACCTATCTTCTCAAGCCCTACGCTCAACTACCACCAACTCTCTAAGGGTTAGACGCTTCTCCAGGCAGAGCGTGGTGGGTAGATCTCTCTCCTCTGCAGGTGCCTCCCTCTGGAATGTCCTCTCTGCCCCTCTCAAACTTGAGCCAGACCACCTGATGTTCTGGAAGCAGCTCAAATATTTCCTCTTCTCCTCTGCTTTCTCTCTCTCCCTCCCCTGCTGACCTACGTGACCTACCTGTCTGCTGTATCAACTGTTTGCTTGGCTACACTCAGAGTCTCACTGGGTACCAGGCACTTTATTGATCAGTCACCCTTGCACTGCCTCTGGGCCTACCATGCAGTTAGTGGCTGTGACTGTAACCCTACAGTCCCTTTTTCTCTTTGGTTCCCTGTTTTCCCCTCCCCTCTCCCTTGTACTTCCCCCCTCCCTTTGCACTTGCACTTCTCGTTCTTGCACTTGCACAATCTGAATGACACAAAGCCTAGTAAGATCGCTTGTCTTGTCCTCCCTATGTCTTTTCTCCCTCTTCTTGTCACGCCTAGAAAACACTTGTTTACAGGCACGTTATAAATGACTTATCAAATCATCTCATATCCTGGGCAATGCTGTTACCAATCTACAGTACTCACACCTGTTTCTCTATACCTTATAGGTGATTCTGGATACCCACTGCTTCCATGGGTAATAACCCCTCTGAGGAATCCCCAGATCCCACACGAAGTGGCCTACAAACAGGCCCATGTGAGACCAGGGCGGTGATTGAGCAGACCTTTGTGCTCTTGAAGGCCCGATTCAGGTGCCTGCACATGTCTGGGGGTGTGCTCATGTACAGGTCAGAGAAGGTGGGACAGATTGTATTGGCCTGTGCACTGTTGCACAATATCTGCATCAGGCACAACATACCCCTGTCCCCAGAGCCATACATTCCTCCCCCAGAGGAGGATGATGCTGTGCCAGTCGGTCATATACACCCACGCACTGTGCACATTGAGGCCTGGGATGGACACATGACCCGTCAAGAACTCATTGAGAAATGTTTCTGCGTCCCCCCTTCAATCAGCACTTCCCTTGCACCTTAATGTATATGATGCACAATCACAGTAAACGGTTGTTTGAAAAAATGGAATGGCCTGTCATTGCTTCCAGTGAAAAGAATGTATTTGAGAGAAATGTGAATGCACCTATACCCTCTAACCCTCCCTCCCCAAAACCTCCTACAACTCCCCTCTCCAAGCACCCCATCCCTTAACACCCCCTCCTCCCCAAACACACCTAGTGGAGCGCCCAGTCAGTGTTATTGTCACTTGCAGGCCCTCTTAGCCATGGGGCTCTTCGAAGACTCCTCTGTGGGACATAGTCTCTGTAACCAGCACCTTGGGCTGACTTGCTGGTAGCCCTCAGTGGTGATCACAGATGTGGGTGGGTCTGACCCCTTGGCCTGTATGTTTTCCAGACAGAGTTGGATGGCATGTTACATGACCTCTACCGTGGATGAGGTGATCTCATCCGCCTCCCTCACTCTTTGTGCAAGAGTGAGGATGGCGGCAGTGATACAGCCTCAGGACTTGGCACTCCTGTGGCTGTAGGACTGCTAACACTTCCTCATAAGTCTCATCTCCTGTAGCTGTTCCTGTGCTATCACAGTGAGTTTTCCCTTTTTGCACCCAGGCGTGCATCTATGCTACAAAGGCTGACCTTGGGCTATATCAAGCTGAGGGGTATGTGGTGTCATGATTGTACTCCTCCTCAGTGGCAACACTGCCACAATATATTTATTTATTATATTTATTGTTGCTTGTTAAGCACTTATACAGGAAGCAAATAGTGTTTCAAGGTGCCCACGGGGCAACACAGAGGGAACAAGGGAAATAAATATAATACAAAACATTTAAAATAAATACGGTGAAAAATCGGACAAACCTACTATGCCTTGTGAATATTCAGAACGTGCAATTGCAGCAAGGAAGAGGGCAGTGGGGGTAAGTGCTGGGGTGTCCGTGCTCATTGGTGAGTCACAGATGAAGTGCAAGGTTTGGTAAGTGCTACACTGCCATAAGCCGCGTTGGGTGGAAAGTGCAAGCCTCCAGGGCCGAGGGGTGGGCTGAAAGGTGCAGAGAGCTGACAGAAGCTGGAGTGATTGGGTGTGGGATATCAAGGGCCCTCAGATGCTTAAGGCTCTAGACACCAATCACATCAACTGTGAGATTAGCAGAAGGGAGAAGGAGGGAAGGAGAAGGTAAAGAGGAAAATCTTGAGGAGCTTCTGGAATTTAAGAAAGTCCTGCTCAAGACATAGACGGAGGGGGAGGTTGTTCCATAGGAGGGAGGCAGATGAAGAAAGCAGTCGACCTCGGGCCCTCTGTTTAGCAAAACGCTTTACACACAGAGAGTTGGTACCAGAGGAACATAGAGGTCTAGAGGGAGAGTATTTAGTTAGCGAGAGTTGCAGATAGTGTGGACCTTGGCCCCAGACAGCCTTGTGGATGATGCAGAGGGATATTAATTTAATCCGTGCAGCAACTGGGAGCCAGTGAAGACTTTTCCAGACAGTAGAGATGCTGTCCCTGGGCTTAAGGTCAAGGATACGTCTTGCTGCCCTATTTTGGATTACCTGGAGCGGTCACAGAGTGGAAGAAGGTAGATTCAGGAGGAGGCTATTGGAATATTCAAGCCTAGAGAGAACCAGGGCTCAGGTCACATTGAGCTTCTGGAAGAAAGTGAGATAAGGGAGAATTCCTTTGAGAAGGAAGAGCTGAAAGTGGGACTTCTTGGCAATTTACTGAGTGTGAGGGAGGAAGGAGAGAGAAGAGTCGAAGATGACTCCAAGGTTTCTGGCTTCAGAAGAAGGAACAGGGCGAGAGCCCATGGAGGAAGGCCAGAGGGACGGAAGGAAGGAGGGAGTAAGGGTCCCAATGGGATGGATCTCAGTTTTGCTGGCATTGAGGCAGAGATTGTTGGAGGTGCACCAGGGCTGGATGGCAGATAGGCAGTCAGGGATGATGGAAGGTGTAACAGGGTTAGCAGGATGTTTGAAAAAGGGTCGATATGTCATCTGCATAACACTGAAAGTTGGGGGAGAAGGAGAGATGAGGAGTGCTAGCTGAGCAAGGTAGATGTTAAAAAGCCAAGGGGAGAGGATAGAACCCTGAGGTACACCACAAGTGGCGATGGAGGTAGGAGAGGAGAGGGTGCCCAGGATGAATTGGGAAGAGTGGTTAGTTAAGAAGGAGGCCAACCAGTCCAGTGCCCGTTCCGAGATACCAAGAGTATCATGGAGCCTTTGTATGAGGATTTTGTGGTTGACCATGTCAAAGGCAGAGGAGAGATTGAGTAGGATGAGGACAGCTGGGGAGTTGGAGTCCAGAGATGCTAGCATTTCTTCATGGGTGTTTAAAAGAGCAGTTTCCATGCCTCTGGATGCTCTGAATCCATATGGGTTGTCGTGGAGATCACCCACAAGTTCAATGTGAAAGTTGAGTTGGGGCAAGGAAACCTTCTCCAGCTGTTGCACCAGGAAGGGGTTGATGGAAATAGGGCGGTAGTTGGCTGGACAGGAAGGGTCTGCTGAAGGTTGTTTGAGGAAGGGGCTCAGGGAGGAGGAGAAAGATCCAGTGGCAAACAAGTGGTTGCTGGAATCAGCAAGTGCAGGGGCAAGAGAGCCAATGTTGTCATTGATGGTTCCAGATGAGCATGGGGAAACCTGTTTGGAAGAGACCTTCATGGAGCGGACAACTCTGGTGACTTCTTCAGGTGTGACAGGGGCGAAGGAGCAGAGGGGAGAAGGAGGGGGTGAGGGACTGGTGGCTGCCGTGCCCATAGTAGTTTGAATGGCATAGGAGGGACAGTGTAGCCACTGACTATAGGTGTGATGGTTGCAGCTGTGCCACATGCAGCAGTGGGTGGCAATGGTCACAATAGTGGCTATGGTGCGGCAATTGTACGGCCCTGCTGCCTGGGTCTGCTTGCCTTTGCAGGTCTGTCTGCAGCTGCTCAGCTTGAAGACGGTCCCCGGGCATCACTGTCAGAGGACTATGTGCCTGTTGGGAACAGATGAGCATGCTGTTAGTATTCTAGATGTCATGACTGCGGGCTTGCATTACATTCATGCCACATTGCGTTTCTACTGCTCTTATCATGATGCTTCTCTGGTCTGTTGTAGATGTGTGCATCTAAATGTGGGTGCTGGGAGTGCACATTGCATGTTAGTCTGCCAAGGTGGCCTGATGTTGTGTATGCGGTGCATGTTAGTCTGCCAAGGTGGCCTGATGTTGTGTATGCGGTGGGCCTACAATTCATGTTCTGTCCTCCCTTAGCAAACAAGAACATAATGGCAGCAGTGCTTGTGCATGGCCACTTCTAGCTTCAACCCCTTCAATGTCGCTTTATTATTATTATAATTGTACTTTTATAATGCACTTAATACCAGTGAATGGGTTCTAAGCGCGAAATCGGGATTCAAACTTGTGTTGCACTGCACTATCTTGCATCCAATACAAACACATTGCCTCTGAGCTATCCTTCCTCACCAAACAGGTAATTTGCTGTGTCTGACATGTTTTGGTCTCTCTTCTTTGGGATACATGTATTTGGATACAGGAATAGCATTTACATGGGTTTTTTGTACTAACCACCATCATCTTGGGTCCGGCTCCTGCCTCTGCCATCCGACCACCCTTGATGCCCTCCAAGTGCAGGATAGAGCTGCACCTTTCATCCCAGGGCATGTGGGTGAGGGATGCCACCATCCCTCCTACTGTGGTTTAGGATTCCCTCCTGCGCGTGGCAATGAATTTGCACACCTTCAGACACAGGTTGTCCCAGTGCTTGTGGCAGTCCCTGGTTGTGTGGGAGGCAGTCCATACGGCTGTCACTCTGTCCACAACCTCCCACCATATGGCAGTCTTCCGCTGTTGACTGGTTTTGTGGTGTCCATCCCCAAACAGCTCATTAGTTTTCTGGAAAACTGTGTCCACCAATGCTGTCAGTTCTATCTCCGAAACCTGGGTTTCCTGAAGCGGATGTGAGGGACACGTGCCTTCTTTGCCTGCAGCATGTTTTGTACCTCCTCTCACAATGAATGGCAACAGGAAATAGGAGATTAAGAGTGGATTGTGTTTTCCATGATGGCCACTGGCAAGCTTACTGATTCCTCAGTGACGCTATTTCTGTCGCTGGTTATTCCAGTGCCAGTAATTCCAGCAGTTTGGATGCCGGTATCAGTGTTACGGGCAGATTGCTGTGCACGCCGGTAATACTGTGATGCTGGTATTATCATTTCCAGAAGGGGGGGTGCGCGTGCCCGAGGATTTGTAATGTGCTGCTATTTACGGTGGTCGCCCTACCGGAAACAGTAATACCGGTGCAACGGTATTACTGGCATTTTACTGTTGAACTCGTAAGGAGGCCCAATGTGCTTTCTGCTCAGGTCACAGACTAATAAACTTAACCTGCGCATGTAAACTGGCAGAGCAGCAGCAGGGTGTTAACATTTACACAGACTTCTACGTTGCATTCTGCATAGCACATAGCTTTGGTCAGTTGTGGAAAAAGAGAAGATGTGTCACTTCAACAGGTTCCCCAATAATTGAATCACAATTTTGTGGTTTCCCTTTTAGATGCCATGTTGTTCATTAGACAGAGGGTGATCATGAAATGTGCGGCATATCAGGCACTTACTAATGAGGTTTCCCTCTGAAACGCCTTAGTAGATGCTGCTGCAATAAAAGCAGCATTTTCCAGTTCTCAAGCATAATATATATTAAGAGTAAAGAGTCAGATATAGAGCCCTTCTTTCTCTTCCTTGGAGGAGGTAGCACTTATCCAAGAAGATGTGACAGAGTAAGAAAAAGGGCATTGGTCTAGGATGGTCTAGCCCACTTTTGCCGTCCTACACTTTCACCAAATGAATATTTCACCACTTTTTTGCTGCAAAATGCAATGTAAAAGTCGGTTTAAGGGATATTGAAGAAGGGGGATGTGGGGCTGTAATGGCGACTGTCTGGGTAAAGGCAGTAAAAATTAAAATGGTGACAGTGTAGGTCGGCCCAAAAAAATGCAGCAATGGTTCACACAAGCGTCTTGAATGGGCTGTGACATTCACTCGAATAACCTTTGGCGGGGTGGACATGGTCACATTGTCACCCCAATGATTATGTTCTCCAACTTGTCTTGTGTTTACCATGGGCTCACTCATGTAAGAAAGAGTGGAACCATTACTACCCTGCATCAAGACTGGTATACACCTGATTTTTCAGTTAGAGCTGAAACCTTCTGCGCTCAAGGCAAATGTGCCTACAACATAATGTTAGGAAGACTGTTAAAGCAACCCAAGGAACACATCCGCTGCTTTTTGGACTGTAAGGAAGGCATGGTATTAATAGTAAGACAGACACAAGTGACCACAGTTCAAGGATGTTTATTGAACTTCAACAAAGGTATGATAAACGCCTATATAACCCTAAATCTACAGATGGGAGCAAGCTACGAACATCAAATAATAATAAGGTAGTTAATGAGTTTTTTTTGGGGGGGTGTTAACTTCTTTGGCCTAGCAACCTCTTTAACTTTCGGTATGTGAATGTTGTGTGTGTGTGTGAAAAGGTTTGGAGGAACCACTACCCCACCTCCGAGGTTGTGAAACCCACCACTCCTCCCTATTCTCTGTCCTTACACAACACAACATGCATGCACATACTTATTTGTATAAATGAAGTGAACATGATATATGCCCTGATTTGAAAAAGGTTCTTGAGGAGCTGAAACATGTGTCATCAAAAAGGGCTATCCTTCGGGAGACTGGCTGTCAAAACAAAAGGGCCTATACTAAAAAAAACGATTGCCAGTACTTACCTCTAAATACAAATAGTGTAGGGGATAACGTTATGAAAAAGAAAGAAGTGTTCAAAAATGATATGGCAGCCTGTTCAGGATATTGGCCTCCCTTGCCCACCTTTTTGGCACAGGACAAGGCGGGTCACTCGAGCGTAGCACACTCTCTAGCTTCTTCGGCAAGAGGACACAGTTCAATTACCAGCATCAGGGCCTTCTGTGCCCAAGTTTGTTTGTTTATTTATTTATAAAGCGCTCCTCGCCCGTAGGTATCTGGGCGCATTACAAGAATATGTGGTTTCTTAGTTACAACATAAGAGGATTACAGGATATAATACAATACAGTATAATACAATGGTTTACATGTTATAGTACAATACAATAAAAGACATAGCAAGAGAAATTGTTGACAGTTAAAATACAATAATATACAGGGATACAGCAATGGCGCTGGAGCTATTTTTCAGGTTATGGACAACTAAGAGAGTGGGAGTTCTTTGGAGGTGAACCAAAGTTTGATGTTTTTCCTAAATTTGTAGAAGGATTGGTCAATTTTGAAGGTGGTGGGTAGGGAGTTCCAAAGTTGGGCAGCCATAACATGAAAGCTACTGCCACCTGCCTTCTTCAATTTAAACCTGGGGACTCTAAGGCAACCTGAATTAGTAGTTCTGGTAGGTCGAGAGGGATTATTCCTAATGAACCTTTCGGTAAGGTATTGAGAGGGTGCGTTATTAAGGCATTTGTGAGTCAGGGAGGCTGTTTTGAGTTGAATTCTGTCCTTGATGGATAACTAATTGTCCTGTCTGAACACTGATATGTGTTGTCTTCTGGAGATGCCAAGGGCTGTTCTAAGTGCGTTGTTCTGAAGAATCTTGAGTTTGCTGATGAAGTATTTGTTGGCTCCTATGTACAGGGCATTACAATAGTTTTTAGAAAGGATTAGAGCTCTAGCCAGCGTAATGCAGCTTTCTGTGGAGAGAAACGGTTTACAGACGTGGATCAGTTTACAGGTGTAAGCGGTCACTGAGGCAGTGGCACTGACTTGTTTACACAGGCTCAGGGAGGAGTCTAAGTAGAAACCCAGGGTTTTTACCTCTTTAGCAACCTTAATGTCACTGCCATCAATGTTGAAAGAGAGGTATTCATTGCCCAGTTACTTCTAGTTGGAGGGAGTGGCTAGGAGTTGCAGCTCAGTCTTCTCATCATTCAGACACAGACTGTGTGTGGCCATCCAAGCCTGAATGATGAGATAGAGTTTGTTAACAAGAGCTAGATCCTTCTCATAGTCACCTGTCAGAGGTACGAGGATCTGGGTGTCATCTGCATAGTTAGTGTATATGACACCCAGATAGTCTAGGTCATCAAACAGTGGTTTGATGAACACATTATACATTGTGGGCAAAAAGCATGATCCTTGCGGGACGCCGCAAGTTATAGGGATGGGATCAGCTGCTGCCAATGATGAAAAAGCTCTCATTGATCTGTTGCTTAGGAAGGGTTGGATACAGACCGTTGCTTCTTCTAAGAAATGGGCCGCTGATGAAAGGTGTTTGCAGAGCACCTTATGATCGACTAAGTCAAAAGCGGCTGGCAGATTCAGAAGAAGCTAGAGGGCAGGTTTTGTCTTTCAGGCCATCAATCTGGATCTTCAGGTCAATCAGGGCTGTTTCGGTGCCATGATGTTGTCTGAAGCCAGATTGTCTGAGTCCTAATAGATTATTGGTTTCTAAGTAGGATTTTATCTGGATATATGCTGCTTTATCGATGATCTTTAATAGAAAGGGGACTGTTGTTATGGGTCTAAAGATAGTAGGGATACTAGGGTCTAGAGAAGGTTTCTTTAGAAGTAGGAGTACCCATGCATTTTTAAGATTGGTGGGGACAGTACATGTGCGGAAGGATGAATTGATAAGCGTGGCGATAAAGGGGGCAAGTTCACTGGCAGCCTCTTTAATAGTAGATGCAGGGCAGGAGTCTCCTTGGCAATTACAGGGTTTCAGCGAAGCTATGATGTTTTCCACTTCTAGGGTGGATACTTGGGTACATTTAAATCATTGAGGGGGGTTAGGAAGGTTAGGACAGGATTTCGAGGTGTTTTTTTTAGTGTCATGAGTTGGAAGGTTGGTTTTTGGGTGACAATTTTATTTTGGGGTAGAGCGATCTTGTTAGCTAATGCATCTTGGATCTTGGTACTCCCAAGTTTTGTCTTTGACGTAGTCATCTATTGGAGGGGTGGGCGACTCCAGTTCTCTTAATATGGTAAAGAGTTCTCTGGTGCTTGAACTGGCTTTATCAATCCTATTGTTGTAGGTGTCACGTTTAGCTGAGTGAATTTCTGTTTTGTAGTTAGCTGTGAATTTGAGTAGTCTATCTTTGTTAGCTGGGGTGGAATTGTTTTTCCAAGTTGTTTCCCATTTCCTTTTTTCATTTCGTAGGGATTTGAGTTTGGGTGTAAACCAGGTGTGCTCTACGTTTCCCTTTACGCAGTTTAAGAGGTGCAATTTTGTCTAGAGCTAATGTGATGGTATTAATGTACAGATCCACTAGTTCTGCCGGGTCAGAGGAGGCGGGTAAGAGATTAAGTAGGGGTTGGAGAAGAGGTTTGAGATTGTCCACTGTAATATTCCTTTTCATTTCGGGTCTGGATGGAGGAGCAATAAGGTTTTGTTTATTCCAAGGTGTACAGTCTAGGATAGTAAATGTGTGTAAGGAGTGGTTGGTCCAAGGGTATGGTTCAATGGAGGTAATGGTATTTGCACAATTAAGGTCGGCAACCCAATCTAGGGTTCTTCCTTTTTCATGTGCGAGAAGAAGAACTCTTTGTGTGAGGCCTAGCTCAGTGAAGGAGTTTGCTAGAGTCATGGCAGGTTGGTCGTTGGGTTCATTAAGACCTAGATTGAAATCACTTAATATTAGGATTTGTGAGGAGGGTTTAGTATTGGTGGAGATTAGAGTGATGATATATTCCGCAAAGGAGCCTATGGGCCCAGGGGGTCTGTAGTTCAGGTGCATTGTTATAGTGCAAGAGTTAGTGAGAGGAAGTTTAACTGACATCATTTCACATGAGTTGAGAGAAGAGTGGGGGATTATTTTAAATACCAGGTTTCATTTGGCAATAAAGGCAATTCTGCTGCCTTTAGATGATTCTCTGTCGGATCTTAGGACCGTGTAGTGGCCTGGAGTAGCAATAAGGAGAGAGGGGCCTGCAGCAGCATGTAGCCAGGTCTCAGTTATTGTAGGAAGTCCAATTTCTTATCAATAATTAGGTCAGCTATGTCTGCTGCATGTGCAACCAAGGATCTGGCATTGATCAGTGCACCACAGATAGATGTAGGATTGTTACTTTGGTCATTGATGACATGGGTAGAGACTGTCAGACTAGCTTTTGAACGGACTTTGTGGGTTTTGGGAATCGTTTCTTTTTGCCCCTGAGGTGGGCTATTAGTGGGGGGTGGGCCAGGTGGTATTGTATACCATATGGCTAATTTAGTGGCAAGTCTGATGTTCCTGATTGATGTGGGGCAAGGGCAGTTTGGTACCAGCCTGGGGGAGCCTTCCTGAGACGTTGGGGTGTGGTCCAGTCTACTGGTAGTATCGGCTAGTGGATTAACATTACGGTTACTAAGGTAGTTAGGGGTGGTGTAAGCAGGTGGAGGCGATGTGGCTCTGACAGACAAGTTTCAAAGGTGTTAGGAATAGGGTGGGCTTGATCCTGTCTGGGAGGAACAAGGATGGCAGAAACAGGGTGGGCTTAATCCAGTTTACATTGTTTGCATGGGTAGGCATAGTGACTGAAGTTCTATGTGTTGGGGTCAGTGTCTTGGCGAGTGAGCGCTGGGACTTAGATTGGTTGGCTATAACACCTGGTAGGAGAATGGTGTATAAGCTGATCTGAAGTATAGCACTAAGGCTGGTGGAAGTGGCATACATTGTTGTGAACATCAATGTGAGTCTGTGCAGGTCTTAGATGATAAATGCATAGGGGTTCACGTTAGGGTTCCCGGGGTTAATGGCTCAAGGATACTGAGAATCCCGATGGGCTAGGCAATTAGAATATGGACCACTAGAAGTCACACGAGGCAATGTGAAGAGTGAGTCTCTTTACTTATAAAAAGCTCTTTATTCAGAGGGCCTTATGTACCAAAACAAATGAAAAGTTATTTTCCTCTTACAATTGCTCAATTCCATTGATTCACTCTTCACCCTGGATCCCACTCAGCCGGACTCAGATCCCTTTTTTACAATGATTGTTACTTTGGATCCCCCTCTTCCAGGCTGAGATCCCTTTTTACAATGTTGAGAGAATATTCTCTCTCGGGTGACTCACGGTTCACCCCGGATCCCGCTCAGCCGGGCTAAGATCCTTCCTCTTACACAATTAGTCTCCCTAAGCTTAGTTCGGACCAATTTTTGTTTGTATTAACTATCAAAGACTTTCAAATGTGCACAGGGTTTAACTTGACCCATTGCAGGACTACTTCAATTTCACAATTCCTTTTCATATTTGCCACCTCGAAGTTCGATACCTAAATGAGACCTTCGAATGAGCACCCACGTAGCACCGGACCACTCTGTTTACGGTATCTATCTTAGCTTCAAAAGTTCAGTCACTCATCTGCGGCTCGATTATATTCACGTTGTTCTTTACATATGCTTCACACACTGTTCTCTTCAGATTTTTTCATACAATGTTGCTGCTTGCAACATTGGCTCTAACACAGACCGGTCTGGTATCAGTCTCCCTGACTCATCGGCTGTGCTGACTTTACTGGCGCTGCTTTGTTGTAGGAGCCAAGGGCAGTACCACGGCAGCAAACTTTCCTCCCCGCCTTGGCTATCGACTCGGGAGAGCCCCGGGTACCTCCGACACACAAGTTAGCTTCCAAGTGGGTCTCCTCAATAGTGTGCCAGTGATTAATGATTTGGAACAATGGTTAAGACAAAATAAACTGGAAAGTTTAATCTTCTGAAGGACCACGATTAACACGAGCAATGTGGTTACTACTGCCGATGTAGGGAGCTGGCCTTGGTGGTAGAAACGCTAGGCCATGGCCTGGCAAGGGGGAAAGTGTGCTTATGGTGAATAATGGAAATGTGGGGTAGGCTTAATATGGTGTTGTGTACTTCTGCCGCAGACTGTAAGGAGGGGTGGGCTATCTCTGCCTGTCATGACTTCCCAAACTGGATCTCTTATGAGGTGTATGCTAATGCATTAGCTGCCACTGATGAACCCAAAACTCCAGCCCCCAAAATTGATCAGACTGTTTCTGTTAGTGTAAGATGTATCTTTTACAATTGCACAATATTCTATATTTAATTCTTGTATATGGTGATACAAGAATTAGAAATGAACCATGATATCAGTCACGAACTTTACTATCACACAGTAGCTAGTTTAGATAGATCTGGGTACAGGTATAGCTTTGTGAATTGTTCTCTAGGCAAAATCAGCTTCACATTTCCATTGTTTGATTTTCAGGTCACAGTATCAAAATTGTTCCAAAATGTTAGCTGATTGGTTGGTACAGCAAAAGGGTGGTTGTCCAAGAGAAGAAAGGACGCAGAGGATTGTTTAGTGAATGGACAAGTGCTATTCAAACAACCTGGAATGCTTTCAGAGGCTAGTCGATTGGCAACTATTTAGGGTACATACAAAAGGCTACAGGGCATTTTTTACTGGTGCACAAATGTCAAATATCAACACCAATCTTGAAGAACTCAAAATAGTTTCTACCTTATGTACAGTCCCTGAGAAACTCCTGATCAAAGTGATCAGGAATGGCATGGAAGAAGGAAAAGCGGTGGAGTGGTACCTTACCTGTTCAGACGTTCAACACTTCCTGAACAAGCAGTTGCTAAGGATTTGTGAAAACATGCATCATCAGATCGAGCCTTGGGAACTGTCCAAACATTCTGGAATTCCTGTGGAAATGTGGTCGTGAAGAAGAGTCTGGAAACATAGCAGTTGGAACTGTCAGAGGTTAAAGGTATCTTCAAGTTTGTGTGCCCATCAAAAGAATATGCCCCTACTAGAGAGATTCTACTCACCCTTAGGTACAATGTATATCAGACTGGGTTGCACACAATGATGTATGCCAAATGAAGATAGCAGAACAATGGACAAGAAATCCCAGAGTTAACCCCCGATGTCTGATTAGGTTAAGAAATTGATTGGTTATTGGGGCCCATAGAGCTTCCACAACTGCAATGCATCAGAAAACTAGAGCCTGGTCAGTAAGGTATAGTAAGCAGTAGGATATGCTGTGAGGGGGTGGCTCAGGTTTCTCCATAGAGGGATCAGAGTTGTTTATCCGGAATAGTAGCCATATCTGGGTCACGGGTATCCCCTCTCGACACATATATTTCATTATTAGGATTCACACTATATCACATAATGTGTTTTGTCCTGCGGGAAAAATAGGTTGCCAGGTCTCAATTACAAAATGCTGTTTATTTGGTCTACTTTATAATCCCATTGGGTTCCAGAATTTTGTAGAGATTCTGCCCCAGGTTTGAGAAATAACTGATGTAGGGAAAGAAACGCATGTCTGGAAGCTATATATGTTCAGGAAAAGGGGCTTTTCGGGACCCTCACTGCTGTGCCCTCCTGTGTACTTCTGATCGCATATATTTAGCAACTGAAAGTGTGAAGGAAAGTTTTTTGTTTCTTTAATTGTAATTCCAACATTATTTTTCGTTATTTTATCAGGTATGAAATATTGCTGCTGCCCGTGTCGGAGAGCTCAAATGCCCACACTGTTAAGCCTCCCACAACACCGTAACATCATATTTTGTATTTCAGTCAGCATGACAAGTATGTTGTTGGTGACTAAATGAAAAATGAAATTGATGCCCAGATGAGTAGATGAGATATTTAGATTGTATTTGAAAGGGTTAATAAAGACCACTCTGCATTTACCGGGTACACGTGAAAAACTTACAGCAATGGAACAGGGTGAGGCACACGGGATTCAATAAGGTTGGTTGCACATTAAGTGGAAAAGGGCGGATTCTGCAGGCATATTTCAAAACTCTATTTAGTCCTGTTTATGTTCTGTATTGCTGTGTGCTATTGAATTGTGCTTTCTGTCCTTTTCCATTGCAGCTTGGAAAGAATATACATGTGTTATCATTGTTGAGAGAACCATTTTATTCAGAGTTATATTGTGGCTTGTTGGGCCTCAGTTTAGAATTGACGGTACATTAATTGTTGGGCCGGCCAGGCATTAGTTGGCTGGAATTAAAACTACTGATGCTGTGCTTTGAAACCTAAGTGCCTGGAGATTTCATGTGATCGAGGCACTCAGATAATGAAGGATCATGGGTTTGTGTTGGCTAATGAAAAGTTGCCAACATGTGCAGAAGGGAAAAACTTGACATTTAGGGCCTCATTACACGGACGGCGGTAAGGGTTAACGGTCACCGTTAATGGCAACGGTGACCGTTAACCCTTACCGCCGTACTACGAGGTCCCTTTGCGGGTTGGAGGATTTAACGCCTGCTTCTTGCAGGCGTTAAAATCCAACCCGCTAAGGGACCTCGGAGCTAATTACGGCACCACAAAATTGCGGTGCTGTAATTAGCGCCTTCCCCAGTCCCATGGAGCCCTATGGGGCAGAAATGGGAATGGGGAAGGGCAATGGCGGAAAGGGGATTTACCGCCCCTCCAACCTTGGAATGGGGCAGTAAATCCCCTTTCCGCCAAGGCGGTGCCGGTATTTTACCGGCATGAGCCATGGCGCTAATAGCGCCATGGCTCACCGCCTACCGTGTAATGAGGCCCTTATTCTTGGTTCTGGGAAAGATTTGCCATAAACAGTGGGCGCAAACAGGCTAAGCCTAGGTAGACTGTGTCCCTCTACAGAAAAAATAACAGTTACAGCATTATCCATGATGAGTGGTACCAACTGGCCATTTGGAAGAACATGAGTGTTCTAATTTGTCATAGATTAACTTTTGCTTTCTATTATTATTAATGAAATGTCTTGTTAGTTTCATAATCGCCTATGTATATTTAATTTTAAAGATGTGTGAATTGTTTATTATTATTCTCTAATTTATTTTAGTCAGTTTGGCGAGGCTTTCTGCATGTATGAAATATATTTAGATTAACAGATTTGGTGTCTGTGTGGTTTCTTTGAGTGCACTTTTCTTATTTCTTACTTGTTTAAAACCTGTTTCATACATGTTATATGAGTTTGTATTTTCAATTTTGTTTAGTATATAACTGCATATGTTTTTAAACAAACATGTTTACAAAAAATCTACATACAATTAGTGTGTACATTCTAAATACATCAGATACATCAGTTTCACCAACAATTTAAAATCTAGATAGCATCACATCATCTTTTCTATTGTTCTTCTCTCTTCTTTAGTCTCCCCGCTTCCCACCTTGCCCCCCTCAAATCCCTTTATCACTCTGCCATCAACACCCTCTGTCTTTTCTCTCCTCATGACTCCATTTCAAACTCACTTTCTCAGCTAGGATGTCTTCCTTTCCATTCTCAACTTAAATTTCACTTCCTTTGTCTGGTCTTTAAATCTCTTCACAACCTTGCTCCTCCTTACCTCTCCTCTCTTCTCTCATTTTACACCCCCTGTCGCTCCCTTCGTTCTGCCAATCTCTTCTTACTTTCAGTTCCCCCACCCCATTGTGCCTCTTCTCGTTTCCGTTCCTTTCAGCTTCTTGCCCCTTACACTGGAACACCCTACCTTTCTCTATCTGTTCCGCCCCTTCCTATTCTTCCTTCCACTCCTGACTGAAATCTCTTCTTCATTCCCCTCCCTGATCCCCTTACCCCTCTCACCCTTCTTTCCCTCTTTCTTGTACCCTTCTGTGTTCTCTTTATCTTCCCCTTCTCTTCTAAATCTTCCTTTTTCCTACTACTTACTTTACACACTACTCTCTCTCCCCCTCGTTCTTTCTCCACCCCCCTCCTCTCCTCTTCTTTCTCATATGTAAATTGTTCTACATGCTGATTTTCTGGTTTGACTCATGTTTACCGTTATTGCTTCTACTGTTCCATGTTTATTGTATATTTTTGTGTTCATTGTAAAGCCCCTTAGATTAAGGCGCTATATAAAACAATAAATACAAATACATAGCAGTGTGTATTATTCATGAATCATCGCATTTCATGATCTTATCCCATAAATCAATGTTGGATTCTTCACTCAAACATGACATCTGGTAATCTGGGAAGAGTTTCATTCTTAATGCAGTTGTGCCAGAGCATGATATTGGCAAATCTCTAAGCGTTTCAGTATGACCTGCATTTGTAATTTGAATGATTATTTTTGTGTAGAATAAATGTGCTCTTTGGAAACTGGTCTTGACACATAGGACCACTTGTGGCCATCATTAGACTGGACATTTTAGACGGTGCATGATGGGTGTAATGAGTACACTTATGTTGGTGACATATTATTGTAGACATTGACATTCATGAAGGACTGGTACAGGCCAATATGTTATTTATTATTTTATTATAGTTTCTGTTTAGTTCATTACTGCTTGGTTTTCTGTAAATGTCGAGGTCTGGGGCAGAGGTTATGTTGCTGCATGAAGTTACACATGATTAAGCCAACTGTCTTTATTGTGTTGCAATGCAATACATGGTCTCTGTGTTCATTACTCTCTAAAATATATCAAGTGAACTTGGTTTCCCCAACAGACTCAAGTAATTTCTCATCAAAAAGGCAAATGGTAACTGTGTGAATGGAAAGTGCCACCATCAGTCAGAATAATGACATAACAGTAACTAACTTTCCTAATCATCTAACCCAATACCGTGATTCATTACTCATGACACATTAACACTGGTCTGATTTGGTAGTATACACCGTTTGCAGGGCACACATTTTACTATACATGCCTGCTGTACAGTATGAGCACAGTCTCTGATACTGTACGTTTATTTACTTTATGGGCCTTTTATAATGTTGATACATCCCATTTCACTTCTCACAGTGGTTTTTAGGTTGCAATTACTTTATCTTGTGTGTTGGTTACTTTATCTTGTGATGGGGTGAATTTTTATGATTGTTGGGCTAAAGTATGGGCTGCCCTAAGAGTAGAATATCCCAACACCAGACATGCATTCTACAATGGCACATACTATAAAAGAAGATGAAAACCTGGCACAATACATACTACAGATTCAGGAGATGTGGAGGGCTAAAACAGGGGAACCATTGGATAAGACGATAGCAATATTTTATCATATGTTAAAGAAAACGGTGCAGAAAGATTTGGACAAGGTAGTGGGGATCGAGGCTAAGGTACGTGTAGAGATTCTGGCAATTATAGTACATCACTGTAATCAAAGGCAGGAGAAAGATAAGAAAGTAGTGGACAATGCGCAGAAGGCTGAAGCGAAGTTAGTACAGAACAAATTAGCGAAGTTGAGCATTGAAGGAGCAGTGATTACATCCCACCTGTAGGTCAGGTAGAACCGTGAATGGCACCGGTGGAAATGAGAATGGTACCGGGGTGTACAGGAGGGTATGAAGGCTATCCAGACAATGGGGGATTTGAGGGGGTGTACCAGGAAGGTTATCAGGGAGGTTATTACAGAGAGAGAGGAGGATTCCATAGGGGTTGAGGAGGTAGAGAATGAGGATTTGGTGGAGCAGGACCGTATTGATCATGTGGGAGAATGGGCCATTTTGCGCAAGAGTGTAGGAGCAGACAGGCATCTTGTCCCCTGTGAATATTCCAGTAGACCAGCAGTCCCAGTCATATAACAGCCATATGGAATGATGCCTCCTAGCACCCCATATGGTGCAGGTGCCTCTGCAGGGACAAGAGTCCCAGTATCAATATCTGCCACCAGTGCAACCACCAGCACCCAATAGCATGCCAGTGTATGCGCAGGGACAGCCACAAGAGAAAGCCCCACAAGTATGGGATAAAAATACTTTGGAGCACAGTGCAGTGACACTGTATGCAGGGGCAAGTGTGTTGCGCGGTAACCCCTTCATATTCCTGGCGTTGAACACATACCCAAAGTAGGACAGCCCACAGAGAGCTCTGATGAGCCCAGTCCATTCAGTCCCATCAGTCACTGCCAACCCAGAAGAGGAACCCCTGATAGGTATGGAGATAGGCAACAAATCATTTATTTTCATGGTTGACACAGGTACAACAAATTCCTTCCTTACCAGGAAAGGTAATGGACATGCAAGGGTTCTCTGGGGCAATACATTTGGTTCCATTTACAGAAGACTTACCCATCAAGGTAGGTAACCAAGAAGTGTTAGCTCCGCTATTGTTTTCTACTGCAACACAAGTGAACTTGTTAGGGAGGGATCTGTTAAGCAAACTAAATATGACAATTTTGTTTACGGAAGAAGGGGTAGTGGGTTCTACGCAGGAATTTCTTATGTTAGGGTTCTGCCAATAACAAGAACATTGTACAGTGATGGTGCTACGAGAGGGCTTCCTTTTCAGCCAAATGTGTTCATGTATGGAGAAACTGTGTGGTTGAGCTGGGTGCCAGGCATCGGGAATAAACCATAGAGAGTTCCCTCTGTTTAGGCCAGCAGTACCCTAATATCATGCTCCAGGTACCATTATTATGCTAGATTTGAAGGGAGTGCTGATTGCAGACTACAATATAGTGTTGATAGGGACTGACAAAGAGGGAGATGAGTGCTATACTGTTTTGTGTATTGACCCGGCTCAACCACTGAGTGGGGTGTCAGATGGACGTTGTTTGAGGACAATGATAATTATGGTGAAATGATGTTAGAGGTTTGTATCCCATGTCAAATAATTATCCAGCATAGGAATGTCCCTTGCCCTATACTTATTGCCAAATGCATGCCTGCACACCTACAGGAGGCCTTGTTGAAGGAACCAAGCAATGTATGGATTGACAAACCCCATAATGTAGGGCTCTTGAAGAGTATAGCAGCAGTATGTATCAAGCAAGGCACAGTATTACCAAGAGGGGGACAGTATCCATTGTCAAGGGAAACAGATGAAGGAATTCATGAGACGATTATGGTGTTGTGGCAGCAGAAAATTATGGTACCCTCAGAATCCCTGTGCAACACAGCAATATGTCCTTTCAAAAAAGCACAGGGGTCAAGTTGAAGGATGATACAAGACCTACGCCCATTCGATAAAAACCTTGAAGCTTAGTTCCCAGTTGTAACAAACCCTGACATGTTTCTTTGCAATATGCCAACTGAGGCCCCACATTTTACTGTTATTGATTTGAAAAATGTGTTCTTTTCCATCCCATTGTACCTTGAGTCTCAATATCTTGCTGCATTTACCTATTGCGGGCAAAGGTTCCAAACATGAGGCTTCCTCGGGGGTATTGTGAGTCCCTGAGGATTTCTAACAGAGTATTCCATATGGATTTGGGGAACGTACATATACAAAGCAATTCAGTATGTAGATGACCTCTTAGCGTGCAGCACAACAGAAGACTTATGCAGAGCAGATTAAATTACATTGCTGACACTGCTTGCAGACAAAGGATACAAAGTACACCAGCACAAAATGCAGTATTGCCAGAAAGAAGTGGTATATTTGAGACCAATAATATCATCAGCAGGGATAAGAGTAACCCAAGAAAGAGCAGGAGGAGTACTGAACACGCCAAAGCCCACTACTTTAAAAGAAATGCAATGGTTTTGGGGTTTGTGTAACTATTGGAGAGCATGGAATTGTTTACTATTCTAGTTGGACAAAACCTCTCACAGAGAAGGAAAGGGTCACTCACATGGCTAGGAGAACTGATAACATGTTTCCAGGAACTCAAAAATGCCATAAGTAATGCACCTGTACTAGCAACCCCTGATTACACAGAAGAATGTTATTTGTTCCCACATTCCAATGGACAAGTAATTACTGTTGTGTTGTCCAGGCAAACATCCATAGGATACCACTCACTAGCATATTAAAGTGGAATATTAGATTCAGTGATGCAGGGTCAATTTCCTTGTGAACAGGTATTAGCTGCTGCATACTTTTCCATCAAAGAAATCCTCAACAATTACTATGGGTTGCTCAGTGACATTATATGTAAATCACACAGTATCTGTAATTCTTGAGCAATCAAAATCCACTCTGACCACGCAAAGGGCCTCAGCAAATGAGGTTATTTTATCAAACCCATCCATTCACATTGTGCAGTGTTGCACAGTGAACCCCACCACATTTATTGCAATACCTGTTGAGGAAGGTGAGGAAGTGCTTGATTGTGTTACCTATGAAGTTCCGGAAAATGAGCAAGAGAGGATACACTTAAGGACGGGTAGGTTATTTTCTTTGATGGGTCATCGATGATTGATCAGTAAACGGACCAGAGACACAAATCAGTGGTGCAACTCTGTTTGAAAGAATTCTCAGAAATGTGCTAATTCATCTCTACCTTAGAGACCCCCAGCACACTTGCTTGACTCTATGACTTTTTAATGTTTAACCTGGAAAGAGAGAGACCTTTTTCCCACTCTCTCATGTATTTTTCTGTGATTTAAACTCTGTCTTTCTTTTGGTATTTTGGAGTCTGACCAACTCCATAGGCGTCGTCTTTTCACATTGTGACACAAAGTACCTTCAGTACAGTGGCACAGGTAAGTCTTTCAGATTTCCCAAAGGTTTAAATAACTTCTCTTGGACAAACTACTGTTTCCAAGAGCAGTAAAGGGAAATTGGCTTTACTCACATTTGTAACTTCTAGAACCAGCACACACTATCTTACAATAGGGTGCTGGAGGGGTTACTTAGTATCCCCTTTGTCTAGTTTCCCATGTAACCATTTTATGTTACCCTTTCTGGTGTCAGTGGTTTATTTTTAACAACCATTGTGTGTTTTTTACCGTGGGCTGCGTTCGCAGCTGCAGTAAAGCACCCATGAGTGCCCATTTTGTCAAAATGGCCCCGTTCTTCTTTTTTCCCCATTTCTTGTTTGAAAGGTCCTTCTTGAGATTTACCCTGTGCGCCAAACCAGGTTTGGTCCCTTTGTTCATTTTTATTTGGTGGGATTCATGAGTGAAGCCAGCATCTGGCTCCAGTATGTCTGGCAGGGGCAGGAAGTGAGAGAGTTGCCCAAAACTCCCTGTGCAATTCCCTTGGTTACAGGAATTCACCCCAAGGTGATAGGCTGGCTGGCTGTCTGGCAAAGACAGCCACACTGCTGTGTGGTTGACAGCTAGGCTAGAATGAATGGGAGAAACCTGCATACAAGTGAGGCTTTTTGGCCTGGAAGGCAGAGTTGACCACTGGACGAAGGAATCTGAAGAAGAACTTGGAAGAGACGCCTGCTGCAACTCCTGGACCGTTGGTTTGCCCAGTGAAGCCCTGCTGCTGTGCTGAAGCTCTGAATTTGCCTCGACTAGAGAAGCCCTGCAAGGACAACTTCTCCCCTTGAGTTAGTGGGACCAATCAACTCCAAAGTGAACTCGTTTGGACATCCTCCCAGAGCTGGCTGTACTTCCACTGCTGCTGCTGCTGGAACCAAAAGCCAGGGAGAGGAACATCAAATTGAGTGCATCACTTTTAAAACAGACCCGAGCTGATGGAAGATCCCCAGGACTCCCAGTAAGCAGGACTGACCAAGCCTGCACCACCTCAACAGAGTGCTGGACCCCAGAAGAAAGGAAAGTCCACAGTGGTATCCGTGGGACCGCAGTGGTGCTATTTGCTGAGAAGCGAGGAGCTGAATCTGTGAAGTGCTGTTAAACAGAAGTTTTCCTTTTCTGTCGCTGACGGTCCCATTGTGTTGCAGGAGTCCCCAGATGTCCTCCCTCTTGTCCCCATGACTGAGGCCCAGGAACAAAAGGATCTGCAGAGCCACACAGGATTAGAAGCCAGTTGGAACCATATCTTCTAACCAAAGATACTGTACAGTCTAAGAGAACTTACCTCTTGTCTTGTAGCCTTACTTTATCTCAGTTGAGACTTATCCTGGTTGCTCCTGTAGAGTTGCTTGCATCTTCTACTTCTCACAAGCCTCCTAGCTTTTGACCCTACTTTGATTCTACTTTTTCTGCAAAGACTTCTGAAACATTGTGCAATACTTTTACTTACCTGCAAGAAGTGCTTCAGCTCACCTAGACTTTTGCCCAATTGACATTGGCTGGCCTGGCTCCCTGAATGACTCTTCTCTCCTCTGATTGTGTGTGTTTACCTTCCTTAAAGGAAAGGGTTAACTTACTATGCACGGGGGGGTTCAAAAGTACTTACCTGCTTCAGAATATTTGTTTGATCTCTTGTCTTATTCTGAAACCTCTTTTCTTTGACACCAATTTTAGTATTGATCTAAATGTATAAGTGATATATTAATGTCCACAGTGTCCTGACTATTTAAGTCACCTGAGGATGTAGGAAGTGTCTGTGTGCCATCCCTAATGGGTACTTGGTGATTTAGAGAAACTTAGATTGTGTATTTTGGAGTGTATTTGTGTGTTACTATTATATTGCCCCTTCTGAAGAAGGCTTATTCAAACTGACTGTTAAATAAATTAATAATTGTTTAATCAAGAAACCTTGAGTGTGTTTATTTGGATACTTGTCACAGTGAATCTATGTTTAACTCCCCTACTGCTCACATTGACCCCTCTTGAGATAAGCCTGGTTGCTCAGCCACACTACCACCCTGTGTAGTACAGATTTATACCAAAGGTTGGGCTCCTATAGCCAGGAGGTCAAGGTTGTTGTAGTGCACCCAAAAGGCACTGCTCCAAATCTTGCCTAACAGACTCGTGACTGGGGAATATGAGGTTGCAGTTCAAAAGAGGTTGTCAACGAATTATTCAGCTCAGGCAGCAGAATTGATTGCATTACTTGACTGCATTAATTGAAGCATTAGAAGCAGCCTAAGGATGCTTAAGGACCATCAATTCTTAAAGATGTCACTTCATATCCTGAGGTGGCCAATCAACAGTTACAGTTAGCAGTCCTACTCATGCAAATAAATTAGTTACAAGGTCAGGTGCCCCAGGAGGAACGAGCTTTGGGTTAAAAGGTGGTGCTCACAGTCACTGACTGATTGGATATGGAGACAAAGCCTTACAGGTAAATTAGTAATGCCACAAGAATTGCTCATGGATGCTCTTGAGCAACTACATTACCCGGCACATGTTTCGAAGAAGATGTTCAGGAGGACTGGTTTCTTCCCAATCTGCAGGAATACATCAACCAGTTTGTGGCAAATTGCACAATGTGTCATCTTTACAGCACTGGACAGACTCTCAGGATGCTATGTGGCACATTGCCCCGTCTGACTAGACCCTTGTGGGAACTCCACATTGACTATGTGGACATGCTTAACAGGTGCCGTAATTACCATTACCTTAATGTTGTAGTATGTCCATTCTCCCATTGGATTGAGGATGGTCCTTGCGCACAACCTGATACAAAATCAGCAGCAAAATTCTTGGTACACAAGGTATTTCCCCACTGGGGCATTTGTGAGGTCCAGAAATCTGACAATGGAACTCACATTTTTAAAGAATTGTTAAAAGAGATTGCATCCCTATTGGGGATACAGCACACACTGTCCTCGATATATCATCCTCAGGCCAATGGGATTGTTGAAGAAAATGAAAAGATTGTCTAAGATATGCACTACGTCAGGGAGGAACTGTCTGCACTGTCTCCCTTTGGCTTTGTTTAGCCTGATAACGCAGCCCAGTAAAGACCACCATTTGTCCACACACAAGACAGTGATGGGGAGAAGAATGCACACACCTCTCACTCCTAAATGCACAGCATTAGATGCTCACACGGCAGCAGGAGTTTTTGGCGAGGAGTTTCAGGGATAATTGATGAGCTACCAAAAAGTATTAAAGTTTTGTCTCGCCAGATTGCTCCTAGAAGAAAAGCAACAGCTGAAGTGTTTCCGTCACATGAACTGAACTTAGCAGTGCCACAACTATACCCTGTACACCATGTTTACATTAGGAATTTCATCTGGCGCTTGAATGACCAATGTTTCCCGGGCCCCTACTTTGTTGTTTTTCGCTACCACGTTTGCAGTTTAGGTGAAGGAGTTGCGGTATCCGATGTTTGGAAAGCACCAGGCACTGCTCTACATAATCAATGAGTAATATTAAAGCATACCTTGCAGCACGTTTTTTTATGATACTACAATTGGTCTATCCTTGTAATATGATGATAAGTATGCATTTTTCTGCATGTTTTCCTATTTTTTTTCCGACCCCTCTGCAGGTTCAGCACTACAAAAGTTGTTTAATAGATATGCTATGTTGTAAACGCTATTTGCTTTTTGGAGTAGGTATCGTGTTTCTGTGTGGTTATTTTCTATGGTTGGGGCATATAAATGGTAGGTATGGAAATTAAAATGTTACAGATGTATCTTTGAGGTTGACACGAACCAGGAGGTAAACGGAGGCAGAGATAGACTATACCCAATATAAGGTGGTAATATTGGATACTGTGGCGGATGTGCACCAACCCGCATTGGATAGCATATGGTACATGCGCAAAGTGGGGTTGGAGAGGACACACGAGAGCTGCTATGTATGCTCTTTGATACCTCATGTGATGGGTGAACCCAAGCTGTTTAAACTTCAAGAAATGCTGCCTCTCACAGCCCAATGTCTCGTACACCTGCCCCTGTGAAGAGTACAAAGTCTTTTCCAAAGGCACAAAGTCCAAGCAGTAAAAATGGACAGAAATTATGAAGAATGTGCCAAGAAGAAAGAACAAGCCTGTTGTAAAATAACACTGTTGTTGAAAATGTTTGGAGTGTTAGATGGGTGGCAGGAGTAGTGAGCTGTGCAGCGGGGGGCTAGAGGGGTTCTCAGAAGATGATGTGGCATGTGTCAATCAGAACTATGGCAGAACATGAGGAAATTCTGTGCCAAAATTGGCATGGATCGAGTTGAGTGAGACCCCTGCAAAAGTACAAAAGGCAATGGAGTATGCCTTTTTTTTGAGGAAATTGAGCTATACCTGTAGGAATTAACATTTGTTGTAATAAGACACCTTCATCCCTGGTTTAACTGAAGGCACAGTGGTGTTAATGGATGGGTATTGTGTGCGTGGACAATGCACGTACTTATACCTCCCACCATCATGGAGGGGCATATGTTCACTGACCACCCTGCACTCAGCAGTTTTGGTAGTTCCTGAAACCCATCATGCTGTTATAAATGTGCAGCCACCAGGACCACTAAGCCCCTATCTACCAAGCGTGTCCACCGCTCATTAAGTTTCTGTCGGCAGAAAAGGTTCTGTTCAAAGACTCATCCGTTAAGTTGAAGGTGATCCTGGACCAGTATAAACTATTTATGAAAAACAAAACCTTTTTTACCTCCCTCCTTGCGCCAGGTGTCCAGACTGCAGCAAATTCCAAGTGGCTGCAGATCACCACGTGGGGGATGCTTCAGCTGGCAAACCAGACGGAGCAGGGACTTAATTCAATAAAGGCTGGATTTGCTCACGGCTATGGAGGGAGGTGTGTGCAAGGACATTTCTCTGTCTTGCTGCATGCATAGACCCTCCCCCCCGCCAAAGATGAAGACAATGGGTCTTTGAACTATGCGATAGGGGCCTTTCACAATTTCAGGATTTCCATTGCGAAAGAAGCAGGAGTAAATGCTGACGACTGGTTTGATTCAATGTTTCTGTGGACCCCGTTGTGGTTGGAAATAGCTGTAAAGTTACTGGTTCCTATTGTGGTTTTTCTGCTCATGCTTTTTTGTTCGTTTCAGATGATCCTGAGATGCTACAAGAAGACGTTGCCAAAGAGTGCTATGATGATGGTGTCAAATACAGCCGCTAGAGCTTCTCCTCTTACAAAACACAAGTACACCCAAACTGATAGATGGGACAGGGTTGTAAAACCGAGGATGCTGAAAATAGAGCAGAATCTGGAATCCCTGGGTACCTTGACCACACCCTCACCATACCCAGAGAACTACGTAGAGCACTGAGTTGACTTAGCAGTAGATGGAGGGTGTTGCTTTATGACAGGTACCCCGGAAGAATATGCTAGAGGGGGGCAGGGAGTTTACATCATGTGTGTAGGGTGTGGGTACCCAAGGATGATGACAATAGCAGAAAGGAGGCAGCAGGGTTAGTTAATGAAGTATAGACTAAAGGGGGAATCTTGGTATGCACATATAGCATCCCTATCCACGCAAAAAGGTTCTGGGTGAAAAAAACATATTAGCACATATCATTGTGCAAGTAGAATGATTTTCGCGTGGTAGAAGGTGTCAGAATCGGAAACTACCACCCCCGGTGACTCCTCACCTGACTCCTTAGAGGAATCCTCCTGGATAGAATACTTAGGTCTTCTTCTCCTCTCCTTCTTGATCTCATCCGGTTCTTCGTCCGTCTTGGAACTCTTCCTTCCCTTCCTTTCCTTCTTCTCCTTCTTGTCCTTCTTACGCTCCTAGAGATAGGGACGGTCTCCACTTGAGGACACCCTGACAGTGGTGAGAACAAGCTGTCGGTGGACCCAGGGGAGCCAGTCCCTTGACGCCAGGGAAAAAGCCAGTGACGGCAGAAAAAAGCCTGTTTGATGGCGAGTCCTTGCTTGCTGGGAGTGTCGGAAGTGGAGGAGGCTGATGAATAGTATTGCAGCAAACAGTACTTAAGTCCAAGTATAACAGGACGAGGTATGCTGATGTCAGAAAGGATTGGAAGAATATCCACTGCGTACAAGGAAAGCTGAAGCGGAGGCTGCACAAGAGCAGTCAAGAGGGAAGGTATCAGCTAATATGCGGGTAAGAGAGAGAGAGAGGGAGAGCTAGTACAGGAGAGCGAGAGAGAGGGGAAAATGAGAGAGCGAACAGAAGCGAAAGTGAAAGTGCGAGAGATTGACATCCGGGCAAGAAAGGGAGAGGGAGAGATAGAAGGAGAGAGATGGAACGAGAGAGTGAGGGAGTGAGAGAGAGCGAGCGGGAGCGAAAGCGGGTGAACGAGAGTAAGGAATCGAGCAGGAGAGAGAGAGAGCAAGCGGGAGCGAAATAGCGAAGGAACACAGAGGAGAGTAACGGTAGGGAACCCAGCACAAGAGAGGTAGCAGATACGAGGGAGCGGACAGAAAGGCAGCGAGACGGAAAGAACAGAGAAACAGGGAGAGCCGAAGCGGGCAAAGTACTACGGAGTAAAGGTTCAAAGGACCAAGCTCGAAGAGCGGCACTGCAGGCGAAGTTAGCAAAAGGCTGACAATGCGAGTTGCAACGCACAGCATTGTGGGCGTGGCTACCTTTTAAAGGGAAAAGACCAGAAAGACTAGAACGGTAAAAGGACTGCAAAGATACCTAAGTAAGCCTCCATCTTCCCCACAGTGTCCATGGTCGAGTTGTGACAGAAGGTGCATATATTGGTTGTAGTTAGTGTTGAAACATATTAGATACATACATATAGCAACACAGAAGGAGAAGTACATGTATAACTGTTAAAGTTGCAGAAGTTATAGATCGTACAGTATAAAAGGCCCAGTATTTAGATGTTATTTTCAAAGTTATGTTTTTAATGAAGGGAAAGAGCTGAAACAGGTGGAAGATGGAGTCAGAAGGGTTCTGTGGTAGAAGGGAGGTCAGTGTGTTTACATGGCAGAAGTGTCGCCATATTGGATTTTAAGGGCTAGTACATGATGAACAGAAGATAAAACAGGCCCTAACGTGGAGCTGCAGCTCTGTTTAGCTCAGTTCTAAAAACAAATACCCTTTCCCCAGGAGAGAAGCTGAGGTCAGAGGCACACGCAATGCACAGCTAATCATTAATTGTATCCAGCTACACAGCCTGAACGTTGTGGGAATGGAATGTTAAGGTAGGGAGAATCAGGAAAGCATGCACCCTTGGGAGGAAAAATTCATGAGGATAGGGCATAAGGTTTTGTGACCCAAAGGGCAAGAGGAAGATTTAGTGCACTACTGCCCTTAACCAAGAGTGGTCATCCCATTTGAATTATAAGCACATTCATAACCAAAAACAAATAAATCCCTGAAATTCAGACTCCAGAGCAGTGCCCCAGTCACATCATTATTAGGCAACTGGGGTCTGAAGGAGTAAGGGGGGACATGCCTGAAATGTTCTGTGATTTGGGCTAGGAGGATCAGAGATGATGCTATAAATGTTGGTACAAGGTTGGAGAGGCAGCTTGAGTGCACCGTGGCATCTGGTATAATGAGAAGGCCTAGTGTCTTATCAAAGCAGAGTTGGCCTCGCAAGTTTGCTTTGTTTGTGTCTGGATCGGAGGGGTGCACATCACGTGGCACTCATGATTTATGAATGTGTCAATATTTTCGAACAACCAATCCAGTACCTGGATTCAATAATGATGATGTAGTAGACCATGTGTTTAGGGGAATGGGTTTAGATAAGGTATTTCCAATCAGTCCAGGGACTATAGAGGGACATTAGTATGTTCTATAGGTGGTATCCAATGAAGGTGGTGGGATGGCATTGTAAGCTATGTATTCAGATTGTGCGGTTTACCTGGAACCTTTTGGGAAGTGAGGAACTTTGTGGCAGTTCAGTTCTACGGGACCGTCTGAGACCTATTTGCATGTAGTAAACTTTGTTTTCCCTTGCATTGAGGTGCAGTGATCATTTGACCTTTTGATTATTTTTACTGCTTGGGTTTTGGAATGCCTTCCTCTTTACAACAGTAAAGGAGAGAAATGCACCATCAGATCCAAATCAGCACCAGGCTTTGTCTGTAGCTTAATTTTTTCCATAAAGGAAATCAGAATGACCTTTCCTATTTCTGTACCTTCTGTGACTAGAAATGAGCACAAGCACAGCATTAAACATATATCTTGTTTGGAAATATTTCCCTTATCTGATTTCAGAATGTTGACTGTTCACTCTACAATGGACAAGTGACCTCATCGATATTAAGAGATCCTTTCCACATTGAGCACTCTATTATAAAGTTAAGCAGAGGGAACCTCACCATAAAGAACCTGCTGCAAAAAAGAAGCACAATTAGTAGACAAAGAAAGTTCAGCAGCCAATGGGTATACGAGGAATATGGGCTGTAACTACAAGGATGAGTCTACATTCTGTGCATTCCCATAGGCCTCCGTTTCAACTTGCTCTGAACAGCTACCTTTTTCCACCTTCGGTCCCTCACTGCACTCTCTCTTCACCACTGGGATCCATTTCCTGCCTGCTCCCATTTCCCCTGTGACCTCCCAACCCGCTCATTCTTCTACCACCTGGATCTGCGCTTATTCCACTCAGCAAGTTACTCCAATAGCACCATTTCTCCACCCATCTTGCCTACTCACAGCGGTTTGCGAGAAATTCAGGTGCAAACTAACCCTTCTTTTTTCTTTCTTTTTACTTTTTTCCAGAACATTATGACAGTCGAATATGGCTGATAATCTCAATAATGGCCTTTGGGGCGGGTTGTGCTGTGTGGTAATAACCTGCTCAACCTGGTATACTATTACTTCACTCAGGACATTACTTGGGGACAATGAGCCTTTACCACAAGGTGCAGCCCTTACCCGATGCCATTATCACTATAAGAGTCTAGTAATAGCTGCGATATTCCCAGCTTAGTTTGAAGCTTGGTTCTTTGACTGGCATCTGTTGAAAGGGTTTTAACATTTATTCGCAGATTTGCAAAAGTTATATCAATTTTGCATAGTAAAAAGATACTTGCACGTGTTAACCAATGACTACAAGCAGGTTGTGAAAGAAGTACAGCCATACTTAGGGCAGTTTGAAGAGATCACAATCTGTGCCATGTCAGGTGTAATAAACCAGTCCTGGCTCGTGACTCCTGGTAGATCTAGTATTTACAATATGTACAGAATGGCAAGCAATACAAAGAAAGGGACTTGTTCATTCATTAATTTGCATTCATTTTACATCTGTACACAAGAACAGAAAACATGCATATACTCGAATCAAGCAGGGTGTATTCTTCCTTTTACCTTTACGCAGCCACATGCAATTTAGTTTGGTAGTATTAACTTGTTTTAGTGAAATGAATACCATCAATTAGTAAAATGACGTAAACGCTACTAGAGCTCACTGAGATACATAGATCTTCTGTGAGATAATCACTGTGTGATAAGTCTTTTGAGCATGTGTGACTGTTTTAGTGATTTGCAAAAGTTTCATCTAGTGTCCAAGATTCCACACATTCCAGTTTGCAATCTAATCTTCCAAGACCACAACATTGATCACAAATGAAATACTCTTTTTAAACTGCTTAGTTTATTTCCATAATGTCTGCCTGCTAGAGACACATGAATATTGCGTTTTGTGGCATTTCAAATGTGTTTCACCTGCAAGTCCTGAATTAATACTGCACTCATTACGTGATTGCAAAGGTTCTACTCGCATAGTTTGTGCACATGCTCTACAAGTGGATTCCTGTGAGAATAGTAGAGAATGCACGCTTCAGGCTACGCCCATTGCCACATTTCAAAGTCAGGCACATAGCTTATCAAATGGTTCCTATCTTGTACAGTTCAATGCATTATGTTGCCATATTGGAGCTTTATTATCAGCCCATATCACTGTGAGTACACAAGTTAAATGTTGTGGGTTTATTTTGAATCCACCCATGCAATCACAATTGATATTCTTACCCTGGACACGCCTCAATTTAAGGCCTTTACAATTTCCAAAACTGAGCCTGTGTTTAGCACCTTTACAGAACATTTTAATACAAATATGTAGCAGTGAGGACTCTTATCTCGAAGCACAATCCAAGGCGGTCAAGCAGACTGCATCTCTACTGACCTGCCAGAATACAATGGAACAGGACATTCACTCCTTGATTGATAGCTCGTGGTTAACGGGCATAAGTTCTGCTTTTTCTGTAGTCACTATGTTTGCAGACAAAATCCTGAAGAAGGGTATGGAAGCGATTGATGCGTTCATTAAAACACTTACATTTCTGCCAACTTGTTTGCTTCTTGGGCTAGTTGTAATACTTGGACTTTCGCTCCTGTGCTGTGCTAGACACTGAATCGTGAGTGATCGCAGCATCCAGCGCCTTGGGGCTGCCCGCTTTAATTTCAGAGCTGAACTGTGCAGATGCCTGGGTTATCAGCAGCATTCTCACTTTCAAAAATATTTAATGTTTTCCTCGATTGGGAACACATCAACGGTTAAAGCCTTTGCCAGATGTACTTATAAGGAGTTACTTCTCACCAGAAACCTGGGTGTCGAAGTACTACGCAAGACATTTGCATCTTGGCAAGATCTGTTGGATCCAGGGATATTTCCCTTAAGTGTTCTATTGGGACTTCATCGACACCCCACCAGCCACCGAGGCTATTAATGGGAATGTGCCTGGAATCGACAAACAATCCACTGGATGAAAACAACTATGTCGCTCATGCACCTGACATACATGGCCTCATACTGGCACACAATCTCGTCCTTTTGCCAGTACTGAAACATGGTTTCACAACTTAGCAGGTCCCTCCTTGTCCCTCGCCATACCTAATGGTTCCTCTGTTCTCAGATCAGACAGAAGTCCTTGCTACCTATCCGGACCTCTCCCCTCCCCCCTATTGCAGGCTACGAAATCCTGCTTTCTAAAATTGAACTCAATCCCCAAACCACTGTGAATATCATCCTTCTCTATCCCCAACCCAACAACCTCAGCTCTCCTGTAATTGAGATCCTTTCTCTCATCGCACCGATCCTGAAACCCAACACCAGGCTCCTACTCCTGGGAGACTTTAACTTAGGTTTTAACGACACGTCTGACAACAAGTCCACAGCCCTTAGCACTCATCTGCATGAGATGAGCATATCACAAGCTGTCACAGCACCCACTCATTCGAGAGGGTTGACTCCTTGACTGGATCATGCATTGCAACCTGCCCATCACGGTCTCATCTATTGACCCCTGTGCCCTAGACAGACCACTCTCTGATCCTCTACACCAGAAACAACCAACAAACACCCACCCATTACTGTGAGACACACCCACAAACTTACCAAAGAAATGATGGAACCCACCATCTCTGCATCTCCTGGCTCAAATGACGGACAGCTTTGACCCAGATACCATCCTCACTTCCTACAACTGCACCCTCCTCAATGCTCTTGACTTATATGTCCCTGTTAGGTAAGATTTCCACAGGGCTGGTAAATCTTCCTTGCCTGGTTCAACTCCAGAACTTTTTGCTTTTCTAGTGAGATATTTTCCATTAATACCTCAGTGAGTGGGAACCTTTTTCCACACTCACCTGTCTTTAACTCTTTTTATGGGTGTCATTTTTAAGACTCTCCATAGTGTCTTTTTAAAGTTATCATGTCTAACAACTTATTGGCAATAAGTGCCTGTTGTTGCTGGGTTGCCCTAGGGGCTCCCTCTTTAACTTTCTTGTGCTAACCTTGAGTGAACTACAGTTCCCAAGGGTAGAAAGGATCTTTGGATCCCTTTTACATTTTATTCTGTGAAACCAGCACACCCCACCTTATGTGAAGTGCTGGGGAGATACAATGTATCCCCTTTCACATTTAAACTGTAACAATTCTGTTACAGTGACAGGCTTACCTTTAATGGCTGGTGGCAGTGATACCTTTTACTAATTTCGTGCACCTTTACACCGTGTTGTAATCACAGCTGCAGTAAAGGCACCTTAGGGTGCTCATTTTTACCAAAATGGCCCTTGTCTTCTTTTTCTGCCATTTTAGTGTTTCTTGTCATTTCTTGTTCCTTCCCCTGACATCCAGGGCGGGAAAATCCTTTGTTTGAGTTTTGCCTTTGGCGGGAGTCCCCTGGACACCCTGCCCAGGCTCCAGTCAGTCTGTAAGCACAGGAAGTGGGGGAGGGGTCCCAAACTTCCCCCTCCTTTGTCTTAGGCCTTCCTTCAACTGGGTCAGATCCCAGTGGGGGGTTGGCTGTCCTGATTGGACAGCCAAACGCCCCTTTCTTGTAAAATGCGGGGAGAGAATGCAGAGGTTGTGTTGCAGTTCCTGATAAATACTGGAAACCTGGAAGCTGAAGTCATGTCGACCACTGGAACAGAAAACCGAAGAGGATGACGAAGGAAAAGCGGCGGGAATGATTTCCAGCGGCCGGAGAGCCTGCTTTGTAACCGGATCCTGCTGCAGCCCTTCCTTCCGATCGACCTGGGGTCTCTGAAAACGACGACCCAAACCCAGAGCCTGGTGAGACCCACTAGACTCAAGACGACCTGCATTTTGAGCCATCCCACGGGTTGCTGCGACCTTGCGTTCTTGCAATACCCCAATACCCTGGGACCTCCTGCCACTGTGCGGTGCACGGTCTTCCGAATTCCGAATCTCGCTGAAACTTCGTGGGCATCTTCAGCTATCTCCAGAGACACGAATTGAGTCCAAAAAGTCGCCTCACAAGAGTGCTGGACCTTTTAAACAACGAGAATTCAACCGCGATTTTCTGTCTTCTTCTGTGCTCCTTGAAAAGGCGCCAAACCCGCAGAACCGCATTCAGCCGCGAGAGAAATCTTGCCTAGAGCCTTCTTCATCGATCCCTGCTGCAAAGTCCCTTCTGAGGTCTTGTGTTCAGTCTCCAGGACAAGGAATCCAGTGACCAGGTATTTGGCTGCAGTCCCTGAAGTTCTCCTGCTGCAATCTCTTCTTCATTGCTGAGGTACTGTTTGGCTTGGGTATATACTTACCTTAAGCCTGTTGGGATTTCTGTGTAGTCCTGGGGTGTTTTCTGTGATTGGGAGGTCCCTCGTCCAGTACACCCAGTCCCACTGCTAGAATCCTGCTGGGGTGTCTTCTGTGAAGCCCCTGGACCCTCTTCTAACCCTAGAAGTAAAGTACTCACTTGTTTGCCCAGTTTTCCTAAGGAAACTCTGGCTTTTGCTACTAAAGAACTTATTCTAACACTGCCTGTTGGTCACTAGTCCTAGTGACCCCCCTTCTGCCACTGAGAACACTCATGCTTCAAGAATAAGGGAAAGACTTTGAAGGGATTGGGACTTCTGCCTAGAAAAGAAATCAAGTGTTTTTACTTACTTGTAAAGAGTTGGTTGGTAACTGTAATTCTAAGAGTGAACAGTTACAAAAGTTCTTACTGATCTTGGATGTGTGATGCACTATTCTTAAAAGTATGGTTAACATATTTCCTTCCTTAGCCACTGTTTTGCCAGTCTAAAAGAAAGTAGATGTGAAGGTATTTTACTCTCGTGTGATTAGGTTGTGCCTCTTTACAAAAGTAATCTGTTGGTTTCACCAGATTACTCCTGAAGGGTAATTGTATGAGTGTCCTCCAACTGTTAGTATCACCAGGTTAGTCCTGCTAGGATAACTGTATGAGTTTCCCCCAACTGGGTCTTGCTTCCCCTGACTTGCTGCTAGCCTGTCTTTAATAAGTCTACATTGGGTTGTTGCCTACCTAGAATATCTATTCAGTAAAGTGTGACATTGGGTTTTACTTTCCCCTTCATTGTGAAGTGAAAGTAAGTGGGTTTTACTTACCTTGTGTTAGCGGTGTGCCATCCAAAACAAGTTACAAGAGTTATTGCTTATCTCAATCTGGGGTTCCCTGATTTCCAAAGCATCTGTAATTGTACATTACATCCATAGGTATTACTCACCTGGTATAACTGTGTGTTATGACCAAAGTAGTTATAGGTTTTTACTGCACCTAGAATAAGTGTTTCACTATTCACCAAAAGTATATTGTCCAGTTGACTGTTTATGTGATTTGCTCCAAGAGTCACTGTACAACTGGAAGGGCCTACTGTCCTTGTATTACCAAAAGTAATCTAAAAGTAACCATTGGTCTTTTACTCCCAAGGAATAGGCTTGGCCTATACTAAATGTGTATTACAAGGTTGTGACTTCCCTAGAACTACTGTTAGGTGTTCCAAATAAGGTCTATACTTGGGTCTGTGTACTTTCAAGTATAGTGTTGTGTTTTATATTGTGATTTCATATAATGTTTCAGTATTTACTTAACCCCTAGATTTATCTGGGCCTACTTGTATTTAAATAAATCCTTTATTTTTATAATACATAGTGTTTCAGTGTTTCTTTGGATCATTTGTATTACAATTTTCACTTGTACTGTATCTACTGCCCTCTCTCCCTCCTAAGATAAGCCTGGCTGCTCTGCCTACGCTACCATGTACTCAGGTGGTACAGTCTTATACTAAGAGTGGAGTCTTGTACTGCCTCAGTTGAATGGTTTTACTAGGCCCTTAACTGGACTTCAGAAAAACTGTCCTAACAGTCCCCCTCAAAACCACAACAACAAAAAAGAATACCAACCACAACTGGTTCACAGAGGAACTAACCACCCTCCACAAACGGACACGTTCCCTGGAACATCTATGGAGAACAAAAAATATTCACCTTCCATAAGGAGGCCTTTCTCACTTCTGCCAAATCCTACAAAATCTCAATTGTCACCTCTAAAACCAGCATTTACAATATCAGGATAAACAAAGCCAGTTCTAATACTAGAGAAATCGTCACAGTTTTCAAAGAGCTGGACTCCCCTGCCCCTTCTACAGCAAGCTTTCCAAAAGATAAAACCTGATGCACGCTAGTCCAGTCTGCGTTTGTTAAAAAAAAACAGAACCTTTGAGACAAAACCATCGTCAAAAAATCCCAGCTCCAACCTAATACTGTGCCCAGTACAGACTATCACCCTCACCCACCCCGAGTCCCCTTCCCTTTCTCCCCTTTGTCTCCAGCTGAAGTTATTACTACCATCACTTGTCTAAAAACCTCTAATTGTAAAGGAGATATTTGCCCTTTGTCACATTATCAAGATGTGCCCAGACCATCTAGCTCCTATCATTGCTAAATGTTTAAATGCCTCCTTTGACTCTACTACAGTTCCCAATTCCATCAAAGAAGCATGCGTCACCCCCTCCTCAAAAATCTCTCACTCGTTCCCACCCTCTCCATTAACTATCACCCCATTACTATGGTACCCTACCTACTCAAAATTCTGGACCATACTGCTTACACACAAATCCAATCCTACTTAGAATCCCACAACCTTCTAGGCACACGCCAATCTGGTTTTAGACCACGACAGTACAGAATCTGCTCTCCTTGAGCTTAAGATTCAGCTAGATATCATCTGAGATGCAGGTGACCTCACCATCCTTCTCCTACTCGCCGTCTCTGCGTCTTTTGACCGCGCTGATTATGATATCCTGTACCACCATCTCACTCCACCATCAACCTCTCTAACGAAGCAGCCAGCTGGATCAACAACTTCTTGAGTGAATGAACCTCCGGGATCTTCGCTGGCTCAGAAGCAGCCTACCCTATAAATGTCCCTTACAGGGTACCTTAAGGATCTTGCCTCTCTTCACTTTGTATAATATGTATACTAAGCCACTTTTTTGATTACCTGGACAGCATTGAAATCACCTACACTAACTTCACCGATGGCACGCAAATACTCCTCAAACCCACTGGTAACTACAATCTAGACTCTGCGAATATCAACTGGATCTACAGCATCATTCAATCCCACCATCTGTGCTTGAATAATGACAAGATAGAACTCCTCATTCTGGGTTCCCCCCATGGACTAAGACATCTTCACCTAGCCTTCGTCTCTTTCTCCATCGATGGCAACATCAACCAGGTATCTAGCGCTGTGAAACCCTGGGAGTACACCTTGCCTCTGAACTCAGCATGGAGTAAGCTCCTCTGCAGCTTACTCCACTAAGCTTATAAACCATTGCAGAAAATTGCTGTCCCCTGACAGCTGCCTTACACTGGCAAGGGCCATTATCGGCAGCAAGCTGGACTATTGCAATGCCATTCTTGCAGGAACCTCTACCAAAAACCTTACCAAACTACAACTAATCCAAAATAAGGCACCCCAGGCTTTTTTTGGTCTAAAATGATCTGATCATATCCCCCTCGCTAGATGTGAAGCTCACTGGCTGCCCATAAGGGCACGCATTGAGTTTAAAATCCTCTCATTCAGCCACCTCTGCCTTCACAAGACCACACCCACTTACCTCTCTCAGCGCATCTCTAGAAAACCCTACCCCTGCAGCCTGCGCTAATCCACATCCACCACGTGTGCGACTCCTAGCTTCACCAGACAAAAAGCAGGAGGACCAAGCTTCACCTTTATTGCCCGCTCTCTTCGGAATGCCCTCCCACCATTTATCCAAAAAGAACCATCCAACCTGGTCTTCTGCAAACAACTCAAAACTATTCTCTTTAAAAAAGATGCCCAACTTTATTACTGTATTACTGTACTAATGTACTACTACTTACCCTCTTCTGTAACTACTGCATAAATCACCATGCAACCGAGCTACTGTTTCTTATCACTTGCTTCTGCCTAACAATGTAAACAAGCACTATGGTACTTCTGGGTTTGGGCGCTATCAACAAGTGAATTAAATAAATAAATATGTCCTGATAACTCCCTCGGGACCGGGACTAGTGCAGCCCCAAGTGCAACTGATGCTGAGTCGCAAAGCCTGATTTAAGCCAAATACAGAATGACACATCCTCCCTGACCCTTTGCCCCAGGGAACTAACTGTTTAGATGCAGATGATGTATACTTCTGGTTTCAGGAATACATGGTGTGACTCTCTGATGCCCCCCATCGAAAGCAGAAGAGGTGGCCACCGGTATCCCATGTCCTTTCAGAAATCTGTACGGCAAATTCTGTTTCCATCGCCAGTGTGTTTCCAGACACACATTAAGAGAAGATTGGTAGATAATCTGGAATTCAGAAAGCCTGAAATATTGCTGAATCTGCCGCTATTGGGGCCACTATCTGCCTCCAATTAACGGAAATTGTATTGCATCCTACGTCAAGACCCAAGTTTCAGCAAATGTCATACGATTGCATTGGAAGATCTGCACCTACACATTACCGTGGGAGACAGAGGAACTCACGTACTAGTCTACCACAAAGATCATCAATTCAAACTTTGGACAATCTGCATGAGCAGCCATCAGCTTAAGATCACTGAGTCAAAAGCGTGTTGGATATGAAAATCAGGAGCAAATGTGTGCTGGATGTTCATTAGAACTGGGTTCTCAAAGACCCTGCCTTCATATATTGAGGCTATGACCAGGGGCAGGAATTCATATGAATGCTTCTTTTAAAATGCATTTATTTATTCATGTTTATTTTTAGCACCAAAACATATATTTCTAGGTACTCATGTATACACTGTGCACAATATTTACTTAAATTGTATATGCAGTGATTATTAATCACAATTGCTACCACTATACCTGCTTTATTGTTTTGCCACCAACATTTGCAGCTTGCTTGCAAAATGTAGCTCCTAAAGTGTCAACGGTGCCGTTGCTTTAGTGACCCCATTTCCATGGAGTCCTAATGGGGATTTACCATTACTGCCACTGTTTGTGATAACCCGGTGGTATTGGGATATCAGGCGGCGGTAAGGGTGTTATGGGGTTGCTGTTAACCCGTCACCTACCAGCGAGTTTTACCGGCAACCCTGTAATGAGCCCCATATTCTATTAGCTCTTTCAAAAGAATGTGCACCAAAAGCCAGAAAGGCAAGAGCTGAAAGGACACCTTTCGCTTATTAGTAATATTATGCAGTGAACAGCGAATTCATATTCAGAGGCTGAATAACTTGAAGAAGCTGGATAACTTGATGTTGTTTAGAAAGGTATCTCAGAAAAGGCTATTTTAACCTAATAATTACTTTCAAGGTCGATTTGCAGCACTTGGAACACATTGATTAAGGTTTCAGCACTTTACAAATCATGGGCCTCATTACAAGCTCGGTTCTGAGGATAAGAAATGGAGGCACTTCCATTTCCACCACTTTTATTTTTGCTGTAACAGGATTACTGCTGCATTTATGGTAAATTGGGCAGACTCCCCACAGAGTTCTATGGACTCCATAAATAGGGCCTAACACTGCCATACCACCACTCAGAATTCAGTGGTAAGTCCACGGGATCGGTAGTAACCGATTTTGACAGTAATTCAGCAGATTTACCGCCAAATTATTGCCAAACTCGTGATGAGGCCCAATGTCTGCAGATTGAAGAATCACTATCGAAAGAGACAACTCTTGGCTTAACTTGTAAAAGATCAAAAGTGATGTTGCCCCCATAACTGTGACTGCATTACTTGATGCAGGTCTGATCAAAAGTAATGGGCAGAGGAGGACTCTAGTGGCCTGATTTACACAGGCATTTGACAATGGTACAATCCCATTGAAAAACGCTTTGTAAATCAGGCCCCAGGTGTCATGTCCCTGGCCTCAGTTGACCTTAAACCGATACAGCTTGGAATGAAGAGGGGATGGGGGCATTGGTACTATGGCCTGTAACTAAGGAAGCTCCAGGGGTTCCTGGGAGTCGAAAGGGCGATAACGAGAAATGGGAGAGCCCATGGTTCACAAAGGGACAGGTCTGGTCGGGCTTTTACTCTATGCTGAATTCCAGTCTCCATTTGCCGGCTAGGCACCACTTCATCTTGATCAGGGTGAAGGAATCAGCAAGGGTGTACCGGAACCGAACATTTGGGAGGCACAATGGTGATTCTGGGTGCCAAACCCGTGAACACTTGAAACATCCTAAAGTAGTGCCAAGCAATGGAAGAACATTTCAAAGAAACTACAATTCACATGGAGAAGAAAGACTGTGAGCTAATATGGGAAAGTCAAACACTTAATAGGCTCAAGCTAAGCCTATCAGGCCACAGTACTGCTGCAGCAAGGGCATCCCCAAGGTCAGCTTGGAACATGAGCTCAGCACCTTAGCAGCCACCACAGAACCAGTGCCCATGTCAACAAGCGCCTAGATTCAATCAAACTCACCCTGAACACCAGTGTCAACAACTATGCCACACTACGACTGTGTTGCATCAAACCCAAAACATCCACCCTCCGCTATACTCAAGAATTCACTCCAGAAAGCAGACTATCTACCATGAAGACTAATATGTTGTAAAGGGTAATTCTACAACCCTCACAGAGAAGCACTCCATACTGCCATTCCCCCTGATGCCTCTCTGGGGGGCACCCTCGAAACCCCCATCTAGTTTATACCCGCACCCGTCTCCCTGTTCTCTTTTTCCAAAGGAAACCCTTGTAGCCCCTGCCACATTCGCCTTTCCCCATACCCCTCCCTGCCCCCTGTCCTCTATTCCCCAGTGCGCTTGACCCCTCTAAAAGACACACTCCTCACAACCCCCCACTTACCACTCCTCTACCTCCCCCTGCCCCAAACGTCCTATGGCAACACATGGCGCACACCTTGCACCAAGAGATATCCTTGATTTTCAACACTGCGCCCTCAAAATCATTTTATCAATTATAATGGGAATACTAATTGGGGAAATGGAATGAATCAAAGCAAAACTATCTCTTCGTGCTGGGAGATACTGGGACGGGTCAATTTAAAGTACAGCAAACCTACTGGGAAGTACTGGGACTGCGCCATTGAATGTAAAACATGTAATTGAGATGGGCTGGGGCTGTCCTGTTACAAGGTAGTGCAGATCCACGCATACTTGTTAGCACTGTACTGCAAAAATGAAAACAGCCCTGCGAAGAAGTGTTTGCAATGGCCCATTAATCACCAAACATGTTGCATGTAAAGTGGCCCCACTGGGAACTATAAGCTGCAGAGCACCCCTGCTGAGAAGCGTCGGCCCCATGCATTGGAATGAAAAGAAGCCCCATTGAGGCGTTTGAATGTCAAATGCTGGTCCTGCCCCATTGAAGGTAACAGCTCCAGTGAGGAGTGATAGTCTCCAGCGTCTCATTAAATGCGAAGCAGCCTCCATGAGAACTGCTGGTGCTGTCCCGTGAAGGCAGCCCCACTAAACATGGGTCATCCTGTCTCCTGAACCCAAAGTAGAAGCCCCGCTGAGAAGTGGTGGTTCAGTCCAACTAAATGTAGAGTAGCCCCACTAAAGGATTGAGATTGTCTTAGAGTCCCCAGGTGCAGACTGAAGACGGCAGGTGGCAGCAGCTTCCCTGTCATGGCTGCCCAACTCTGGAACTCCCTTAAGAAGTGACCAATCCTTCTACAATTTTAGTAAAAACTTCAAACTTTGGCTCACTTCCAAAGACCTCCAACTCCACTAACTACCCTAAAATTCTGCTCCAGCGCCACATCTGTATCCTTGTACATTAGTTTGTATTTTAACTGTATTTAACTTCTAATTGTACTTTAACTGTTAACATTCTCCCCCGCCTTATATTTTATTGTATTACATTATAACCTGTAAACCTTTGTACTATACTGTATTGCATTATATCCTGTAATTTTCTTCTATTGGAACTAAGATACGCATATTCTTGTAAAGCGCCCAGATACCTCCGGGTGAGGCGCGCTCCATAAATAAATAAACACACAAACAATAAAGAGTGCCTGTGCTGTTCCACTGAAGGTGAAGCAGCCTGACTAAAGGGTTGGTACTCTACCATTATCCATTTCCTCTGCCAGTAAATATATCGTGGCTCTGCTGAGAAGGGCTGGTCCTGTCCCACCAAACGTAAACGAGTCCCAGTATCGGTCCTATGCATGACTGCGGAGTAATGCCTCGGTAAGTCGAATTCAGACTCATGGAATAGCGCTACCGCTGCCTCGTCCAATGGAAAGCGCGGCCCATCAATAATTAGACATACAGTGCTTAGAAGGCGCTGTAGTGCTTTACGCAAAGTATGGAAGTCCAATCCGAGAAGTGCTGGTCCTCAAATGAAAAATATTGCAATCTTACAGAGAAGTGAAGTTATTGACCCATTAAATGCCGGCTTCTCCATGAAATGTATAGCATCTCTGGTATCCAGCCTTTTTACGGGACAATTGCCACAGAGGATATTTTAATGCACGTTTTTACCACTTTTGCACCGCTACCAGGACTTGAGGTATTTCTGCCGGTCAGGAGGAGGTACATTGGTAGATCTCGACGAAGCATCAGCACACATCCCATCAGAACACTACAAGGTGTCACAGGTGCAGACAGATACCACAATCAACGGTTTAAGCGGGAAAGCAAGTCCACGTTGAAGTGACTCTCTAGCTCTGGCACTGTCGTTCTGGTAGCGGTGAGGTGCATTGCCAGAGCAGAGCTCGGCGGGGCCGTTCCGGAAGTAACCGAATGCTCTGAAGAGTAGAACGTCTGGGGGCAGGGTTCCCAGATGGGGGCGAGATGCGGAAGGGTCTTGGAGCCTGAGTTCCCCTTTTCACTTGAGAGATAAACTCTACAAAAAGTGCCAACGTGCAAAATAACTGGCAGACAATGTGGATTATTCCCACACTTCACTAAAAGCCACCCAGGAAACAGCATTGGGGCGTGTCTTTGCTCCTTATGCGAGGAAAGAGGAGACAAGAAGGGAGCGCCATAACCCGCACTGATGACAAGAGCTCCGTCAGCAGGAACTGAACTAGACAGGGAAGCCTGAAATCAAGGACCCAAATGACCCCCTGCTGCTGTACTTACTGCGACAATCTGGGGCGCTGGGGTCCTCGGAGGGCCTCCCTGGCCTTAAGTTTCACAGGTGCTCTGCGTACCTAGCTTAGCCTGTGAGCAGGCTCCTCTCCCTGCAAGTCGATGTATGTACGTATATATCACTTTGAAGTGTTGCGTCTAAGACAGCTGAGCTTGCACTAAGAAGGCCATTTCCTACCCACTTCCCCTATTCCTGTTAACCTCTGCTCTTAACGAGCGACCCCAGGGCCATGGCAGGCTCCACAATCCATTACATCCAATCGGAGATCCAATTAGAAGCGATCGATGCACAGGATGTATGGTCTGTTGTAAAGACACTGTAGATGGAGGCACGTCATTCAATCAACACACGCTAACCACCAAATCCCAACGCATTATTTCTGAGAGTCCGAGCAGTAATGGGCTTCTCAGGAAAAGTTTGAGATGAAAAGAGCGCTCATGTATTCGGGGTAAAGTGTGTGTGTGTGTGTGAGAGAGAGAGAGAGAGAGAGAGAGAGAGAGAGAGAGAGAAAGAGAAAGAAGGAGAGAGAGAGAGAGAGAGAGAGAGAGAACATATGGTTGTCATATTCTAGGGCAGCCAGGCAGATTCATGAGGCTGAGGTGAGATGGCGATGCGTTATTGCTCCCTAAGGGCAGCCAGGCAGATGCATGAGGCTGAGGTGAGATGGCGATGCGTTATTGCTCCCTAAGGGCAGCCAGGCAGATTCATGAGGCTGAGGTGAGATGGCGAGGCGTTATTGCTCCCTAAAGGCAGCCAGGCAGATTCATGAGGCTGAGGTGAGATGGCGAGGCGCTATTGCTTCCTAAGGGCAGCCGGGCAGATTCATGAGGCTGAGGTGCGATGGCGATGCGTTATTGCTCCCTAAGGGCAGCCGGGCAGATTCATGAGGCTGAGGTGCGATGGCGATGCGTTATTGCTCCCTGAGGGCAGCCGGGCAGATTCATGAGGCTGAGGTGAGATGGCGATGCGTTATTGCTCCCTAAGGGCAGCCGGGCAGATTCATGAGGCTGAGGTGAGATGGCGATGCGCTATTGCTCCCTAAGGGCAGCCGGGCAGATGCATGAGGCTGAGGTGAGATGGCGATGCGTTATTGCTCCCTAAGGGCAGCCGGGCAGATGCATGAGGCTGAGGTGAGATGGCGATGCGCTATTGCTTCCTAAGGGCAGCCAGGCAGATGCATGAGGCTGAGGTGAGATGGCGATGCGTTATTGCTCCCTAAGGGCAGCCAGACAGATGCATGAGGCTGAGGTGAGATGGCGGTGCGTTTTTGCTCCCTAAGGGCAGCCAGGAAGATTCATGAGGCTGAGGTGAGATGGCGGTGCGTTATTGCTCCCTAAGGGCAGCCAGGCAGATTCATGAGGCTGAGGTGAGATGGCGGTGCGTTATTGCTCCCTAAGGGCAGCCAGGCAGATTCATGAGGCTGAGGTGAGATGGCGGTGCGTTATTGCTCCCTAAGGGCAGCCAGGAAGATTCATGAGGCTGAGGTGAGATGGCGATGCGCTATTGCTCCCTAAGGGCAGCCAGGCAGATTCATGAGGCTGAGGTGAGATGGCGATGCGTTATTGCTCCCTATAAATTGTGCTCTTTACAGGAATCATTAGCTTGTATATGAATATCTGACCCGCGCCCTCTGCTTCCCAACAAGACGGAATGTGTTTTTAATTAAATAAGAATAACAGAGACAGGGATGTCATTTCACCAAAATGCCAGGTGTAGGGAAGTGACTCACACGACCATTGACCTCTGATGACATCACAGGAAGTGATGAAATTTGACCCCCACCCCGAATTGATATCACGGGAAGCGATGGAACACGACCTTTAACCCCACGTCAAAACAGGAAGTGGCATCACATAGCATGGCTTCTGAGTACACTACGAAAAATATGGTTATGATTTCATTGTAATGTGATATACATTTCATGCAAGAATGGATCACCATATGTATCGTTAATATCAGTGCGTATAGGGCCATATTACCAAATCACTGTGAACGCAAGCAGACATCCAAGGCCAAACGATAATGATGTGTTATTATATAGCACTTTTGCTTAAGCGCTTCATATAGAACAAATATACATACAATATCACCCAACCTGTGTTGGTACTCATTTATCAACCTCAGCAGGATGAAAGGCTGAGTCGAACCTGCAACCTGTAGATCACACACACATTGCAGCAGCCAGCACTCAACCCACTGAGCTATCTCACCGGCTATAGCCATCAGAAAACCAGCCACGGCAGAAACAAATCGCCACATGCTGCTGGCCACAGCCCATGAGCCTGAATAAAAAAAATAAAAAAAATGTAGGAGTAGCAAGGGAGACCTCAGGGGTCGCAGTTGCGACCCTTGGCGACCCCTAAATGATAGCAGCTGGGGGGGGGGCTGCAGTGAACCTAGCTGAACCTTGCTGACTCTAGCTGCTGCTCAGGAGTAAAGTTACTTGCTGCAACTTCTCCCAACTATTCTGCGGAATTAGGCAATTACTGGCACGTCACTGTAAAGACTACTGCACATACCAGTGGTCGAAGTGATACGGAACTATTGGAGGCTTTAGTTCTACTAATTTTATTTTCTACTTTTAATTGTTCCACTTCTTTTTATAGTAAGTTTCACAGTTCGGAACTGCGGTTTTAAATTGTAAGCATTACTCTTGATTGCAGTTGACCAGCTCTTTGAAGCTGTGCACTTCCTGTGTGCTTCTATTGAGCTAAATAAGCAATAACACTATGTAACTTGCTGTCACATGGGTCACAGCTCCACTACGTTTTGTTTTAAACTTCTTCCGCTGATACATGCCAGAGCACTTGTGCATTAGCCCCACTCTCCTGCAACCAACACCCGATGGTAAGGCGTTCTGTGTTAACAGCTAGAGCATGTGTTGGTTCCCCAGGGGTTGGTTGTATGATTCATCACCGATAACCAGTGTGCTCCTCGATCAAAAACTGTGTGATATTACTTATTGTGACGTAATCTGCCAAAGGTCATGCAATGGCACTTTCAATGGCAGGGGTCAAAGGGCAGGGCACGTCGCTGGGAAAGAGAGGCAAGGTACTCTTTCCTAAGACAGATGTTTCCAAAAGTAAGGCCCCAGGATAATGTGACTGAACAGCTTAGGGTTGGCATCTCTGAGGTGACGAAGGTCTGTGATTCTCTGAATGACAAGTAGAGGTAGAATTCAGATTTTCCATACTAACGTACCGGAAATGGGAGGCAATGTATTATGCGTTCTCTTTACTTCACAGACTCGAGCAGCAAACACAACAAAATACATGTTTAACCAACAAACTCAATAAAGAACTCCAATTTCCTTGAAACATGTAGTCTCTGCAGTTTGAAAACTAGAATGCTCTCAATGGAGTTATTCTGAAAGGCGCACAAAGACCCTACACTCTGGACCAGGGTATTACCGAACAAGGATATGCTGAAAAATGGTCCAGAGGACGTTGTTTGAATGTTAGGTATACAAATGTATTTAGCATGATACAGAATTTATAGAAAACAAATGAATCATGTATTAATCAACACTTCAAATTTCATGTGTGTTGACAGAAGGCATCAACTTTAAAAACATAACAATTGCACAACTTACAGTGAGTCATTCACTCATTTGTCCACATTCAATCCCTACCATACAAACACACAGCACTAAAACAAATACCAAAATCAATTCAATTTGTAATATGACTTTCTAATAGTCTCAAAAAAGAGAAAAGAACATGTTATAAAGTGTATTCAATGTAAAAATTACAACAGTTATAAAGGATGTAATAAACTGGTGGAGTGGATCAACTCAGTATAGTCCATATGATCACATCTCCAACTTTCTTCAACCGGTTTCGACGCATAGAAATGATTTAGTCCACATCTTCATCAGGAAAACAATATACAAAGTGCTGGAATAGAATGTTCACAAAATCATTAGTGCACTCAACCAGCTGCTAACACAACAAAAGAGGGGAGGTGGTTAAAGGAAGGAAAAAAGGGAAAAAATCCACTGTGAGAGTTGCCTACAACAACCAAATTAGATGACCTTGTCAAATTATGTGATCATAGAATTGCAAAAACCATTGTTTGCTTTCATGATCATATCGTGGCGTAAATGGAGCGGAGGGTGGCAGTCTTTGTGGTAGGACCCTGAGAGGGGAAGGAGAATCTGTGTATCGTCGGTAGAGTTGGTGTAGGCTATCCCGAGCAAGTCCAGGTGGGTGACGAGGGGTTTTGTGAAAATGTTATAAAGGGTGGCCGAGACACATGAACCTTGGGGGACCCCACAGGTAATTAGGGAGTGGGAAGCCAGGCATTTTCGGCAAAGACTTTCATTACTCGACCTTCGAGGAAGGAGGCAGTCCAAGCTGCAGATTCTTGTGAGAAGGCAGCCATGGAAATTAGGTGATGGCATAGTATGTTATGGTCAGCCAGGTCAAACGCAGCAGACAAGTCTAGGAGGAGAAGCATGGCAAGTTTACATTCATCTCTGTTCTCGTCTAATTTTCAGGTACAGGAGTGCTGACTCTGTGCCATGTCCGGGGTGGAAGCCTGATTGGCGCATACCTAGAATTTGATGGGATTCTAAGTGGCATTGAATTTGTAGGTAGGCTGCTCTGTCGAGGAATTTAAGGAGGAATGGCACAGTAGTGATGGGCCAGTATTTTGGTGGTGATGGTGGGGTCGAGTGTGTGTTATATTTTAGAAGGGGAAGGACACAAGCTTCTTTGAGCCATGTAGGTACTACACATGTGTTGAAGGATGCATTGATGAAGGCTGTGATGAAAGGTGCTAGTGTGTCATTGCAGTCTTTGATCAGTGGGGCCGGCCAGGCATCTCCTTTACACCTAGAGGGATTGAGGCTTAGTAGGATGTGTAGGGTTTCTTGTGAGGTGATGATTTGGAAGCTGAACATAGGGGGCCTTAGTCTGTGTGTGGGGGGCCTTGGGGTGGCCAGCAGCTGGTCCGTAATGGTAGCTTTTTTGCAATGATTTTCTTTTTTAGCATGTAAATTTTGCGTAGTAGGACATTCTGAAAAGTATTGCACCAGGCGGAGTCCTTGAGTATAGTGGTGACTTGGGGCAATGGTGTTTCAAGTTTGTTGAGGATAGTGAATAGTTATTTCGAATCAGAATTACCATTGGATATCCTAGTATTGAGAGAGGAGGCCTTGGCTTGAATGGTGGCTTTTTTGAATTTATTGGCAGGGTTGGACTGGACTATCGGTCATTCGGCCCATGGTCGAGTGACTTTGAGGACCTGGGGGCTGGTTTTATGGACAAGCCGCCCTGAAACAGTTTTTGAAGGTGCAATATTTTTGGTTTGGAGGTGCAATATTTGTGTTTGTAACTTACGTTACTTTAAGTAATGTAAGTTACTTTACTCATGCATTCATCAAAGCAAGGTAACACACGCACACTTACTTACAGTAAGTGTTGGTTACCTTGCTTTGATGAATTATCATTCATAGAGGGGCCGTGCTTGCTGGCCACCTGCTGCCTCAGTGGCCTTGCTGGGCATCCGCCGGCAACGGTGTAGCTGACGGCTTGTGCCAGTCAGGAGCAGGAGGAGCCAAGCTGAGGCTGCTCCTGGGAATTGTAACACCTGGAGCTGACAAGCTCGCGTCAGTCGTGCTACACACACACACAGACACTGGCCATTTGCAAGTTGCTTTCAACTTTGCAAGTGCCAACAACAAATTGTTGTTGCACTTGCTCAGTTGAAAGCAACTTTGTTGTCTGAGTGCCTGGGACCAGGGAAATGGCCAGCAGAGAGCCAATTAAAAATGTGTCTGGGACACCGCCTGGAGCAGGAGAGGTAAGGTCAATCATGACGTTTCGAGTCAGTGTGGGAGTGAGTGATTGGCTGCCGGGCATTTTAATTTGGGCACACACGGAGGCAGCAGTCTCAGCAACAGCGCCGCGGCTGGCCACCTTCTCTCTTCGCTCTCTCATCCTCAGCAGCAGCAGCTCTAACCTCTCTCTGATAGAACAGAGAGGAGCCATCGCCACCACTTGATTTGCTTTGGCTTGGCCCTGGAGTCAGGTGGGGGGCCTGGCGTCGGCGGCTTGCTGCTCTGCAGTGGACTCCTGCAGTGGCCCAATGGCCCACCGATACCCGGCCCTGAGTCCATCACTCGGCTGGTACTCTCCTCGTCGACTCGACAGCACTGACACTACTGGCTAAGTGCTGGCCCCCACTTTTCCAGCCACACCAGAGAGCTGAGCATGTCCCCCGCGACCCTTTGCCGAACCCCCTCCCAATATCTAACAAGGGAGAGGAGGTGGAATTGTAACATCATTCTTAATCAGAATCGTTTGTGCAGTCCTATTAATTCCGCTCATTTACTTTAATCTTTAGTGTTATGATACGGCTGACAAGGCAGTCGTTTGAGAAGTAATCAAGCGTGAACCGGCATTATTTTAATGCATGTAGCTCTACAACAGGAACGTTTTTCAATGAAGCGTTCCCAGTTACATACCATGGATGTAAAGTGCTAATGCACTAAACAATCCATAGGGACAGCTGCACATATAACATCACAAACACCTGCTTTAACGTAGGCAGCATATCGAATTGCTACATTTGAAGAGGACGATATGCGGCGTAGCCGTGTCACACGTTTTTCTCCAACTAGAAAAATATGAACGTTTTAAATCTGTTAAGGCTGTAAAACATCCATACAAAATGACCCAGGCACTGGGCCGCATGAAATGCGGGACGATAGAGGGTCTGGGAGTTTAGGCGCGGGGTGGGGGTAAAACAGCGCAAAAGCATAGGGAGGGGCGTCCGAATGGCGCCACAAGAAACAAAAGCCCAGGAAGGGCAGGAAACGGCACCTGGGAAGGTGCGAAATATAACAACAAGAGGTCAGGGGGTAACCCGGCCGCCCCCAGGAAGGAACAAAAGGCCGGGGGGTATAAGTAAGCCTGGGAAAAGGAGAGATGGCACAAACCAGGTAAGAGCTCACCTCTCTCGGGTAGGCTCTTGGTACCTGGAGAAGGGAAAGGAAAAACGTTTGCTCTTGCGGGTTCACGCATTTTCTACATCGCTAGACGCTTCAGACTACCGCGGCAACCGAAACGGCACCGGAGCGAGCGAGAGGGATACTCGTTGCAGTTGCCAAACGGAAGCGTGACCGACAGAATTCAGACAAGAAGGATGGCGGATGGAAGAGCGAAGAGGGCCCGAGAATTCTCAGAATGGGCAAGAAAGACGGAGAAGGAGTATGGAGCTCAATGGGTGCTGGAAGTAATGCAGAAAGAAGAAAGAGCGAAGGCAACATCCCCCCTGCTGTTCATCGAACACAGCAGCAGCGAAGGCGAAGACGAAGTGCCACAAGGACAGAAGAGGGGGAAAGCGGAATCAGAAAGAACAGAGGAACAGACAGAGACGACGACCAAGAGAAAGAGGAAAGATAAAAAGAAAGGTACTGTGAATAATGATGTTGGGAATAAAATAGTAAAGATGTGAAAAAATTGCGTCACAGTTTCGGGTAAGTCGCCCAGAACCAACGACAAGAAGATCAGACGGGGGAAGAAAAGCAGGGAAGAATGGCTGGGAAATTCATCAGAAGAATCCAGCAGTGAGGACGAAGAAAGGGATCACCTAAAGGCTTGGGTAAAATGGAGAGGAGTGGTGAGCAAGGAAAAGCGGAGTGGTGTAGGGGGGGCAGGGATAGAACCCAGAGAGGCCCCGGTCCCTACCCCACAGGGGGCACCAGATGAGCCCAAGGAAGTTCCGGTCCCGACACCGCAAGGGACACCAGTAGTCCCAGTGCCCCAAGGAGCGCCAATTGTAGCGACACTACAAAGTGCGACCGTAGGGCCAAACATAGGGGCAGGGGCCACACCGCCGGTGGCAGCGGTAGAAAATGATGCACCACTCATGACGAAATATGGCAGGCCAACCATGGGTAAAGACGCACAGGGCAGGTCAATGAAAGCGATGGCCTGGTACATAAATGACAAAGTAAAGGAAAACATTTGGAGAAAAGAGTTGATCGATATATTTACATTATTAGATTGCCAAAAAAGGGGGATGAATGTAGCAGTCGAAGACATGAAAGAGGATGAAAAAAGTTTACTCAAAAAGGGGCCAGTAGTAAGGAACTTCGATAATTGGATGTCGGCCTTCACCATAATGTCGACAATCATATTACAGAAATTTCCGGAAGACGGGGTAGCGTTAGTTGCTTATCAACAGAGGGTGCTGAAGGTCCACGCAGCATTTGGGGGGGACGCATGGCTGGAGTACGACCATGAGTTCAGAAAGGAGATGGACTGCTTTCCGGATATGGGCTGGGACGAGGAAAACTTTAACCTCTACATTTTTAATGTGCTGAAAGAAAAATGGGATTCCAAGGAGCGGAACACAGGGGGACAGCAGAGAAGGCAGTACTGGCAGAACGATTACAAGACAGATTATAGATCGAGTAGCAGAAGGTACGACTCCAGCTACGACAGGAATAGGGAACAGAGCTTTCGGAGCAGAAATTACGGGCCGCAGAGAGGATGGCAGAGCAGCCTGCCCCCGACAACACAGGGTGGAGGCAGTGGGAGCACGGGCACGGCTCGAGCGGAACCAGGGCAATGCAGGGGCTTTGAAAAAGGAGTACCATGCAGCTGGGGATGGAAGTGCAAATTCAGCCACAAGTGCGAGAGATGCAAAGGTGACCACAGCAGCTCCAAGTGCACAAGGGCTGCAGCTCTGAGCGGCAGAAGAGACGAGACACGGAAATAAGAACTGGGGCAGGAAAGGGGCCACGCCGGTAAAGATCGAGAGAATGGAAAGGTGGCTCTGAAAATACCCCGACCAAGAAGCGGCAGAACAGATTAGGCAAGGCTTTAAGGAGGGTTTTAAAATCCCGTTCACAGGGCAAGGAGCACAAGACATTCCTAGGAATCTAAAATCAGCAATCGAAAACAGGGAGATAGTGACCAATAAGATCAGGAAGGAAGTAGAACTGGGGAGGGTGGAGGGTCCATTCATGGCCCTACCATTCGAAGAATTCTTGTGCTCCCCGCTAGGGCTGGTGCCGAAAAAAGAAGAGGGGGAATACAGGTTGATACACCACCTGTCCTACCCTCCGGGGGCCTCGGTGAACGACTGCATCGCTCAGAGCGAAGCGACAGTAACATATACAGATTTCGAAGAGGCAGTGGAATTGGTCAGAAAAGCAGGGGAAGGGGCATGGATGACGAAAGCAGACATTAAATCGGCATTTTGCCTGTTGCCAGTCAACAGCAGATCACAAAAATGGCTATGTATGCATTGGGAGGGGAAATACTTCATCGACAAATGCCTCCCAATGGGGTGTGCCATCTCATGCGCATATTTCGAGAGGGTGAGTTCATTTTTACAATGGGCAGTGGCACAAGAGATGAGGGAGTCCATGATGGTGCATTACCTAGACGATTTTTTATTTGTCGGCCCCAATGGGGCGGACATGTGCAAGTCAACACTGGACAAATTCGTAGAAATAACGAGTGAGTGGGGCATTCCTCTGGCAAAGGAGAAAGCGACGTTACCAACACAGGTTATCCAATTTCTAGGTATAGAGATCGACTCGAACAAGGGGAGGTGTCGGATCCCAGAGGACAAAGTGATGGAGCTGCTCAAGACAATACAGGAACTACGAGGAAGAACCAAAGCAACAGTGAGGGAATTGCAAGCGCTGGCAGGGAAACTGAACTTCGCAGGAAGAGTCATACCGCAGGGGAAGGTGTTCCAGAGAAGGATCGAGCTGAAGACAAGGGGTGCTACCAAAGGGCACCACAGGGTCAGGCTAGGAGGGGGAATCAGGAGAGATCTAGAAGTATGGGCAGACTTTTTGGAAAACTTCAGGGGAACAGTGATATGGCGCTCACCAGTGAACGAGGAAGGTAAAAGAGTGTTGTTCACTGACGCAGCCAGTGGCTTTGGTTTTGGAGCAATACTGGGGAAAAAATGGTGTGCAGATAAGTGGCCTAAATCATGGCAGGTGGCGGAATGGACAAAGAACATAACGCTACTGGAGCTCTTCCCGATATGGGTCGCGTTATGCGCATAGGGGAAGGAGCTAGGCAACAAGGAGTTGACGGTATGGTCAGATAACATGGCAGTAGTGCATGTGTTAAACAAGGGAAGTGCGTCATGCAGTATAGTATTGGAATAAATACATGCATAAAGGCGAGGCATATCGCAGGGGAGGAAAATGTGGTGGCTGATGCAATCTCTCGTTTTCAGTGGGAGAGATTCAGGGAGCAGAGACCGGACGCCGACAAGGAAAAAACGCCCACGCCGCGGAAGGCATGGGTCCCATTGGAGGCACTAGAAAGGAAAGCACGGTTGACCTCAAGGTCGACTCAAAAGAGGTGGGAGAAGAGCGGAAAAAGGAAAGGGTCATCGACAAGCTGACCATAAATGCCCTGACATACAAGACGGGTAAGCAGTACGCAAAGCATGTAAAAGATGTGTTGTTGGAAACAGGTGTAAAATTGGTGGAGAAAATATCAACGAAAAAATCTGTGAATTTCTGGAAGGGGCATTTGCCAAAGGTAAAAAGAAAAGCTGGGCAGCAGCGCACCTGGCAGCGGTGGCATATACCACAAAAGTGGCGGGCATACCGGACCCGACTGACAGCAATAAGATAAAATATGCGATGAGGGGATGGGCGAAGTTAGAGGGGAAGAAGCCTGATAGCAGAAGGCCGGTCAATTTTGAGAAGTTGATAATTTTACTGAAAGTGCTGCAAGATACATGCAGCAGCACATACGAAACTGCGCTGTTCAGGGCAGCATTTGCGCTAGCTTATTATGGGGCTTTCAGAATAGGGGAACTGGTGGCCAGGAATACGGTGGCAGGAGACGGCCTGGCAAGGAAAGACATTAGTATGGGCAGCAAAGGGATGTCGATAATGCTAAGGAAATCTAAGACAGACCAAATGGGGAGGGGGAGAGCGATAGATCTCAACTGCATCAAAGAGAAGGACCACTGTCCCAGATGCATCACCAGGGAATTTTTAGATCTGCGACCAGAAATCGACTGGCAGTTATTGATACATAGGGACGGCAGTGCGCTCAGTAGGTACCAGTTTGAGGCGGTATTGAAACAAGCGGTGGCGAAAGCGGGATGGGATCCAGCCGAGTTTGGGACACACTCTTTCAGGATAGGGGCAGCAACCTCTGCGTGGGTGGGGGGCCTGGGAGCAAAGGGGGTGAGACGAATTGGGGGATGGAAGTCACAATGTTTTAAGAGATACATAAGGGAGGAACTGATATGACATTCATCTCCCCCGTTTCCACAGAGGTCGGACCCTACAAATCGGCCTGGATAGTGGGGCACTCTTTTGTGACCCTGGCAGGCAGGTGGCTGGAAGAGGTGAACCAAGGATTACATTTCATGAACACAATTAAGTCATGGTGGGGCCTCCCGGGGATGCACTGGGCGGACATCCACGACAGGCTATCGGACCTAATAGGTTTTAGGGAACCCCCCGAGTACCTGGTTATACATTTAGGGGGGATCGATCTGGTGAGCACGAACAGGGGCAAATTGCAAAGAAAGATCTGTGAGTCACTGCATAGCATAGCCCGCAGCTGGTGGAAGACACAGATTTTTATGTCAGAAATAATACCTAGAAGGATCTGGCACGGGGCACAAAAGAGGCACGCAATTGAGATAGCGAGAAAGAAGATAAATACATCAGTAGAGAAGTACTGCAAGAGTACAGGACTGCATTTCATAAGACATGGCTTACACCGGAACAACCCGGACATGTTTCACCAAGATGGAGTGCACCTATCAAAGGTTGGGATGGGGGTTTTTTCCGACAACATTTTTAGGGCACTTCAGGCAAGAGGCTGTAGGTAGGGGGCTTTTGGGGGGGACCTGAGCGGGCGTAAGGAACACCCACTCAGGTGTGGCGGCATGTCACCAGGAACGAAGGCTCAGGGATAACAAGGACTCAGAAGGAGCCTTGAGCTGCATCGGAACTGGACACAATGTGCCCAAAAGCATATGGCTATGTAATTATTTTGTTATGTTGGATTTTCTGTAAGAAAATAAAATGCCTACGGCCTACAATTTTTCCATACACATAAGTTGTCTGTAATTTATTACTTAGGTAGGGATCTGGTAAGAGCAGCAAAGTGAACCCACACTACTCAGCCTATGACCCAGGCCCCGGGCCGCATGAAATGCGGGACGATAGAGGGTCTGGGAGTTTAGGCGCGGGGTGGGGGGAAAACGGCGCGAAAGCGTAGGGAGGGACGTCCGAATGGCGCCACAAGAAACAAAAGCCCAGGAAGGGCAGGAAACGGCACCTGGGAAGGTGCAAAATATAACAACAAGAGGTGAGGGGGTAACCCGGCCGCCCCCAGGAAGGAACAAAAGGCCGGGGGGTATAAGTAAGCCTGGGAAAAGGAGAGGCGGCACAAACCAGGTAAGAGCTCACCTCTCTCGGGTAGGCTCTTGGTACCTGGAGAATGGAAAGGAAAAACGTTGCCACCCAACCCACCCTACAAGAGAAACGGAAGAGGTGGGGGTGCAGGCAGGAGCCAGGACGCCGAGTACTCCCTCGGTACACGGTACAAAAAGAGGGAGCAAAGCGGAAGTAAGAACGCCGAGTACTCTTTCGGTACACGGTCCAAGAAAAGAAGGAGCAGGCAGAAGAAAAGAACGCCGAGTACTCTTTCGGTACACGGTCCAAGAAACGTCGTAGGCAGCATGTGCCCAGGAACGAAGGCTCAGGGATAACAAGGACTCAGAAGGAGCCTTGAGCTGCTTCGGAACTGGACACAATGTGCCCAAAAGCATATGGCTATGTAATTATTTTGTTATGTTGGATTTTCTGTAAGAAAATAAAATGCCTACGGCCTACAATTTTTCCATACACATAAGTTGTCTGTAATGTATTACTTAGGTAGGGATCTGGTAAGAGCAGCAAAGTGAACCCACACTACTCAGCCTATTAGTTTGAGGCATGCATGCAGAAAGGATCTCTGTGTGGGTACCGCTGGGGTCATCACATTGGCAGCTCCGGAATGCATGGACTGGATGACGCACTGAAAGCAACTGCCCAGCCCAGCCCTGCTCGTAGTACCCATCGCATGTAAATCTCCCGCACACACGGATTGAACGCAAGTGTCATGGGAGACGAGGGAGGTGCGACATCATTGTAGCACAGGCGCAGGGGTTGTATTGATGCACTCGCCGAGGGGGGAAAGAGCAAAAATCATTCACGGTATAATTAAGTTTTCTGCAGAAACTGGTATCCACGCAGAAGGCGGAAAAGCGTAATTCAATGAAGAAAACGTTTGCGGAAGTGGGAGAAGGACTACAATGCACACTTACATAACAACACATCTGTGGATCACTACAAGGGCACATGCATTTAATTATAATAAATACCTATGGTTGAACTGCAAATAACTCTGAAATATGTTACTATTTAAGCTTCCGAAAGGAGAAAAGGACACTTAAAAATGTCAGCAAATAGAATAACAAAGCATTCTTTCGGAAAGTCCTCACAGTACCATGACTTTGAGGTGCTGTTTCCTGTAGAGAGTATTATGAATGCCTGCAGTTATTTTTGAGTGTTAGCTCTGCGAACCACCGTTTGGTTCCGAGGAAATCCTATTTGCGGGTGTTTAGGCTGTTCCCACTGGAAGGGTTAGGATCAAAGCCGAGATCTGTCAGCCCGCATGCAGAGCAGTGCAGGCATGTCACCCAGGGGGGAGGAGAAAGCAGGGATGAACATTAAACGTGTCTTGAACGGGATTGGGGTCACAGCAGAATCGCTTTACCAGAACACAAATCACTTTACTAGTTATTCTTCACATTCTTAATTGTCCCAGTTTGGGGGTTACCAACGCAATTATAGCAATGCCACTGATCAGAAATAGTTCGTCCTTTCATCAGATTCGGATTAGGAGGAATCTATTAGGCAGCCTGGGAATAGCGCGTGCAGCGCAGGCCCACCATTCACCGCCAGCCCCTTCAGCAAGCTCCATGTGTGTCTGGCGGGTAACTCCTGGGCTTTGAAAGCCAGGCAGTGGGACCCAGGCGTCATCATCTGTGCTCTCACCAGTGACTGTCTCCCCTGGACCATTGGGAGCACGAGTGCGTTGCCAGCGCCAGGCTCGGACTGCGCTATACAATTGTCTCGGGAGTCGGGCACCAATGAAAAAGTGGCCCACAGTTGCAAATGGCTATTAATTCCTTTTGTGACACTGTTTGAATAGTAACCAAGGGGGAGTTTAAAAAAAAAATGTGATGTAAATTGTGCATTTTAAAGAATATTTATTCAGCAACATTGGCCAAAAAGTTGCCCACTTTGACCAAAAAAAACTGTCCCACACATCATTTTGCGTTTTTGGTTCCGCCATGGAGGACACTGCATAGGATCAGTGAGTACTACGCTGTGTGGGAAGGGTGTTGCATGCTTACTGTTACATGATTGGGTGAAAGAGCATCATCATTCAAGCCAGAAACTGTGTGAAACCTCCTTGTTCCCTTGCTAGTGCCTTCATATGAATCCATATAGAAGGATACATAATTTACAGCTAAGTTGGAACATACACAGTTGGGAATAGCATGTCATTTTGTTACTACCTACGAACATACTTACATACATAGAAGTAATAGCCTGTATTTGTTATGCAGGTGTTTTAGTGGAACGAGTTTCCATTCAATTTCATAGGGGAAAGCACAATGGCAGCCATGGAGTGGAATTCGAGCAGGGATAGCAGCTTTCAGCAATACTTGGACAAGAAGAGGTACATGAGTGGGGCAGAACTGGGACAAGAGACAGCACGAAAATGTGTTACAGTGGTAATGCAAGCACAGACTGTTAAGGCCGGTGACATGATTTTCTTTGGGCACAAGCTGGATGAAAATGTGTTTTATAGTGGCACATGCGGCCCCTGCTGTGCATGTTTAGTAGCCACGTGTCGTGCAGCCTCTCTAAATCTTCTGCATGTGTACATGCACTTGAACAGCCACGTGTGTGTGAGCCACGTGTGTGAGAGTGCACTAATTGTAGCACTCTCTTGCAGCATTTGACCAGCTACTACGATACATCCTGGCACAAAGAAATTGCAGGAGACAACAAAGGACACTCTGGGTGACAACTAACCTAAGCTAAGTGCTGCACTACCTTGTGTTCTTATAATGCTGCTGTGCCTTTGTATACTGTTATAGTGATATTGTATATGTGTTTAGAGTCAGGAGCAGGAACGTGTGTTTCTATGAGTGTAACAGCTCACTGGAAGTGTGTGCAGTGGTCAAAACCTTACCCTAACATCCCCAACATATCCATAACCTCTCCCTAAACCTAATTCCGGTTTCCCCACTTCCCTAATTCCCCCCCTTCCTATCCAACCATCGTCACCCTAAGCCCCCTTCCCTGCTGGGGTTGCAGAGCCTTGTATAAGCATCGACTTGCAGGAGATCTCAAAACCGCAGTGGGGGTGGTTGGTTTATGCCACTCCTGCGCCTCGGAGCTGTGGACCCTGTCACAGAACTGTATGCAAAGTTAGGTTATTTTATAAATTGTGTTGTAATGTAATATTTGAGCATATTTACAACTGGCAAAGTACTTTCCGGTGTCATCATTTGGCTGTACAGCTTATTAAATGCAACTCTATTTTCATTACTGGTGGCAACGGGTAGGTATGCTTCGAGTCTGGTTCTGCAAAAAAAGTATTTATGTGATGATGTTTTTTAAAAAATAGAATAAAAGTAATGTTATCACTTTCTCAAGCATTTACACAAAACATAACATGCAACAGGCACATGAACCCTCCATAAGTAGCATTTTCTGTAAAGTCGTGAATTGACCCGATTCAGTAATGATGGTTTGATGGCCACATTATTTTTGAGGCGAGGGGTGGGACACTTTCTTTTGGGTGTCTGGCCCTATTTCTTGTCCCATCCCGACCCTGTTTATTGGTGAGGGTAGTGAATTTAAGTTTAGAAGCGTCGGAAGGATTATATTTCCAGCTTGCCTCTGCAAGTCTTTTTTCAGTTCTGAGGGTTGGAAGTTCTTGGGTGTACCATGAATTGATGTGTAGGGCCTGGTTTAGCTTTTTTGGGCGCTAGTGGGGCAATGGTGTCGATAGCATTGGGCAGAGTTGCAGAGTAGAATTCCTCTCGGTGCATCGGATCTGAGATGTCTAGGAGGTCAGGATTAAGGGCGTTAAGGAAGGGAGAGAGGTTCTACTGTATATTTATTTATAATGTGCCAAAGACCGCAGACATCAGGGCGCAACATTTAGACAGCAGACAAACAAAGAGTAAACGGACAAATGAACAACTAAAATTGAATCCTGCTCAAGCTACCATATTATTTAAAAATAGTGGTCTTCAGAACCTCGTGGAAGGCGCTGCTGTTGCCTTCTAATCTGATAGCAACCGGTAGGTCGTTCTATGTTTAAGCAGCCTTTACAGGGAACGATCTACCCAGCCCATTTGAGCGTCTGAATGATGTGCTGGTGATCTGACCCAGGGTTTCAGAGCGCAGAGATCTACCTGGTATGTACTGCGAGATGAGAGCTTTCAAGTATGATGGGGCAGACCCATGGAGACAGCGGTGGATGATAGTCATGGATTTGAAGATAATCCATGCCTTCACTGCCAGCCAATGCAAAATTCTTCTGTCGGACGAAATGTGTATGTCCTTTGGTTCCTTTTTGATGATTCCTACTGTGCTGTTCTGTACGGTTTGGCATCTCACCAGGCAAGACCTGTTAGCTCCGATCAGCAAGGCGTTGCCACAGTCAAGCCTTTACATGATAGTTGCTCTAGCAATGGTTGCGCAGTTCTTTTCGTTGATGAGCGGTCTGATGTGGCTGAGCAGTTTGAGGTGGTATTAGCAGCTCTTGTTTAATTGGTTCACATGTGATTATGTGCTTAAGGAAACCTCCAATAAAATTCTTAGTGTTTTTAATGTGTACTGCACCAGGATGACACATTCATTGATATGGAAGTTTTTATATTCCGTGCTAATGTAGCACAGGCCTGCCAAGAGCCAAATATAAGTATTTCAGTTTGACTGCAATTTACGCACATCCAATTCATGGCCATCCAGGACTCCACGATTTTGTAGACTGTCCGGAGATTGCTAGCATCCTGCTCATACTCACCACTCAGTTCCAGCACAAGCTAAGTGTCATCAGCGTAATTCGTAAAGAAAACTCTGGTCCCCCCAAGCAGAGTGGTCTGAGGTATAGGTTAAACAGCACAGGGAAAAGACTGGCCCCCTGTGGCATGCCACAGCTGATAGGTGCCAAAGGTAAAAAGGCATCGCCCCAGTGAATTTCGGACCTTCGATTGGATAAGAATGATTGGAACCATTTTACTGCCCCTGTTGTGCAGTTACACGCATGTTCCAAGGAACACAGGAGCTGTTCATGGCCAAGCAAGTCAAGGCCTCGGATAAATCGAGTAAGACCAGCATACCTGATTTACCCTTGTCCATGATGCGTAGCATTTGGATCTGTAGGTCGATAAGTGCTGTCTGGGTACTGTGAGAAGGCCTGAACCCTGATTGTTGTTTACTTAAGATGTTATTAGCTTCAACAAAAACGTGCAGTTGTACCATGGCACACTGAACCACTGAACCAGGAATCATGAATCAGGAATCAGGCTGGTTTGCAAAGGTAAATATTTATTCATGTATTTAAATTTAATCACAATATATTTTAATAGGTAAACGACAATAACCAATGGGGTGACGGAACACAGAATAATATCTTTAATACACTAGGAATAAGTAATGAGCAAAACAAATGCAGCACAGAAAACAATACTTTTGTGTTGGTTCAGATCAGATAGCACTATGTTTAGAGGTTCCGCCTGCAACACCCCACAACCCCCCAATAGGCAATGTAAAGCGATGGGAGGAGAGAGCAGGTAGTCAGGAATAGCACAATCAAACAGAATATCAGTCCCACTTTCCCCCTTCAAACACAAGAGAAAAACGGAATTGGCTTTTCAGCTGTCTGCATGGCTTTACAATGATCTTTAGAATTGACTGGGCAAAAACACCAAATGTGGTCAAAAATACTTAAATTGTTATAATTTCTTATGGGAGCCGCTTTGACTAGGTGCAAAAAATCACAAGCAATGATTTAGTCAGCAGAAAACATTTGAAATCTTAAGGTCCAAGTCGGAAGCAGTTTAAAGCTATTTTACACATGTAAACCTTTCAGATTTTTAAAATCGCGGCAAACGTTTCATTGCGCGATATTTGCGATAACGGGAGAATGTTTTGGGTTCTATGGATAGCTACAGATGTTAGGTACAAGTAGGAGTTGAAATTTTGTTTCTATCACAAAAACCGAGGGAGTTATAGAGGTATTAGTAAAGGTCGTTTTTGTGAGGTAGGCGCGAGAATGGAAAACAGAAATGCACTTTTGAAAATGACAAATGGGTTTGCTTACACTAGAGGATGACTATGAAAAAGCGAATACCACACAGGGATCTTACAGTCACGTGATCAGTGCCACCCGACTGCTAAGGAAAATCGACTTCTTCAGATGAGAAAAGGGTCAGCGCAAAGATAGTTCTAACAATACTGGTTCTGAAGGAAAGATAGGAAGGGTTTGAGATAGGGATAAGACAATGCAAAGATACTCCTAACAATACTGGTTCTGAATGAAAGAGAGGATGGGTTTGAGATAGGGATGAGACAATGCAAATATACTAAGGGTCACAGTTCTTCCTATTAATACTCAGAGGATAAGTTATTAAATGGACCGTCAGCTCTGGTCATAGGATTGGTCTGGTCTAGGAAAGACAGCACATCGGGCACAGTACTGGATCATCTAGGCCGGTCGCCGGGTTTGCACAGGATCTGCCCTCCTAGTCTGTGGGTATTTGAATCAGCTGGATGGCGAGTTCCTCAGGCAAGGGTATTTACCCTGGTGGCTGGCCAGGGGATTTCAGGATAATGGTTCAAAAGGCCTTCTCACACCACACAGCGCTTCACTGGTTGGAGAGAATCCATTTGAGGATTTGGGCCTTGCTGGAAATCAATAGTTCTCTATTTCTGGCAAGAGATTTGGCCTCGGAATCTGGAAGAATATTAAAGCTGGATGTAGAATGCTGGATCAGAGTGCTTAGCCGGAATCAGGAAAGTGAGTGGATCTGTGTGTCCCTATGTGTTGTCAGCTGTCTATTTATGCTTAAAATGACATCACAAAGGGAATGTATGGGCCAGCTTAACTAGGCTTGCCCCTGTGAGCTGGGATTGGACCCCACTTCATCTCCGCCTTGCAATTTGAGTGATTGGATCAAGGCCAGCTGATGTCACATTTTATGGTTTGCTTTACAATCTTTAGAAACCTCCCTTTAGCCACTGGTCTCAAAATCACACACACAGATGCCATAATTTATGTGGCAGCTACTCCTCAAAACCCTGCAGCGGTGGGATCTTGTCTCAACTTTCTACAAAATTTTGTACTTTTCGCTATGAACAAACTTTCCAAATTTGATGCAACTTTCCATAAATGTGTGTGTTTCAAATGGGAATGTGCGTGTACATTTTCACAATTCTAACGTCAATACATTTTGCATAAAACCACATATACTGCCATTCCTGTCCAGAACATGTGACACGGTTTTGCCGCCTCTTAAAACATGCAGCCAAAAATTCGATTCACAACTCTGTCCTTGGTATATTTTTCACCCTTTTGGATGACAAATTATGAGTCTTTAAGAATTGCTATTTCTTCATGTTTAGCAACAGATGGTCACTTGGCTCCACACCTTTGTCTCTCCTGGGAGTTCAGTGCATCCCCATCCCTGGGGGAAGCTCCTTCCAGGAGAGTTTACGATCCCCTTCACACCTCCGCTTCCTGGGCTGAAAGGCTTTGTCATTGTTCCTTCCATTTCCATAGACAAAAGTCTTTTTCTAACCCGCAATTAGCAGCTCCCTGTGAGTTTCTGCTGAGAGGAAGGCCCTCCTTCTGGGAGAAACCTGCTTTTCCAGTTCTTGTGACCCAGCCAAGCTAATTAACTTCTTAAATCCTGCAAACACCAGCTTTGTTGCATCAAACAAATACATTTCTTTCTTAGCCTTACAATCTGTGGGATCAAAAACACAATTACAATCTGTATTCCTTGTTGGCAACAATCCTTTTTATGTTTGCTAATCCAGCAGACTTTTTATTTTTAGGTCACTTTAAAGTTTCCTCAGTACTCCTCTGACAGCTGTCATTCAGGTCGCCCTGGGTACTGCACCCAGATTTTGGCATAGGCTGTCAGTTTTCAGACTTTGTACGATTCACAATGTTTCATTTGATACATGAATTTTAGCACCAGGCCAGATTTTGAATGTAGATGAGGTGTTGTGTATAGGCATTTAGGAGTTTTTAACAACAAAGCAAATATCATTTGTAGGCACATTTTTGGGTTTCACTTGCAATGTGCTGCTTCTCTCTCTGCACTCTGTTTGCTGGTCATGGAGCCCACTGGTACATTGTCTGCAGGGTGTGCTTTATTTCCCCGCACATGCACCATGGGTGGCAGGTTGTGCATCCCTCTTTTTGTGTGCTGAGCACACGGTTTTTCTAGGTTTTTGGCGCGCACAAGGGTTTTGCCACCATTGTTGCCGTTGCTTTCCCCTTAACTGCCAGGGTGATGCCGCATTGCATAGCGGAGTGGGTCAATACATCCCACAGGTTTCAATAGGCAGACATTTTTAGCATTTGAAAGGCAAACGTTATTGGGTTGCAATAGGCAGACATTGTTAGCATTTGAGGGACAAACTTTACTAGGTTGAGGGAGGTGATCATTCCTTGGTATTAGAGTGCGGATGTTACTGAGCATAGAGATGCCAATATTGTCAGAGGGCTGGCACAGGTTCTTACATGAGGGAGTGGGTGGAGCGAGTAAGAGAGGCTGGGCGTGGGAGGGGGGATGAGCGTGCCTTGTTGTGGAGGGGCTTGAGAGGGATTTCCTAAAATTAGGGGTCGCCGGCCTGTTGGGTGCGAGGTAGAAGTGAGGAGTTGAGGGGCTGTGCGAAGAGGGTGCAGGATGATGGGCAGACGTTCTAGAACTGACGCGTACGTTTCTCAAGGCCGTTGATAAAGGCCCTGCAGGGTGGCAGTGACTTTGTATGGCGCGGCTCGATAGGCCGAAGTTACGGAGGGACAGACAGCAGGTTGTAGAGGTCGGGGATGCGTGGAACAAGATAATATCAAGTCATGGGCAAACGTGGAGTGAGTTTGTAGGGCATCAGTAAGAAATAATATAGGTGGGATAGTTAGATCTGCAGGTAGGATGAGAGGTACCGATTGCCGGATCGTGATAACAGGGGAATGAGGGTACCTTGAGCCTGTGACAGCATGCATGTTCTGGACAGTTTTTGGACAGGCTCAGACAGGCGAGGTCTGGAGCCTTAAGCGTGGGCCTTTGGTGGGGGCCGATGAAGCCAGCCAGCTTCCTGGAGATTGGTTTGGATAAGGCATAGCTGTCCAATCAGGGCGCAGCAGAGGCAGGCAAGGCAGGGAGCAGGCAGTTCTGTTGTTTCCGATCGCCGCGGCTGCGGCCATCTTAGGGTGATGTGTTTCTTCTGGCCAGTGAGGCCTGGTAGGAATTTCAAGCAGGGTGGGGCACCTCTGAGGGGGCCAGGATAAAGGAGGACAGCACCTGTGTCCTGCTGGCTGAATAATGGCGACTTTGGCGACTATAAATGGTGTAACCCAAGTATTTATATTGATCCACTTGGTCCAGACTTTTTGATTTTCCATACAAATGAACATTTCTGCTGTTTAGGGTCAATCAACATAACTTTTGTTTTCTGTTTGTTTATTATCAGGTCATGCATAGCCATGAAATCTGTCAATGTGTCTAAGGACCACTGCAGCGCAATATGAGTCTGATCAAAAATGCTCAGGTCATCCGCATAGGCTAAGTAATGACATTTCATGGATCCCAGACGTGGGAGATAGGCGTCACCCAAATCTGAAAGGTAAATGTTAAAAAGAGCAGGTGCCAAGACAAAGCCTTGGTGCACTCCTCGTAGACACTGTGAGAAACCAGAGGGTGTCTCACCTGCTACCGCAGGGATCTCTCTTTCAGGAGGCTATAACATGGTCATCGCTTATGGATCCAGTTCCTCGGCATGGACCAGTGCGGGAGGATCACCTGGGAGAGGGGTCTTCCGGACAGTGGAGTTGAGACAGCCGATGGTGAGACATGGTCTTCCCCCCTTTTTTGGATATCCAACCCCTCCTATTTTTTAGGATCCGATGTCACAACTCCTCCCCACCCCCTTTATGCACAAACACTAGGCCGAGGAAGAGGGCGACTGAGAGTAACAAGACTCAGTCTTATACATCGTACTGGACATGTCCCGCTAATCGGGTCAGGCAAAGTCATGCACTTTCAGGTGCATACACCTGATTCCAATTAGCTCTCCTCACACGGATAAAAGGCAGAACCTAGAGACACACTCTGACCAAGGTGGAACACGAGTGTGAGCAGAGCTTCCGGGCGAAGGCAACCCTACTGGAGCAGAGCAACAGACCAAGGGGCGAGAGCTCCCTACCCGAGGTTGTTGCCTCCACAAGGCCACAAATGACACGTGGAGAAGGCCAGATCCCAATATTGAAGACTGCATTGTGTTTCGACGATGCCGGGTGAACGACAGATGTGGGGAAGCGAGGCCAAGCCTGTGGTACTAACCTTGATTCATGAATTGAACATCGGAAAAGTGAGTTGGCAAGAGACCTGAGAGACTGGTGTGTGCTACGAAAGATTGACGTTTGCAACAATATGTGGCAAGTGAAGGTTGCAAGGAAAGGCAGACCTGTGGATGAGCTTTACGATAAAGACAGCTGTGGAATCAGCGATACTGAGTAACGGAGTGGTCCAGCGAAGAGGAGTAGCCCACTTGAAAGTCTCTGTGAAAGGTGCATTGTTTGAGGCAATAAAAGTGAATGAACTGTAAAAGCAAAAGTGAATTAAGTTAACCCTGAGAGAAGAGGAGAGGGGAAGCTGAACATTGAATTCTGAGACAAAGTGGTCCTGCAGCGGTCTGTCAAGTAAGTCCTACATATTTGAAAGTCTTCGGCATCCGAAAAGCGGTCCGAGTCCAACAGAGGGTGACCCGCAGTGTCAAAAGCTTGGGGAAGGCAGCCCAAGCAAGTGTTGGTGAATTGATAAAGGTCTGAGCCCAACAGAGGGGGACCAACTTTGAACTGTGCAAGGTCTGAGACTGGCAGAGGGGGACAAACATTGAACTCTGTTTCTATAAAGAGGTCTGAGCCTAAAAGAGGGGGACCGGTGTGAACTTCTTGTTTTTTTATTTGGGGCAGACTGGAACAAGAGCCTGTAACGTGGAAGACCAGGCGGGCCTCGATCACGTTCCGAACTGTTTTAGTGTTAAAGCCCGAGCCAGAGTGTGTCATCCTGTCTACAGAGACTGCCTTTTTCCATGCTGTCTAAACGTGGGGAGGAGAGCTGATTTAGCCACATTTATTCTTTGTCGAACACTGATTTTCCTTTTATATACATACTTCCTTTACACATTTTGTACAAGAGATAGGGCAGGCATTATGTTTTGTTAGCATAGGCCCTTTTGATTTGACAGACATGAATAAGACCATTTTCTTTTTTGTGGGTTGGCGGCTATGTGGTGAAGAGGAAGAATCTCGGAGCTCCGGAGAGATCCTACACATACATCTATAAAACTGGTCCAATTTGCCTTGAAACAGAAACAAAAGGTGTCAGAGGCTGCTGAGAGCTGATGAGCAGAAAATTGCTGTGAGAAGAGGTGAGGAACCACCACACGACAGCCGGAAACGGAGCGATGAATGCCTGAGGGGCAAGATGGCAGATGGGAGCTAGCGGTTCCGAAGACGAGATGGAGAGAGGCGGGAGGGTGGGCAACTGTAGAAGAACTGAAGTGCCCGCGGCTAAGCGGAGAGAGGACAGCTGTGGGAGCCCTATGCGTCAAGGAATACAACAAAGGGTGAAAGAAGCAGATCTGCCCGCGGAAGCACCACTGAACGGAGCTGGTGTAAAAAGAGGGCGCGAGATGGCTGCCTAGCGAGGAGGAGCGGGCTGCTCTCTGAGAGACCGCAATAGCCACAGAACAAACAGGTGAGCCGTGGGAAGCCCACACAGAACAAATAAGAGAGGACGCAGGCGGGAGAGCGGCAGTACCGCTAGACCCCTCCCCCATCCACCCTTCAGCATACCAGTAGACCGGGCTTCGAAAGAGATCACGTCTGCAGCCCGCAAAGAAGGCAGAAAACCTCCTGAGGCACGCAGTGAGCCGCCTGCTGATCCGGAGAGTAGGAGACAGTACAAGCAGCTAATATGTGATTGATGAAGCCTCCCAGAGAGGAGGGCACCTTTCCCTAGGCCAGGGAGGTAGTACACATAACGGCATACAGCAAGGGAAAGCAGGCAGCACCCAGTGAAGGTGAGATACGGAAGCACGTCAGGTAGACAAACTCTACCCACCAAGATTCAGGGGGTCCAAGGCAGTAACAAGAGAAGCCTGGCCCTGAGCTGAGTAGAACATTTCCCAACCAGGCACTCCGCAACCTGGCAAGAGTGAACAGAAGAGGCATTGAATGCACCAGAATAGAGACACAGTGGCGCCATAGGGCAGATCACCTACTCAAGAGCTGGGGAGAGAGCGAAAAAAACCAAGGACACAACACGCACAGGGAAGGAGCAGCACACCAGGGAAAGCTAAAGTGTGCCACACGCTGGCCCTCTTCACTGGCCCCCACCCAAGAGGAGCCGGAAAAACACAAGTGAGGGCGAAGCACGGCACAGTCGAACTGGCCAGGTCAGCAAATCAGGAGGAGCCACTTGATCCCCTGATCCACGGAATACGACAGCGTACACTGATAAATGAAGGAAGAAGCGCACAGTAGCGAAAAGCCCTGAGACTAGCATAACACCCCAGCTGCCCATAAGTAGTTAAAACCAACTTCAAGTACCCCACACTTGCCCAGAAAGGGAGACGACGCTCGAACTAAGACACGCCAAAACAAGAACAGCGATATGCCAGACAAGCAGCGAGGGAGCAAGGGGAAACAGACCAGCATGGAGTCCTATGCCCGCAAGACCAACAACGGCCCACAAGCTTCAACAAACGTGAGCGCAATGAGACCGGACAAAAACACAGGGCACTAGAGGCGATAGCAGCACTGAAGACATCACTTGAGCTCAAAATGGATGCGGTGATCAAGGATGTGGGACTGCTATGACAAGATATCAGAGCCCTGGTGGACAGAATGAGCACAGCAGAGCAACAAGTGCAGGAAAACACCAACAACGTAGCAGGAGTGCAGTCCCAAATTACAGATATGCTCGGAAGAATAAAAACCTTGGAGAATAGGGTCGAGGACGCAGAGGGTAGAGCCCGACACAACAATATACGCATCGTCGTACTACTGGAGGGAAAATAGGGCAGAAACCCCACGAACTATGTAGAAAACCTACTACTGAAAGAGGTCGGAGCGGAGAAACTGTTGCAAGGCTTTGTAGTGGAACGAGCCCATAGAGCCCTAGTCAAAAAATTAAACACTGGGAGTCCCACTGAGACCCATGATAGCTAAAATCATGAACTTCAAAGATCAAGACAAGATACTTGCCTTCTCGAGGAAAGGCGGAGCGATCATCAGAAACTCCTCAAAGCTAGCAATCTATCCAGATTATACCATACAAGCCCAAAGGCAAAGAGCACAGTTTGGACCAACAAAAGAGCTCCTCGAGAAAGCAAACCTGCGATGCATGCTGTTATACCCTGCTAAACTAAAGGTGCTGCTTAATGGCAGATCCCACTTCTTCGAAACGACCAAAGAGGCATGTGCCTTTATGGACCAGCAGGGCATACCTCAACTTGGAGCCAGAAACATTAACAACAACAAAAATGAGCCTCCATAGACGCACAAGCACAGCAAAAAAGAATGGGGGAAATATGCAGAAGCAAGACCAGATTGAATTTGTAGCGGGAGCTAGAAAAGTGCAACGTCGAGGTCGCCTTAACAGCTGCCACGGCAAAAGACCCCACGGAACGCCAAAAGTTAAAGATGCCAGTTAGAAGGCATTGCGCTGCGGCAAGCCATTCACAGGAAACTGAGACTGTGCAAGGAAAGCAGTGAAGCCTGAGCAGAGGGAGGGAGACTGGGTGTTTGTTACAAGTTCAAGTTTGTTGTTTGGAAGTTGGAACGAGAGTAGGAACACACAACAAATCATGGAAGCAGCTTGCAGATGCACGAAGCACACTGACACATATAATGAAAGGGGGGACACCACATGATACAAATGAGAAGCATAGCAAGGCACATCGGCATACCGGAGGGAGCAGCCAAAGGCAATGTGGAAGCGGAGACTGCAGCATGAGACACAAAGGCAGAGAACCAGACAGAAACCATCCTGAGTGTGAAAGTGCGAAACGAACAGGCCCATGGGAAGAGAAGGGTCACAATAAAGGAATCCATGGGGAGACCAGAAGAACTTAACATTGTTACGTGGAATGTGGAAGGATTGAACAATTACATTAAAAGGCTGAGAGTGTACTCATGGCTGAACAGGCTAAAGATAAAAGAGGCAATAATACAAGAAACACATTTGAGGAAGGACAACCAGTCCAAAATAGCGAGAACGTGGGGGGGAATATACAGATCAACCTACTCCACCTACGCCAGGGGGGTACTAACGTGGGTGGCCCGATGCCCCTTTCCAGCTCATAGCAATGGAGCAAGACAATGAGGGCAGGCTGGTGATAGTGCATGGACTGCTAGAAAACAGAGAGGTGTGCCTAATGAACACGTACGCTTCAAACCATGATGACACAGGATTTTTCAAAAGACTGGCTCTCCGGCCTTTCCCTATACATAGGCTCGACGTACATCTGGGGAGGAGACTTCAATTGCACACTCAACCCGCTGTTAGACAGATCAGACAACAAATTCAGGAAACCAGCGCCACCGGCGAAAGCTCTACTGACACTCTTAAAACAGCTGAAGCTGGAAGACATCTGGAGAGAGACACACAATGATACGCACGGATACTCGCATTACAATGCCCCACATGACACACATACATGAATAGACTACATCTTCACAGGGACAGAAACCCTGCCGTGGGTGAATTTACAAACATAGAATTTAAAGCTAGGACCCTTTCAGACCATGCCCCGTAGCTGGCAACATGGAGATACACAAACAAGAGAGCTCCTATACCAACGTGGCAGTTGCGTGCAGAAGCGCTGCTGGACAGCGAATTCCAAGAACATATGCGGGAGACCATAGAGCAATACTTTCAAGTCAACACAGGTAGTGTACACAAGTCTGGAACCCTAAGGGACGCTTTTAAGGTAGTGGCTAGGGGAGAAGCAATAGGGAAATCGGGAGAAAAGCAGGCAGGACTGACAGGAGAAGAACCAGCAGAACTAACCACACTAAGACTACGGTGCACCGCCATCGGGAGAAGCTGGGGAAATTGGATTATGGGAAATATGTACAAAAAATACACGCTGAAGGGGACAAGCCAGGCAGACTCCTCGCCTGGCTGACCAAGCAGGAAAAACAAGGAGACCCGTTAAATGCAATTAAAAATAAGGACGGTGAAGTGCTGAAGTGCTGAAAGCCCAGGAGGACATTAATCAGGTGCTCTCACACTTCTACGAAGACCTGTACTCCCTGAAACAAGAGACAGAAACCTGGGAAATGCAGGAGGCTCTAAACCAATTAGAACTCCCAAAACTAACAGAAGAACAAGCAGCAACATTGGAAGAACCACTAACAGCAGAAGAACTAGAAACAGTAATTGAAAATCTCCCAACAGCCAGAACCCCAGGTCCCGATGGGCTACCAGGAGAGTTCTACAAGACATACAAATAGGAACTAGTACCCAAACTGCTGGAAACCTATGAGGCGGCGTATACACAGGGCCAACTACCGGACAGCATGCTCAAATCACTTATAATACCCATCCTAAAACCTGGAAAATTGCTTTTGGACTGCAGGTCATACAGACCACTCTCGATGATCAACCAGGACAGCAAGATCCTCACAGCAGCCCTCGCAAACAGGCTTAAGCAGGTCATACAAACCGTGGTGAACTCGGACCAGACGGGATATGTCCCGAGACAAAACACCACTTAGAATCTGGGGAGACTACACCACATCATAGACCAGACCAACCATAGACAGGAGCAGAGCGCAGTGGCCTCCATGGATGCGGTCATGTCCTTTGACTCTGCTAACTGGAACTGGCTTCTACACGTACTTGAACACTTTGGGATGGGAGAGGGCTTCCTACAGTGGATCAGGCTGCTGTATGCGGAGCCCAGAGCCAAAGTCAAGACAGGCAAGCACATTTCATAGGCATGGAGAATACGCAGAGGCACAAAACAGGGGTGCCCCCAGTCACCAATGCTTTACATACTAGCCCTGGAACCACAAGCAGTCTTCTTCAGGAAGGAGTTGGGCGACACAGGAATAAGCCTAGATAACACCATCCATCTAATTTCATTATGCGCTTACAACATGCTTCTGTACATCAATAACTCACAAGAGAAATTGCCACACTTACTGGACGTCATAGAAGCATACAGTAAACTGTCCGGCATAGTCATTAACAAAGAGAAATCCTCATTGTATCCCATGGCGGCGCTTAGGCGAACAAACATAGATCACTTGCCCAACCTGGGACTGAAATGGGCACTGACCTCTTTCCGTTACCTTGGAATAGACATATATCACAACCCAACAGCATCGCATAGAGCCAATACGCTAGCAGCATTTGGAAACATCACAAAGTCCATGGCATTCTTGAAAATGCTGCCCCTGGGGATGATGGGCAGGGCAGTCCTGCTGAAAATGATAGTGCTGCCCCGCCTCTTGTACTACTTCACGAATATACCCTACAATATACCCCGGGCATTGTTCAAACAACTGAACACAATAGCAAGGGAATTCCTGTGGGGTGAGGGCAGAAATAAATTAGCGTTGGGCACACTGCAGAGAGACTACGAGTCAGGTGGAATCAAACTACCAAATTTTTAACTATACTATCTCGCAGGGCAGTTGCAATTTGTGGAACGCTGGCACCCACTTCAAGACTGTTACCTGAGAGAGATTATATGGATGTAGAAACTCCTACACCAGAAGCTTCTCATGAAAGCCACACTGGGCCTAACCTTTTGATGGAAAGCGTGGAAGATCCAGAAAAGCCCGGACCCCTGCTCTACACAGATCCCTTTGGCAGGACTGGTGTATACCCGAACAGACGCGCTCAGGGCATACCGAAGATACTGGGAAGCCAAAGGAATAACCCAAGTGGGAGACCTACGGAAAAAAGGACGATGGTGGAATGCCAAACCCTAATGGAAGAGTATGACATACACCAAGGTCAATTCATGCTACATAGAAGCATGGTGAGCGCAATGGACGAAAGGTGGCCAGGTCTGCGTGACGGAGAGGGAATTGAAGAGGCACTAGACGAACGTATGACCTGGCTGAGTGAGGGCACACTGTGTCCAGACTGTACAAACGGCTCCTGCGTAATCAAAACACCACAGAGCTGCCGGCACAAGGCAAATGGGAAAAGGAACTCCAAAGAACACTCACTGATGAAGTGTTGGCTAGGGCCCTGAGGTACACAAAGAAAGTCTCCAGAAATGCGAGATTCCGAAAAGCACAGATATACATCACGCATAGAGCATACCTTACCCCCAGCAGAACATCCAACATGGGAAACAAAACCAAGCAACCCTGCCACAGGTGCACAACAGAAGATGCAGACATGTTGCAAACATTCTGGTCCTGCCCAGCGATAAGGAGGTTTTGGGACCAAATTAAAGCTAAAGCGGCGGCAGGGGAAATACAGATGCAAGCCTGGGCACCAGAATCATATCTGCTGGAACTATTCCCGAGAGTTGGCAAGCAAAGAGCACACTTGGCTAAACCTAGGGACCTAATGAGCATCCCGGCGAAACACTGAACAGCAATGGCCTAGAAATCCAGAACCGGACCGGCATTTGAGGCATGGTGGGCAGATCTGAAACAATGGTCACTAGCAGAAACAGTAGTATGGACAACAGCAGTATACAGAGGGGCACATGAAAGCAGTGAGAAAATACTGGCATGGAACATGATGGTGCAGGAGTTATTCACACCCACAGCTGAGAACAACTCAGAAAGCCCAAAGGACCAAGAGAATGTCGACACGAATGAAGGGGCAGAGTGAGAGCGTGATATTGGCTGCCACCTGCCGAGAAGCAGGAAGACACAGACTGGTGCACTTAACCCCATTCCCTTGGGAGGAAGTACTTAGATGCCCACAGAACATAAGGAAATGCGAGAACAGATTACCTAGAACGTGCGCTGAGAAACCAAACTGGAAACACTCCCGCAACTGTGTGCAGGACTGGAAGAAAGTTGTTTGTTGAATGTTGGTTAACTGTTGTATGTAATAACAAATAAAACTTTAAAAAAAAATACTGTTTTCTTTATTATTTGATGGTTGAGACGACTCCCATCCTAGTTATAGGGCAAAGTAGGAGTTTTTTCCAAACCCAATAAAGGTTTTACAAATTGTATCTTTTGTGTCAGTGTCATATTTGTGATATCATGCCGCCCCCACAACACTGACTTAGATAGAGTGCCATCTCCATCTAATCGCACCTTTACCTTGGTATGAGAGTGAATAGGAAGCAATATCTCCAGCAAACTACTAGGGATCTCCCAGCTTCTTACCTTTTTCCATAAATTACCCCTATTAACACAATCAAAAGTGAATGAAAAGGTCCACATAAGCTATATAAAGAGGTTTGCTCTCCCACCTTTTCATTTTTATCAACATCATAAGAGCAAATTAATTTTCCTCGGTCCCAATACCCCTCCTGAATCCTGCCTGATACTCGTCAAATCTACCTGCCACCCTTTACCAAGCATTTAAGGCTTCTAGAATTAATGAGGCAAAGATTTTGCAACTAACATCGAGAAGGGCAATAGGTCCATAGCTGTTTGGTGATAGCCTATTGTCCTTCTTGTATATAGGTATGAGAATAGCTGTCTTCCAGGAATCAGGAATAGTCTTAGAATCGAGGATATTCTTGAAGAGGGAATACAAAATTCTTGCCAATAAGCCAGGATCTGCCTTCGTTACAACGTTAGATATCCCATCGGGGCCCACCGCACTCGAGGGTTTAACCACCCTTATAAGTCATTCTATCTCCTCACTATCAAACCCCAGTGACTAGGGACTATGTTCTGACGCTTACTGCTCCATATGGGTATTTTCTAAAGACATATACATAACACGGAAATACTCCAACCATACCTCTTCAGGCATAGTATTTGTCTGCCTCAATTCTTGAACAACCTGATCGTAACTCATCAGACTCCAAAAAGCCTGTGAGTCCCGCTTCCCAAGAATCTCCAGCATCCCTTATGGGACTTGCATCCTGAATGCAAAAAATGATGCGCTTTTAAGTGCACTAAAACAAGGGTCATCGTACTGCACTTTTTCAAATAAGCAAACACGAACAGGTCACCCCAATATGAAATTTAAAAAAATGCACAGGACTAAATGGGGATCAAACTTTTGAAATAGGAACAAGGGGTAGCGCAATTCATGAACAGGGCAATTTCAGAATCAGCCATGATTTTTTTTTTTGGATGACAGCCGCAGTAGTGCCTGTTAAACCAGTGCATTTCCATCCCGAAACAAGGATGACAATGTTTTTTTTTCTCTGGCAGTTCACTGAGACGGGACCTTTAACGCCACGTCTAGGTGGGGAGCCTGTCATACGTTAGTGTGGGATATGCGCTCTCAGCACTAATGCATGCAAGGGTGTTGTACACCGCATCTTTGCGCTATTGTCCAGACCCTCCTGAAATGTTCAGTTCACCTTTGAGAATAAGGTGACGAGCATTTCAGCAATGAGTGCATATGAAAAGAACACATTGGGCCTCATTACAACGTAGGCGGTAGAGTGATAACAGCTCCGGTAGAGCTGCCGGCGCCGCTATCACTCTACAGCCTCATTGCGAGGTCTGCTAGCGGGTCCCGCTAAGGACGTCTGGTCAGACCAGGTGTCCTTAGCGGGACCCGCTAGCAGACCAGGATGCTAACAATGGGTCCATCATTAACGGGCCCATTGTTAGCATCCTCCACATTCCCATTGAGCCCTATGGAGTCTCAAATCGGAATGGGGATGTACCGGGTCCCGCGAAAGGGATTTACCAGGCCCTCCAAGGTCAGAATGGCCCGGTAAGTCTCCTTTTGTGCTACCCGGACCCGGTACTCGGTTTGGGGGTAGCCATGCCACTAAAAGCAGCATGGCTACCTCCAAACTCGTAATGAGGCCCATTCTCTGTACTCTTTTATTTGCACCCATTTTTGAGAATGTAGCCCAATGTCTGAAGTTTCAGCAGAGGTATTTAGAAATGTTATGATTTCTTTTTGATATATAGTGGAAAGGGACGTATTGTTCACAAACTCTTGTGTGGAAGTTTGTGGCTTGGTATTTTCAACTTCCACTTCAGTAACAAAGTACCTATTTTGAATGCCATGTATTTGCAGAAGAATTTCTTGCATTGTGCCTGCTAGCAAAGTTTGGGTTAATGTGTATTATTCTAGAGCTGGACATTTTGCACCATACAGTTTATGCACAAAATTGCGCATTGTAGAGTGGCGTGTTGCCAGCATTTTCATACAATGAATGCTGCTTTTGCCAGATGCTTCCGAAATGCAGCACAAAGAACGTCCACACAATCCAGTGCAAATGTGAACAGACGACAAGCCTACGACCTGATGAAATTTGAGTTGACTTTTGTGTGTTCCCTTTATCTATTGGGTCTCATTACGAGGCTGGTGGTAGCCGTGCCTGTAGTACAGGCACGGCTGCCGCCAGCATTCATTTTTTTCCAGCATCCAGAAAAGGGCAATTACCGGGTCCTTGCGACCTTGCCGAACCCGGTAATTGCCCTTTTCTGGGCGCCGTAAAAAAATATTCCCCATTCCCATTTGAGCCCCATAGGACTCAATGGGGAGGGTGGTAGCACCGGTAGTGTTAATAATGGTACTGGTGCTACCATCATGTTCTGCTTACGGGTGCCGGTACGGCCACCAAGTCAAACCTGGTGGCTGCAAGGGCACCCGCGAGCAGAACTCGTAGTAACGCAAGTGTGGTATCAAATTGCAGACCGAGCTACATGACAATTTGTATACTGGACGTGGAGCCTGGTCAGGAGGAGCAGAGAGGTAAATATATGAGACGATTTTGGGAGCAAGGTTTATTTTTTTCATAATTTTTCCTTCAACCATCACCTCTTTATTCAACATTCAATGCAATTGGATTTATTTCTTCTGGCAGTAGGCTTCTTCATGGTCGAAATATTCTGTAATGCTAATATGAAACCAATCACACTCACAAAAGTTGCAGATATTTTCCACATTGACATTTTGCATGTTGCTACGGTTTTTTCTAGTTTTCTAACTCATTTTTCAATGGTGTAATTGTGTTCAAGATTAGAATAAAGAGTTTTTTGTTTGAATGCCCTGGCAATTTTTGCTCCTGAAATTCGTTTTTGACAGAACATGTTTTTTTAAAATGTTATAACCTTACCACGCTGATATTGCGGGATAATAGTACCTGCACGTTGTTGTATTCTGTGTTGTCTTCGGGTTGCGTGTTTTGTCTCGGTTCAGAAATAATGAATGTTTACGTGTGGCCTTAGTAAAGAATATGTAAATGCTAAGGTTGAAATGCAATACGTACTGCCATGGCCTAGCCACTGTACATATTCCCCCAATTTGGTTCTCTTGGACCCAATAGGTAGCCGTGGCCACTGTACATGTCTTACGGGCCCAATATCCAGGGCCTTTGGCCGTGCCCACTGTAAATTTTAAAACACTACAGGGCCACTAGCCATGGCCTTCAGCTGTGTCCACTGAACATGTTCCCCCAATATGTTTCTTTTGGATCTACTAGGGAGCTACGACCTTCAGCTGTGGCCACTGTAAATGTCTTTCGGGCCCACTAGCAAGGGCCATATTGCACCCCTTAGCATGTTGCCGCAATGGGTTACCCCACACCTCCCTGTAGCTGTAAAATTCCACTGATTTGTGTATTAATCTCATTTATTTAACTATCATTTTGAAAAAAATGTGTTCCCCATAGCCTACAAATATCCCCAAATATTTCAAAAATATTTGCAGCTATTATACATGTGACACAGTTCTTATTCCCGATTCAGTATTCAGCCATAACCCAGCATGTGCAAAAACTAAGCCTGAACATGAAAAATAACCCTGGACGAAAACATTCGAGCTCTGAGCTTGGTCCCCAGCCTCCCCACCCCCAAAACCCCAATTTTTCATGGTGTCCTCTTAGCCCCTCCCATCCTGATCACATTTCATCCCTTTCACCTCTCCAAAAATTATTTCCCCACTTTTCCTTTTGGATAAACCCGAATATTAACCCGAATTTTCATGAATATTTCACACATTTAACAAAAAAAGGCAGCTTTTTATTTCTTTAAAGCCTCTCTGGTGCAAAGCACAGTCAGAGATATAGCTGTATTTTAGGGAGAAGGGGCCACCCCATTCTCCAGCAAATGTTTTAAAAACTAGTAGACGAAATAACCCTAAACAACTCCCGTGACCAAGTTGTTTCGTACCTGGTCCAATTCCTGGAAAATTGAGGCAAAAACAGTCACACAGCGCCAATTGTGAAATGTCAACTTGTGCTTAAGAGGCAGTTTTGGCTGTGCGCTCAAGCACAATTTGGACTTTTTCTCGATGGGAAAATGAATGAAGACTAGGCGGTACTGCTTTTTTACTTTCTAAATAACTTTTTTATTTTTTAATGGATCTTTTCCAAAATGTCCAGTCTGGAGGTGGAGGGTCGGCCCGTGGGTACAATTATGTTTGCAGAATTTCAGCAAAATCCGTCATACGGGTCAAAAGTGATTTTTTTGTTTCCTAAGTCAATGCTCACCATAACTTTAGTGCAGCGACCGCCGCACTATAATATATACTCATATTTATTATAGTGTATAGTGTGGTGGTCACTGCAGTATAGTTAAGTATCAAGTACCATAGGAAAACTGAAAAATGAATTGCTAATAACTTTTGACTCGTATGATGGACTTAGCTGAAATTGTACAAGCAACATTGTACGTATGGGCCCCCCCAGACTGGACATTTTGGGAAAGATCTGTTAAAAAAAGAAGCTATTAAGAAAACAAAAAGAATTCAGTTTTGGCCGAGTCCCCATTCAATTTCTGACAGAGGAAAACGTGAAATGTTTGCTCGAATGCACAGCCAATGCTTTGTGCCCAAATTGTTTCTTATTTGGTCCAAAACTGCCAAGCAGTTCTCGTGCAATGGCTATTTAAAAACTGCACCTTTTCTCTATGTGAAAATGATTATGTGTAGACTGAAAACAGCATTTTTTGGAACCACTAGCCAGGGCTTTTGGCCCTTGCCAGTGAGCACGGCCTATATTCTAAAACACTAGCGTGAAACCTGCTTGGCAGATCTGGACCAAATAAGAAACAAATGGGGCACAAAGCTTTGACTTCATTTCCATTTTATTTTAAAATTTATTTATTGGCATTTGTGGTTAAGAGCGCTTTACATTTTTACTGGTCTGGGCCTTAATTCAGGGCACCTGACCGACTTATTACAGTCATGCCTTGTTCATAAAACAGAATAACAACATACATAAACAAACTTAACATTAACAGTCTCCTTGCGAATGGGTGTTTGGCGGTAGGCATTGTCGGGGAGGGTGGGTTTAGTGTCCACAGGGGAGCGGGGGGAGTTCTTCTCGGTGTAGTCCGGGGGTTGGGGGGTGTGGTTTCGAGTGTTCCTTGATTTCGTGATTAGCAGTGGGATGGATACCTGCGACATTCAGGGAGGTTTGTCATCGGGGGATCTGAACAGTTTGGTTAAGGTGTCTTTCCATGCCTCTGACTGGTTTGGGGTAAATCCATCCAGTAGTTTTTAAAATATTCGGTAGAGTGTGCTCCCCTGTGCCTTAAAACATTTATATTGGTCTTAGTGCTTTGCAGTAGAGAGGTTCAGAGAGGCTAATAACTTTTGACATTCTAGATGGATTTTATGACATTTTCTAAAGCAAATGTTTGTCAAGGGCTGCCCAAACCGGTGATTTTGGGAACAATTCATACAAAAATGAAAAATTTATTAAGAAAACATAATTTTTTTAAACAGTCGCCATATTGGATCGGCGGACCACAGCCTTTGTCTGCAGACAGCACAGTGACAAAAGACTCTGGAAACTAGATTTGGGGTTGTTTTGTGGGTGAAAGAGTGTCAGTGAAGGGTGGGGCAGTGGAACAAATTTAAGATGGAGCCATTTTTATAGGTGAAAAAAGGCCATGCAGGTGCTGCCAAGTTCACAGTCAATTTTACTGTCCGCTGTGGTATTCCAAGCCACGGATATGAACATTTGTCCGCGGACACAGACATGTGTCCGAGGATTCTATTGGGATTGGGTGGGGTTCTGGGTGAGTCATGTTATTTAAAGGTGTATTGCGCCTATTTATGATAAGGTTGAATTCTATTGTTGTGGCCATGGGGGAATGGCCACAGGCCATGCACCCAAGAATCTTAGCCACTGGACACTGTCAGAGTAATATGTGTATAGTAATTATAGCTAATCTAGGTTGAGTATATAGTATTTGTAATATGGAAGGATATTATTGAAGTGTATATAGTATTTATAATGCTACAGAATTGTGGACACTTTGTATGGCTATAATAGTTTGTCCTCAGTGATTTTGGTTAAAGTAGTATCTTGATAGAAATTGATAGTGGGGATGGATGCTTAGTTGAATATTGTAAGAAGTGTGAGATAGACACAGACACAAGGAATCAGTTTAAAAACAAAACCTTTATTTAAGAAAAGTGGTTGGAATGAATGCCTAACTTGCACTATTCTCTACGGGAGTAGTGTTGACCATAAAAGAAAAAGAATAATAGTCCAAATTTTGGCAGCCAAAATCAATAGAATGTTTGTGTCTAACCTATGTTTGCCCTCACTGTCTAGAAAGATACTGTGTGGGGGTTTGGACAACATTAAAAAAGTTGTAGCAAATAATATCAGGATAGCAATGCGGGTGTTCTACAGCTTTCTTCCCAATGTTCATCAAACGATGTTGGATCTGTCCCATAGCTCCCTTCCCCAAGCTTGAACGATTTGGGATAAACAAAGTTCTGCAAAGTTCAAAAAGAGTTGTAATTGTTTCAAAAGGCTTGTTCAGGTTCCCTTTCCTAGACAAAGCCTTCCTATGGTCAAATATTCTTCATCTGATAAAGTTCAGGTCTTTCAAAACAGGCTTCACTTTTCATTGGGTTTCCTTTCCCCGACTTTCACAAATTTCACTTTGTAGGTTTTGCACAAGCTTCTTTTGCTCTTGATTCAACAGGGGTTCCCTTTGCCAACAATTCCACAACTTTAACACTTTGCCAATTCTTCATATCAGAGACTTTGCGAATGTGCACACTTTAGTTAGATCTATGTGTGACCACTCCGACACCTTGGCCTTTCTGGGATTTGTGCCCCAGGAACTCTTCAACACTTGTAACACAGTTCATCAATAGGGTCAAGCCCCCGGCACTCTTCAATTTATTTGCTTTCTTGCTATGGTCATGCCCCAGGTACTTTTTAACTTATTTGCTTTCTTGCTATCCCGAGGTTTGAGCTCGCTCTTCCTGTCTCACGCAGCATCCATCTCATGCTTTCCATTAGTGACTACTTCGAGCTTCGCACATCTCCCCTGCACTTTTGGAGAGTAACTTTCACTTTAACAGTGTCTTTCGACAAAGTGTATACGTACATGCAACCACTCCATTACTTTGTTTCCTTCACATTCATTCCATAGTTTGCACATCACAGTTCACAATGGACAATTGAAGATTTCTCTTCAGTGCATCTTTTTATCTTACGATTGTCCTTCTCTTGCTACAAATTATTTCTCGTGCTTTGAATCGTTCACCAACTGGGCTCCCTTCTTCCTTTGAACTCACTAGTTGTGATCAGCCTAGCTGTTTCAGTTTCATTGCGTCGAGGTCAGGCACTCCTCACTCGCCCCTCTGACACTCCTGGGCAGCCTTCCTGGCCCAAGGGAAAAAGCACTGTTCAAGGACTGCTCCTTAGATTTCACGCACTCTCCTTTGGCTCCTTGGAGACACGGCTCCCTTGCCATGTTTTGTCTAGCCCACTCCGCCCACGAACCATCAGCGTCTCAGTGCTCCATTCTCTGACAGTAGAACTCGGGGTGCTCATGCCTTTCTAGCTGCCTTCTCGCTCGGTCTGTGCATAGGGTTCCTTCCATGGGTCAAACTTGTGTGGCTTATCTCACAGGGCTACTCCTTTTATACACCCGAGGAGTATTAACAGGCTTCAGGTGCCTTGCCATTTCGTTCAGTGTCTAACTTCGCCTGACCCTCTTAACGGGACATTCATCAAAATGGTATCTGGATGTATTTCCTCCATTCTGATGGTGCTGTGGCATTTTGAACAAAGAGAGTACCGGGGGAAACGTGTGTCGGGCACTCAATTTGCCATATAGGCTGATGGAATGTTGGATAGGGGTGTTTGGAAAGAGGGGGTCCCATGTCTCACCTTTAGGTAATCCCTCTCCAATCCCAGAGGATCCTCCACCTAGGTGATCCTCCCACTTTAGTCCGCCCCCAGGGTCATGGTACAAAAGCGATGGCACTCCCCTAGCCACCTGTTTGGAAGATCCCCTGGGAGTGGGAAGCTAAAAACTATCAGGTTTTTTACATTGCTTTCTCCTATGCGATTTGGATGGGACTGCTTCACACGTAACTTCGAAAGGCAATCCATGTAACATTGTTCCCGGCCCTTTCGATGTTCAACTGAGAAGTCCAGAACCAATTGCATGACTCTTGGGTGGGACTCTTTTCGTTGGTTTATCCAGACAAGGGGGGAGTGATCTGTGATCATTCTAAATGGGCTCACCAATAGATCGTTTTTCAAGTGGAGGATGGCCCATTTGATGGCTATTGCCTTGAGTTCTAAGATCGAGTAGTTCTCCATCAGGACCAATTTACGACTGGCATACAATATGGGATGTTCTAACCTGTCATGATTCTGAGATAAGACGGCGCCTAGAACTGTCAGGGGGGCGTTGGTCTGCAGAATACATTCTTTCAAATAATCAGCCACTTTTAGAATCAGGCTTTTACACAGTGTTTGTTCTAGAATGTTGTAACAAACTTTGCGCTCATCTCCCCATTTGATTTTCGTTGGTTAAGCATTCTTGCACTTATTTTTTAGCCTGGCGGTCTTATCAGAGAAGTTAGAAATGAAACGACGATAGTACCCCATCAACCCTAGAAATGCCCTTAAATCTTATTTGGTTTTGGGCATACGTGTTTCAAGGAATGCTCGTACCTTTTCCTGTTGGGTTTGGTGTTACGTTCACCTGCTATCCACAGGGAGGCCACCCAACCCTGGTTGGATGATTCGCACTCTCAAACCCTCTCACGGTCCCTTGGTAAGGCCTCTGGTTAAGGATGGGTCTGCAATATAGGAGAGCTGGATTAAATACCAGATTGTCTTTATGTTTTCCCACCTCCCTTGGCCTCAACTCCTTCCTCCCCGTTGGGCCTTCTCCTCACCTTAATATTGTAAGAGGTGGATTCTCCGTCCTGCTCCTCGTGGCAGGGGCGCGTAGGTGTGGGGGGCGAGCAGCGACCAAGTTACTTCACTGGTGCAAGCCCCCCTGTGGGAATCCAGGCCTGCTGCGACTCCGTAGGTTTGCTGCTTGACAGTCTTTATATGCAGTTCTTATGTTCCTCTTAGTTCGAATAAATATCTCTTGCTTCTTTCCTTTTAGGTATGGAAAGGTATTTTGGTGTTGTCATGCAGTTGTTTTGCCTTTTATATTGCTAACCTGTGTGTTTTCTCTCCTTGCAGGTTGCGATGTTCCTCGCCGAGCACCATAATGTTCCACCAATGATACTGACCAGGAGATGACTACCCAGGTAAGAATTGTGTGGGAGGAAACGTGAGTAAATGCTTACTAATGCTCTCTTTCTTACTCCTCTTTCCATGTTATGGTATTTCAGGATGCATGCGGTGCCAGATGATGGAGTTCATATCTTCAGGTGAGTGGAACTGAAGTCAGCGATGGATTGAAGACAGGATACTGTTCCAGGTAAGTTTCGCAAAGCATGTTCTGCTGTTTGGGTGTGGTTTAAATAGTCTCAGGTAAAGTAGTCCAGGTAAAATAGTCCCAGGCCTGCCACACCCAAAGTAGTCCAGGTAAAGTAGTCCCAGGCCTGCCACACCCAAAAGACTAGACCGCATAGCTCAGTTCCTTGTAACTGAGCTATGTGTGTGCCTCCATGTTGGCTGAACCCCCCCCTCAAGTTAAATAGTCCCAAGTAAATAGTCCCATTCTAATGTTGGTCTTCATGATGATTATGAGCCTTACACCAAAGGTCATGACTGACTCCAAGAGAGTCTTGGATGAGGTTTTAAGGCCTTTGACCTGGCCCTAACTGAAAGGCTGACTTGCCTGTGAGAGCCAGGGGCAAAGGTCATGACAGCTGGACGCTGACATTTCCTATGAAAAATCCAAGATATTTTACTGCAGGTTTCAGGGGTGTTTGGAAAGGGGGATACCATGTCTCGCCTTTGGGTAATCGCTCTCCAATTCCAGAGGACCCTCCACCCAGGTGACCCTCCCTCGCTAATCCGCCCCAAGGGTTGGATTTAAAAGTGATAGCCTTCCCCTGGCCACCTGTTCGGAAGATCCCCTGAGAGTGGGAAGGGAAAAACCCTCAGGTTTTTCACAGAAGGCTGTAATATAGAATTGTAGACACTGGTGAAATGTATAATACTGTGTCCTTAGTAATTATGGCTATAGTAATATGCTGAGAGTAATTGAAACTGGGTGTGGATAGTTACTTGAATATGGTAACAAGGCTGGAATATGTGGTTGTTTCTCTGTGAAGAAAAAAAAGTATCATTTTTTAAAACAACATACTTTGAAACATTTAATTACAGTTTTACATATAGATGTACTTTCTTGACCCTCATAAATGGTACATTGTATGCGTTATGTTTGCTACAACATTTGTGCATGGTACACACTTGTTGTATCAACATGAAGTTATCATTGAGCAAAAAGTCCATGGTGGATTGAAAATAATATACTGGGCCTCATTACGAGTCCGGCAGTAACCGTGCCTGAAATTCCAGCAGGTTACCACCGGACTCGTATTACCATTCCGCCTCTGTGATTCCCGGAATTACCGGGGCATTACGACCCCGGTGACCCGGGAATTCCGGAGGCGGAATAGGGTAAATCCCCATTCTCATTGAGTCCAATAGGACTCAATGGGAATGGGGAAGTGGAAACACCGGCACCATATCGTGATGGTGCCGGTGTTTCCACGTCCGCCTGCAGGTGGGTGGTGTTAAACCCGCCACGTCAGATCTGGCGGGAATGACACCTCCTGCCTGCAGAACTCGGATTCACCCGGTCTGGAAACAACGGTAGCGGTGGGTTTACTGCCACCGTTATTTCCAGACCGGGTGACTCGTAATGAGGCCCACTGTATTTAGATACAGTGTGTGGCATTTATATGGTTTTAAAGTATATACCGTTTATTGAATACATGTGTGTGATACTATGGATATATTATTTAAGTATAAGTGTGATGGCAAGTTTGTATTGTGTAGTAATGAAGGGTATGTTTAAAGTAGTTAGATACCCCTTCGCGTTTTCTAAATCTATTGGATTTTAAAAGTACTATTGTTGTACTATGGATGTATTATGTAAGTATAACTGTGATGCATGTTTGAAGTGTATTATAATGAAGGGTATGTTTAAAGTAGTTAGATACCTATTGGCGTATTCTAACTGTTTACTGTAGTATACTTTAGTGAGTACATTTGGGTTACAAGAATATTAGGTAGGCATTTGTTGGATTTGCTGGTAAACCTATGTTTTGCAGTAACAGACGTGTTGTTACATTCAAACCAGCCACTTCTTTTTTACATATGCAGTATGGTGGCCTGAAGTGGTTGTGGCACCAGTATGGTAGATTATGCCTACTGTTGTAAAGATTGTCTTGCCAAGAGATACTTTGGCATGTGTAAAGCTAGTGAGCTTATAGTTATTTTTGGTACCATCTGCATTGAGCTTTAGAAGCATTAGTATGACATATTTATTTGTATGACGGAGCGATTGTCTGAATTGCAAAAAGGGTATATTATGCTATGATTTGCATTCTGCAGAAGCTGGTGAAATGGGATGCATTTTGAATTTGGTATGGCTACATACACAAATCGCTCTTTAGGGATGTGCTCTTGTGAAACATGGTTGCAGAGACTGGATGCATGTTTCCACATGTATGAAATCTTGAAGATTTCATTTATATGGATGTTTATGGTTTCTAGGACTTGTAATAAGTGCATTAGGAATTTTTGTAGATCTTCTCATTGAATGTTACCATTTCTGCAGAGTAGTCCAATTCTTGCCTTATTCTTGAGATACTGTAGGTGCTGTCGGGGTTGTTTTGTGGCATTTGTATGAAGGACGAGCATTTGCAAACAGAGCCATTTAAGTAAATCTTGTAAACAATTGGTGGCAATTAGAAGAGAAGATTGATTGCTAGATTTACATAGCAATTTACTTCAGTTGTGTTGCTGAATTTAAATGTACCAGAGAGTTGTGCATCTGTATTCTTTGATGGGCCTGCAGTTGTTTTTCGAGAAGAGACATTTGTCTCTGTGTCTTTTGATGGACATGCAGTTGTTTTTGTACTAGATAATTTTGTGCTTGCATTATTTGATAGACCAGCCGTTTTTGTTTAGTGACATTGCAAGGGGATCTGGTACAGCTTGTGTTTTTTTGTTTCCTTTTTAAAGGTTTTAGTACATATAGGGTACATATCTAGGTGGGGGCATACAGTGCACATAGCCTGTTGTATTCTAGGATGAAAGGAATGTCAGCATTGACTTTGTTTGCATCAAAGTTGACTAGGAATAGACCATTGAGTGTACAGAGACGTGAAAATGCTACGTAACTCATACCTTCCTTGAAGACTGTGCTGCGAATGTCGATCAGTGTGTTGTCTAGAGTTAGACCTTGCGACTTTTGAGTAGTGACAGTATATGCAAGAGATAGAGAGAATTGTTCCCTGCGTACATACATGTCTTTGAAAAGAAGGAAATATGCTATTGTGCGGCATATTCTTTTAACTTCTGCAAGTTTGTCAAAGTGGTGTAACGCTCACCTGACTCCCACGGAGGCGCTGGCCTGGTTCGCGCTGCTGTGACCTCTTCTAAGGTGATGTGCAGGGTTCGGAAGACGGACTGGACCGGGCCCCCAAATCTGGCTTGTCTGGTTCGCAGAAGTATCCTTCTGTAGGCGAAAATAGGGGATTAACTGTCTGCGGGGTAATGCAATCGCCCTCCCACTTTCCCCTCTCACCCTCCTCGAAACCTTTCTGTGATTCCCCGTAGCGTCTCACCTTAGGGTCTGGAAGGACGAGCTCTCCATCCTGCTTCTGATGCAGGGGCGCGTTGGTATCCCGTTACTTCACTGGATTTTCGGATTGGTGAGAACCAAACTTGCTTGGCTTCCAGGTAAGTTTTTGATAAGAGGTTCCCCTTGTGTCCATGCATTAATGTACTAATGCTAGTGTCTTTTTCCCCATAGGGGCCGGGGTACGGAATGCCGGGGAACAGGCACTGACCCGAGATGAGAGGTGAAATCCTTGTAGAAATCAGGTAAGTCTTTAATGAGCGTTTTTTGGTAATGTCTTTTCATTCCCTCATTAACGCTGATGTCTCTTTTTCCCCTTAGGGGCCGGGGTCCGGAAATGCCAGGATGCGGCGCGGACCCGAAATGAAGAGGGAATGAATCAACAGGTAAGTCTTAACATGGAGATTTAGCTTTCCTTATTCCCTTCTCTCTCTCACCTTTTGCTCTTGTCTTTTTCTCCCTAGGCGCTGGGGCGTGACTGCGAATCCGGATGATCGCTGCTGAACATGGAGGCGCCCTGTAAAGGTGAGTGAAATGCGGCGCTGCAGCGATCGACGCGATGAGCTTTTAAATAAAAGTCTTCCTTTTCAGGATTGTCTGCGAGATGTCTCCGGGATGCGGATTTAGCAGGTAAGGACTTTTCCTTCTTCTGTTCTATTCTTCTCTCTCTTCCTTTGCAGGTGATCCAGGATGCTGGCAGGCGTGGCAGAAGTCAGGATACTGGAGCAGACACGGTGAGTGCCCAGCTGCTAGATGCAGAACAACGCGAAGCACGTGTGGCTGTTCGGGTGGGGTTTAAATAGCCTTGGAAGAAGTTCCAGGTGTGTATCCTTCCTCCAATCAGGTATGTATCCTTCCCTGACCACGCCCGGATGGTAAATTAGTCCCACAGGTAAAGTAGTTCCCTTCAGGCCTCAAGGAGGCCGGGATCCTGCAGCATGGTCTGCATCAGGTAAGTGCACCCAAGCACTCCCATAATGAACCTGGCGCCTATGGCGCCAGGACTGATGTCTTTTATGAGCCAGGCGCCATAGGCGCCAGGATACTGTTCAAAGGGCCCCTACATGGGGTTGCTGGGTCTTTCCTTGGGGACTGGATGTCCGCTTTCGGGGACGCAGGGCTTGAACCAGCTCCCCGGGAGCGGGCATCATGACAAGTGGATGTTGACAAACTGAATGTTGTTGTCATGTGGATATGTTTGGAAGCCAACAACTGTACCAATTGCTCCATTGACTAAACCTTGTTCTACGTCAAGGTTACGTTTTAGAATTACTCTGCAGTTAAGACACAGAGTTGATAGTTTTTCTAATCCAGCTGCGTTGGAGATACTTCTAAGCTACTTAGTCATGCTGTTGTTTGTTGACACATAGGGAGTGGCATACCATGTACTTCTAGTTTGTCTGTGGATCTGATGATATGCACTATGGGTTGCATTTCTTTTTTCAACATTGTATCATTGAATTGGCTACAGTTTGCAAGTGTTGGCATTAAGCACATGCATCTTAGATCTTGCTGAGTCAATTGTTCCATGACATCAGGGGCAGACGTCTTTTGTCCATACAGTTCATGGATTACTCTAGTTTGTAAGATGGATTTTGCATATTTAATAAGCAGACTAGTTCTAATGCATTTTAAAATGTTACCATAGGTTAGAATTGCAGACTGACGCACATTTTTAGTTAGTTCTCTGTAGCAAATATTTTGCCAGAGATTTACATTCCGAATGCTGCTGAGTGCATTACAGCATTGTTTGTGTCCTAATGTTTTGAAAATGGATTGACCTTTTACTGGTGTTAACTGTAGGAGCTCTCTGAAAACAGTAACATGCTTTTCTCCAAAGATTCAGTACTATCACAATGTACAAAGGCCCGTGATTTCTTTTATATGAGATTATTTTGCATAAAATGTGTCATCTAAAAAAAAAAAGCATTCAGGTAAAGTTATTACGGTAAGGAGAATTGTAAATTTAAGTGTGTACATTGACTGTTTTATAACACTTACTATTAAACATGTTTCTACTTCTATCTCTTCTTTTTATCTTTGTTTTACTACTACATCTACCTAGTATGTTATCTTTGAATTACCTGAAATAAATTTAGCTGGATTAGTTACATTGCATGCAATGAAGTATTGTAATTGCTTACTAATATATGAAATTCAAACCATTTATGTAACGTTACACATTGTGTAAGTTGATAGGCACTACAAATGAATGCTCCACACATAATCATATATACCTGTGTATGACTATGTAATGTTGTTTTCATTGCTAAGTGTAATACATAAAAATATGCATCAAAAGTGGGCAACAAAGGTTTTCTAACTTATATTATCAGTATTGACATAAATGATGTAATTATTGATCTCTTCAATGATGTTGGGTATGATGTCATTAGTGACACCATCAGTGCTGTCATCAGTTATGTCATGTATGATGTAATTAATGATGTCATCAGTGTGGTCATTGGCTGCGCAACATGCGGCACAAAGTTCTGGTGGATTTGCTTTAAATGCGAGTGCTGATTTAGTTGCATTAAATCTGATCAGGTTAACTCTCTTAACAAAGGTTTGTCACTGAATTTTAAAGGTTTTGTTGCTACTTTTTTCACGTTAAATCTGATTATCTTATCTCTCTCTTAGCTAACGTTTTATTCACAACATTTGAAGGGTTTTGTTATACTATAGTTTGTTTTAGACCCACTAGCCATGGCCTTTGTCCTTGCACACTGTACTTGTTGCACAAAAACGTTTCTTTGGGGCTCACTAACCATAGCCTTAGACCGTGGCCAGTGGCGACAGCCTTTGGCCACTATACCTGGTGCACCAACACATTTCTGTGGCGCCTTCGGCCATGACCAGTGGCCATGTCCTTTTGCCATGGCTACTCTACATGTTGCACCAATAGGTTTATTTTGGGGCCTTCTAGCCATGGCCTTCGACAGTGGCCACTGTACATGTTGCACAAATAAGTTCCTTTGGGCCCACTAGCCTTAGCCTTCGGGCATGGACTCTGTACATGTTGCACCAATAGGTTTCTTTGGGGCAATCTATCCCTGGCTTTCACCCATGGTCACTGTGAATGTTGCACCAATAAGTTTCTTTGGGGATCCCTAGCCATAGACATGGCCTTTGGCCATGGCCAGTGGCTCCGCCACCCATTACCCTCTGCCTATTAGATTTGATCACTGTAGGAGTAACGTCTTTTTTCATTCTGTTCCCATTCCTGCGGGATTCCCCCGATAACGGCAATATAACAAAACAAAAATACACATGCCCGCGTGATTCCCCCATTATTCCCCTGATAATCTGTAAATAGTAGAAAATCCAAAACTCTTCCCAGTCCTCTCAGGCACACACCAAGGCCCCCCCTCCTCCTCCCATGTTCTCCCCACCTGCCTCAGCTGCTTTTTCCCTCCCTGGCTTCTTCCATTACCCCTCTCACTATTTGGTACATTTGACATATTTTCTTTTCTGAGGGCGTCTTCCGTTGTAGCCACAGGAATCTCATGAGATTCCGCTGGCATTCCACTGATAATCCCAAAAATGTAAACTTTAACTGGCCCCCCTGTTCGCCCACAACTTTCCACTTTAGCATGGTATCCTCTTCCCCAGCTCTGGCCTGATTCGATTGCTTTCTTTTCTCTCCTCCAAATAGCTTTTTCTGGTATTACCCCAGTAATCGATCATATTGAGCAAAATACAAAATTGTGGCTTTTCAATTCTGAAAAGTTTCACTGCTGCTTTCTTAATTACTTTTTCATTTTATTTTACAAATCTTTCCTAACATTTCCAGTCTGGGGGGTCTATGAATAACTTTTTTGTTTGGAAAATGTCATCCAAATTCGTCACGCAAGTCAAACGTTTTTAGCAATAGAATTTTGGGATTTCCTATGACTCAAGGCTAACCCTTTAACTATGGGGAAGTGAACGTCACACTATAATATATATGTATTATAATATGCTGTTCAAATGAAAAAATCTATTATGAGAAATTTGGTTCAATTTATATTTTTGAAACTGTCAATCCCCAGCAGTCTGAATAAAAACATATTTCTTCAGAAGCAAACTAGTTTCAATCTCAATGAAATAATGGAAGGTACTGTTACATTAACCGAAGGGTCCTGGAATCTAGGACAAAAGCATGCACTCAGGGAATTAATGCAAAATCATCTTTAGAACACATAAAAGGGATCTGACACAACACATGGATATTATCTATCTGACCACAACACATCTTTTTAGTCATTGAGTAGTCATTTAGGAAGCTCTGAATGCCATCTGACAACACCTGCGGAAATAGCCTTTTCATTATGAAAGGAAATCTTCATATAAATATATATTCAGGCAGATCCCATTTATTCAGACAAAAGAGATGTGGAGGAAATATTCTGAGAAGGATAATAGGTGTAGAGTATGTGTTGTGGAGATTGAATCTTTACAGCATGCTATGTCTGTTTGTGAACAGACATAAAACAGTGGAAACCTAGTCTTTGATGTGCTGTTATAATAGAAAAAGTATACACACATTGCATTCTTTAATGTAAGACACTCTCCAGCTACTGAAGTTTAAATACCATTGCACCATTTTTCTGTTAGAGAATAGAAGTAGTATGATATTGAATGATGGTGTGATGATGAGGTGTGAATGGGAGACTCAGTAGGAGCAAAATACAGAGAGGTGTAAATGACAATTGGAGGTTGGGGTGATGATGCTTGTTTATGGAGAAAAGAAGGGGTAGAAAAAGGAAACATTATTTGACATGTAGGTGAGTATGTTACTTAACTGTCCATGAGTTTCATAATGTATATGCAGCACAGAGGTAAATGCACATGAAATTTGGTGCTACACACTGTGAAGGCATCATAAAGCAGACGCAGACAACGCAAATCATTTTTGGGCTATAAACTTCTATTTAAAACAAAAGAAGGCTGGAAAAATCCTAACTTGCCCTATGCTAAGGTGGGAATTGCCTATCTTAATAAATCTAAGGTAGTCTGTGTCAGGAAATTCAAATCAAATGGCTGTCTGTGTCCAAACCCTAGACTTGCCTTCACATCTATTTGTATAAAATGTGTAGGGATGACAGCCTCAAAATGATAAATGTTCAAAGAAGAGTTCAAAGCTTCGTCCAGCTACTGGTCATCAAAGGATGTCCCTTCCACAAGGTTCAAATAGTTCACAGTGCAAAAAGGTGAGGCTTCTTGCACGGTCGCCTCGTGTAAACATTGCTCAGTCGCGAGAGTGAGCACACATGAACTATCACACTGCCTGCTGCTGCACGGCGTCGACACACTGGATCTCGAGTTTTTTGTCATCTTTGCTGCCGTATCTAACCTTAAGAATACAAGAGGGTCATATTGTCAATGCACACATCCATTTTTTTGGTTTTTAAGTAATGTTGCATTCTGTGAAGTGTTCAAGCGGTTGAAAGCCGCGAGAATACGAAGGTCAGGAAGGTGTGGATGAAGGGAAGAGAGCTGCGCCGTTGCACTGGTTGGCCACACCCCCTGCCCGCCCCCTGATTCAACTGCCCCCTCCAGGAAGTCCTATTTAACAGCTACCCAGACACCCTTGCGGCGCTAAGCCCGAGCGCGCGAAGGGCATCGGAACTGTGGATTACTGCACTGTTGTGCTGTGGCTGCGACCCCTTCACCTGCTGAGGTCTTTCTCTTTTTGTCTTTTTCAGCGGTTGAAAGCTGCGAGAATACGAAGGTCAGGAAGGTGTGGACGAAGGGAAGAGAGCTGCGCCGTTGCGCTGGTTGGCCACACCCCCTGCCCGCCCCCTGATTCAAGAGCGCGCGAAGGGCATCGGAACTGTGGATTACTGCACTGTTGTGCTGTGGCTGCGACCCCTTCACCTGCTGAGGTCTTTCTCTTTTTGTCTTTTTCAGCGGTTGAAAGCTGCGAGAATACGAAGGTCAGGAAGGTGTGGACGAAGGGAAGAGAGCTGCGCCGTTGAGCTGGTTGGCCACACCCCCTCCCGCCCCCTGATTCAACCGCCCCCTCCAGGAAGTCCTATTTAACAGCTACCCAGACACCCTTGCGGCGCTAAACCCGAGCGCGCGAAGGGCATCGGAACTGTGGATTACTGCACTGTTGTGCTGTGGCTGTGACCCCTTCACCTGCTGAGGCCTTTCTCTTTTTGTCTTTTTCAGCGGTTGAAAGCCGCAAGAATACGACGGTCAGGAAGGTGTGGACGAAGGGAAGAGAGCCGCGCCGTTGCGCTGGTTGGCCACACCCCCTGCCTGCCCCCCGATTCAACCGCCCCCTCCAGGAAGTCCTATTTAACAGCTACCCAGACACCCTTGCGGCGCTAAGCCCGAGCGCGCAAAGGGCATCAGAACTGTGGATTACTGCACTGTTGTGCTGTTTGGCTGCTTGGATGTGGTTGTGATAGTAATCTAACCAGTCAGTCCCCAGATCCCGTCAAAATTAATAACGTACCAAACAGAGGAGCTGCACGACACCATGAAGACAGTCCCAGTCCATCAAGACCCATCAGCACCAAGTTTGAGAACTCGCCTCCAGGTAAGGCAAAGATTTGCCTCACTTCCAGAGGCAAATGGAAGTCCTGATCATGCATCAAAAATAACAATGTATAAACAGTCCCGCTTGCCCTTTTGTGCTGAAAAGCGCAAGAGCGTTTCAGTGGGAGCTAACACTGCTGGGGCCTCATTACGAGGTATGCCGGTAGCCATGCCACTATTGGCGGCATGGCTGCCGGCAAACCCGCATCCGTGTCCGTGTCCTCGGAATGAGGACTTACCGGACCTTTCTGAGTTCGGAAGGCCCGGTAATTCCTCACTCGAGGACACGGATCATCCCCATTCCCATTTCAGCCCCCATAGGGCTGAATGGGAATGGGAGAGGGAGAAAACAACGGGCCATTACGAGATGGCTCGTTGTTTGCTCCCTCTTCCCCTCGCGGGACCTGGCATGCACGCCTGGTTTTCCCAGGCGTGCTTAAAGTGTCCCGCGAGGGGACCTCGTAATGTGGCGGAACGGGTTGAACGGCGCCGCAGCCTTTTACGGCGCCGTTTAACCCGTTCCGCCAGGGTCTTAATGAGGCCCCTAGTATGGAAATGGACACAAATCAATCACTATTCTTGGGAAAAGAGGACACAGTACGGCTGGCCCCAAAATCCCCTGAACTACCCATGCCGTGTACAATACCTGCTGTAGTAGGGCCATTTAATGAGCCACCCAAAAACCCTATGCCATCCAAGCTGTCTGAACAGGGAAATGTGGTTGGCTCAAAGGTTGGGGAATTGGATGTAACTACCCCCACGAGCTGCCCTGCTCCCTCAAAGAAGATGGAGAGAACCCTGGAGCAAACTACCGCACTCTTGGGGGAATCCGTTGAGAAAATCCCAGAGAATCAGAACTCTGACTTGGATACCGAGAGGACAGAATTAAGTGATAAAACTGATGTGAGAGATGATTGGATTAATTCTGTACCACCCTTGATGCCTTCAAGTGGAGAACAGCACTCACTGGACAAGACGGAATGTGAATTAGTCGGGAGTACTAATCTCGATACCCCCGAAATAAGTGAGTCCATGACGGAGCACCATGACTACCCTCCAGAGGTGGAAAAAGAAAGCAGAGTAAGGGAGAGCCCAAAGAGACACCTAAAGGACTTGAACCATGTGTTGGCTCCCCTTAATCAAATCCCAAAATGCCACCCAGCTCCGGAGACCTCTTGGCAACAGGGAGATCAGTGGGATGTGAATGAGCCGACTCAATGGGATAAAGCCCTACAGAACTCATCTATCGACACAGGGAAGACATTGCAACAGCTAATCCCTAAGGAGGTGGCCCCAGAAAACTTCAATATCTTCCAGCCATACAGGAGTGAAGATCTGGAAGATCAGTGGGATGTGAATGAGCTGATTCAATGGGATAAAGCCCTACAGAACTCATCTATCGACACAGGGAAGGCATTGAAACAGCTAATCCCTAAGGAGGTGGCCCCAGAAAACTTTGATATCTTCCAGCCATACAGGAGTGAAGATCTGGATAAGGCTGCCAAGAGCCTAGGGGAAAAGCTACCTAAGAGTCACTCGGAGATGGCATCTTCATTGGGGAGTCTAGCATCTAATGAAAAGATCGTACCGACACCTGCCAGTCTAAGCAACTCATTTCTAGCAAATAAAATCATGCAAGACATAACATTATTAATGGGAAAAATTGAAAGAGAGAAAAGAAAGAGCTTCTCTCTAATAAACGAGCGGATGGTAGCATTGGACAAAAAACAAACAGGGAGATCTTTTGAGGTGGAGACCCCCCGAAAAATATCAACAAACCACCAGGGAGGACATTTACCGTCGAAAATGCCTCTAACCTCTGATGAGGGAAACTTAAGATCTGGAAATCCATTGAGGGAGCTAAGCCCGCAATTGTCAGCTTGTAAGGTGCAAACGGCAAGGAAAATGACTCAGACTACAATTATGAATGATGCAGCTGTACATCCAGATGACTGGTCGAAAGATCAAGTTGCATCTATAATTAGCGAAACCTGTAAACTAGAAAGAGGAAAGGATATGGAACACATACAAACTGTGATCATGGCCTCACTAAACATTGCAATGGCCCCCTTTCTCAAACTTTATGAAGTGATCAAACACTCGATCCAAGAAGTGACTACCACTAACATACAAATAAAGGAGGCTTCTGTGCAAATGGATCTGTCTTTGCAGGGTTTGAATACACCAATGAATAAAGAAACTGAGCAATCTCAAATTTGGCAAAATCGATTGGGCGAACTAGCAAGAAGAGATGCCAATGACAAATCATTATTGATGGAGGCTGTTCTTGAGGACTGCAAATGGATGGGGGCCCAGCATAAATGAAACAACGAAGGTGACCTCGTGGGAGAAAACCACAAAGGAGGAAAAGGTCCTATGAAATTGAAACAAGGGAATGTCAACAAACCCAAACAAACTGAGCTACCATGTGAGGAAGTAATCGTGATCTCCCGGAGGAAAGAGAGGGGTTTGAAACATGATCAAAAACCTCAGTCGGAACAATCCAATTTTGCCATCTTTGCTGGAGGAACGCCAAAGCCGCAAGTCCAGCAGAAGACAAAGGTGGGACAAAAAAAACATGAAAATGAGAAGAAACCAAAAAAGGAAGCCTTAAAACGCAAGGTAAATGGCTCAAGAGCATTCCTGAGAAATCTAAGAACACCGCCCAGAAGAGAAACCATACAGCCCGCGAAGAAATACAGAAGAGAACTGATAATGGGCAATGTGAAAAGCTTAGAGGTTGAGGGGGAACTCGCTCTAGGCAATACTGCTCAATCAGTAGATGAAGATCGGGATGAACGGGAACACCCAACTGATTTAAGCAATTTGATTGAATGTATGGGTGAAAATAGTGAAGATGAGGAGTGGGCTTCCGAATCGTGGATCTTGATGATGGTTCCAAGCAAGATGAACCAAAATCAACAATGAGAGAGGGAGGGGAACCCAAGGAGCTGATCTCTGTAGGCGCTAAGGATAAAGCGACTGGGAAAAACATCGACAAAAAGACAGACCAACTAATAAGGATGTCGTAAAAAAGGATTCAACAGAAAAGTAAAAAAATGGGAAAGAAGGTCAAAATGCAAAGTCATCTGCACCAAAGGAAATAGATAACAAACTGAAAACCTTGAGGTTTACGATCGACAATTCAGAGAACCCAAAGAAAGACAAACTCAAACTGAACAAAGCAGGTAACAAAGGAAAGGATCGGTCATGGATGGCGAATCCCTTAAACGCTAAGAAGAAACAATAGAATAAGGAGGGCCAACTTGGACCCATCCATTGTGCCTCTTGGAACACCAGAGGCTTCCAACATTTGTTCACAAAGGATAGTAGCTTCCTGGCCAAATATGACCTTATTCCATACAGGAATCTTGGCTTCGTGAGCCACCTGTATGTGAAGGTTATGAAGTCTACATTAATCCGGCCAAAAAGGGTCCAAAAGGAAGACCATATGTGGGCCTCATGATAATGAAGAGATTGGATAGCCCCTTGCAAATCCTCGAACACTCCATCCCAAATCCCTATGTGCAAATACTAAAAATAGCATATAAAATAGATGAAAAGGTGGAGCTGGCAAAAATGCTTCTGATAAACACCTACTGGAGCGAAAAAATGCAGAGTCAGGCAACCTACTTAAAATCCATCATGAATGAAATTGACAAATTATGATCGAGGAAAAAGATCAATTGATATTGCTAAATGGGGATCTAAATATCAAATTGTTGGACAAAGAGGGAAAAAATTAAGAAATAGAAAATCTACTGGGAAAAGAAAAAATATGGATGAAGGAAATGCAAATTAGAGATATGAGAATGTTAAATAGCCAAACAAGAGGAGACCTAACGGGCGCTAATACATGGCACAGAGGAAAATCTGGAGCATTCCTCAACTACTGCTTCGTGGGTGGCAACACACTCGCCTGGATAAACTTATTTACAATAATCAAACAAGCAAATAGTGATCATAGCTTGCTTGCAACAGAACTTGCTTGGGAAAACGAGTGATCACAGGGAACAAAAGAATGATGGAAACTGAAGTATCGTGGGGAAGAAACCGACTAAGGCTGAAAAATCAGATCATACCAAAATTGGTACAGGAATATAAGGAAGCTACAGAGCTACGAGACGAGAGGGTCGAATACAAATGGCTATTGGAAGCCTTTGTGGTGAAGCACGATCCAACTAAAGTAAAACAAATTGAAAAAAAGCATGCCTTTGATGAACTTGTAGTTGCCAGGCGAAAACAATATAGAGCAGACCTCAGACTCATACACCAGACCAACAGCATTGAGAAATGTGAACTTCTGAGAAAATGCATGCAAAGATATAAAAAGTGGCTGCGCTCAAATAGACATCTGAGACTACAAAGAAATGCAGAGAAGATGCTCGCTGCACTATCGACTAATAACACAAGAAGTACATGGGACCTAATTAACAACAGGGACCTGAATCAATCGGCTATAGGTGTGAATCAAGTCTCGGAAGAAAAGTGGTTTCAGCACTATACCTCATTATATGAAAGGAAAACCCAAGGAAAAACCATAGAGAAGATCCCCGGCTGCTACCCCATGGGCCTTGATATTCGAAAGAGATGACATCCTTATGCTAATTAAAAAACTTAGCACTTCTCGGGCGGCAGGCCCAGATGGCATTTTGAATAAAATGCTGAAAGACAACTGTGAAGACTGGTCCGATTTAATACATGCGCTCTTCGAACAAATAATAAACGCAAGGCAAATTCCAACCACGTGGACTGAGGCTTATATTGTGCCTATCTATAAAAAGGGGAATCGAGGGACTCCCAGGAATTACAGACTGATAGCTTTGTTAGATTCAATCGGCAAGCTATTCGCGTCTATCCTCTTAGGGGATCTAAAAAAATGGGCTACCCAGATTAACATCCTGGATGAGAGACAAACAGCTTTCGTAAGCGGTGTTGGCACCGCCTACAACTTATTTCTGATCAACTTACTGAAGGCAAAGGCTTTGGAAGGAAAAAAAAACGACCTACCTGGCCTTCAATGACCTCGAACAGGCGTTTGACGGTATAAATAGAGAGCGCCTGTGGTCAAAATTGAGGAATTGGGGGTGCCCAAAGGATCTGCTGGAAGCTATCCAAGCCCTATACACCGACACCTCGATACAGATCCAAATTACTGCTAATGGAGGACTTTCCAGGAAGATAAAAACTTTGAGGCATAAAACAAGGATGTGCTCTAGCCCCCTTCCTCTTTGTCCTATATATGGCAGACATGAAGACCACCCAGGATCAGATCCGGACTTTCCCTCCGAAGATAAATGGAACTGAGGTACCATGGATGATGTATGCGGATGACGCGGTATTCGCAGATCAAACGCCGATAGGACTGCAGCGACGGATTGTGGCCTTTAATAAGTATTTAAAAAACAACGACATGAAGATCAATGTAAAAAAAAAAATCGATGATTCTAGCCATGAGGGCCTGCCGTGGAAAGAAATTATCAGGAAAAATCCAGACGTGGTCCTTAGACAAGGAAAAACTGGAGGAGGTGGATACCACAGTATACCTTGGGATAAGGATTAATAAAAACAGCAATGAACAGGCACATTACATGCTGATCCGAGAAAAACTATCAGGCTTGACCAACCAAGGAATACGATAACAACTTTTTATAAACAAAAGGTGGTGGCAGTAATCACGTATGGAGCAGAGGCATATCTAGCCCTAAGATGGGAAGTTTGGAATTTATGCAAAGCCTACTTTTGGCGAAAGATCTTACGCCTCCCGAACTCTCTCCCGATAGAGATCATAGGACAGAATTAAGGCTCCAATCTATGGCTTCAATCGCAATATGGAAAACCTTGTCCCTCCATAGAAAATGCATCCTTGACAGCCCAGCCGTTTAAAATCTTAATACAGACCGAGACGCAAAATGGAGATAAGATCTTACACGAATGGAAGATAAGGTATGAAGCGACTTTGGAAAAGCTAGACATCTCGAAAGAGACCTTAAAGTGTAATCCAGATAAGGCCAAAAGATCTGATCGGGAAAAGGATTGGGAAGAAACACAGGAGAAAAGCCTGTCAAGGAATCTGTGCCACAACATCATCTGGGAAAGAAAGGGTTTAAATATGCTCCCACCATACTTGCTGAAATTTCCATCTGCGCATTACAGAGACTTGCTCATGCGTTGCAGGCTTAATGTATGGTATTCCCGAGAGGTAAAATGGAGAAGACGACTTATTGACAAATCGATGGCATACTGCAGGTTCTGTAAAAACAGGACCCAAATAGAATCTATCAGACATGTGAAATAGGTGTAGAGTATGTGTTGTGGAGATTGAATCAGTACAGCATGCTATGTCTGTTTGTGAACAGACATAAAACAGTGGAAACCTAGCCTTTGATGTGCCGTTATAATAGAAAAAGTATACACACATTGCATTCTTTAATGTAAGAAACTCTCCAGCTACTGAAGTTTAAATACCATTGCACCATTTTTCTGGTAGAGAACAGGAGTAGTATGATATTGAATGATGGTGTGATGATGAGGTGTGAATGGGAGACTCAGTAGGAGCAAAATACAGAGAGGTTTAAATTTAATTGGAGGTTGGGGTGATGATGCTTTGAAGTGGGAGAATGGGAGAAAAGACTCCCCCCAATCTCCTCGCGACCCTGGCCCAGAGGATCGCGGCCCAGACACCCGCCACAAGATGAATTAGTCTATCTACCGGACGACCAAATACCCTGGTTCAAGAACATACGGATGTGCCCACCAGCCTGCCCACAAGCCTGCCCTACTCAAGCCGACACCTGCGGCATGGATGAACTCGACTAACACCTCAACAACAAGCACCCACATCGTTGGAGATGCCATGATGACCTAGCCAACTGCCAAGAACACACGTGCCACCATGCACACTGGACACTCCCACACCAACCCACACGAAGAATACAATCAGTGCTATGACGTAGGTGACGGATACACCCACTGACGCGCATCTTTATTATTTTTCACATAGATTTTCCAAAATGCAGAAACGCAAGACGCACAGAGCACTCGTTTACACGCTTGCTGATGCTTCTGCCGACCCTTGCATCGTGATGAGAATATAACGAAGACCTGATACTGCCTATGAAGCCATGTTGCACCGCAACAGAGGTGCCGTGCATTACACATCTCCACCTATGAACCAGGCCGAAGTAGGCCGCAAGCAAGAGCCGCCATGAACACTGAACGAGCAAGAGTACAAGTGCTGACCATGCAGAACGACCCAGCGAGATTTGACAGCCAAGGGAGCGATGTTGCAATTCGTATGCTACCAGCGGACGCCAAGGTCACACCTGTAAGCAAAGCCAAGCACGCAGAAGCAAATACAACTTTACATGTGCAGAATTCTGCCTCACCCACGGTCTCTCCTCACGTGACCAAGCCAACCTGACAAGGTGCCGGAACCGCGATGGAGAAGTCGCCTGGGTCCCACGTCTCGGACACAGGCTGCAACAATGAAATGACCCAATGGACACCTACAGCGATGGGAATGGTCTGCTCTCAGGCTTATGAGCAAATCCGCGCATTGTCTGCATGAACACATAGTTACATATTGTTGCTAGTGACAGGTACACCGCGAGCTGGGAACAACGATGGGCCCAGGCTGGGGGGCTTGCGAGTGGACCAATCAGAACATAGGGGCACTCATCACTGATGCCACTAACATTAGCCAATCATTAGGGGTCTTCGTGTAACAATTTTCAAGTATCTAATAGAAGGGACAACCTAAGTATACCACCTGACTGACCCTTAACCACTAATAATGTTCTCTATATGTATGCTATACTAACCCTACCACTCGAGGAACCAATCCAGAGTGGCGATAGGTTTTTCGCGAACTTTCCCAGGTGACGCAAGTAGCGCGTCATACTGAGGCAAAAAGGGGCCTGCAAGCCCACGAACTTTGAGAGTCTGGACGGACGCGTACGATCCTAGACTCATCCCTGCCGTTGTTCAATAAACAGCAGAACCACCTTGCTTCTTGCGTGTGTCTCATACTCATTTTTGGGGAACACGGGAGGAGTTGGGGCCTCCCAGCCCGGAGGTCCGTGGACGGCCCAGCCGACCCCGGGAGAAACACCCCGACAAGTTGGAGGCACTGCTGAGATCTGGTTAAGATTTAAATTTGTATTCTTTTTCCGAGTGCTCTGATTGCGGGGAGGCCCGGCGGCGCGGCCCCCTCTGCCGCTGCCCCCTTTTTGAGGACTACAGGACCATCGCGGAACAGCGAGAAGACCGGACAGCACAATCCGGATATTGGCCCTCGGGAGCCGGTTGAGAAGTATCCCGCCCGCGGTTGGCGAGTGTCCAGACGTGGTCCAGACGAGGGGAGGTGGAGAGCTGCTTGGAGGGGTGCACGCAGTCGAGCGACCCCACATCAAGAGAACTTGGTGAGTATGCCACACCCACCAAGCAATGTGAGATTGTGAGGGAGGGGGGAGGAGTGAAATAAGGGCGGTGGGAGCTGTTACTAAGGTGTGCGGCGAAGATTTGATAAATTAGTGTTGACGGTGAAGTGAATGGTTGCTGGGCAGGCGCGAGAGCCGTCCGCTACGTCACGGAGAAGGGTGGGCAGAGCACGAAAACATCACGTGCGGCTGCTCGTAGACACTGATTGGCCTGGGTCGTGACCACCTGTAAGGGGTGTGTGTGTGTGTGTGTGTGTGTGTGGCTTCCTACAAATTGGCGGTTATTGATCAATGAGTAGATGAGGATCCCTATTGATCGAGCAGCGAAACTCGATAGATAGATGACGTTTTCCTGTAGGCGGTAGCTAACTGGTTGCCTGATACGGAAGATAATTGGCTGGCTAAGCCCTCCTGTTGAGGGCGTATCACACGCGAGGCGACGCAGTGTGCGCAGTCTGATTATATTATTGGTTACCTTGTTACAGGCGTGACAAGAGGACTGCTGTGGGGTTAATGGGGACGAATAGCAAAACTTATTTTGAGCTTTCTGAAGTGTAAAAGATCTTACCGATAGTTTTGGAAGAGGTCGGTGACGTCACCCATAGGGCTTTCATAGGATAGCTCGACCAAACAGCATTGTTGAAGAGTGGCGAGGGGGTGGGCACGGAGGTTGACGGCCACGTTCAATCCGGGACAGGTGAAGAGGGGGAAGTGACCGTGCACGGAGAACGCCGGCCACGACGAGCGAGGAAGGAGGAGGAGGGGTGGAGAAAAGTGGGACGTCTGTATAAGAACGTCACACAGGACACGCAGCCGCAGGGGGCTTCGTGCGCCTTGGCCGTAGGGGGCCGTAACGGTATTAAGGAATAAAAAGAAAGACAGGGAAAAGACAACATATTTGCAAGCATTATATTTGGCTGTTTTTCTTTTAGCGGACGGTCGAAAGTCCCCGAACTACGGGGCCAGGTAACGACTACTATACTGAAGGGAGCTAAACAACACAGTGTAACCATGTCATACGGGTTGGGATCGGGAGGGTGGAGGAACACCCTCACTAGCCCACTACAGAATATATGTAAAACACTGTCACCCCATAGGGAGAAACTGATTAAATACAGCATAGAATGGACACAAGGGACGGACAACAAAATGACGACCCCCTGGCCGCCTAACGGCAGTTTCGACCCATACGTCCAACGCTCGCTACTGTCACATCTACACAACACATACAAGGGGAAGAAGTTGACGCACCACGTGGAGGTGTTTAACTTATGGAGGATGTTCCAGGGGTCCCGAACAGGACCAACCCGAATGTTCACTGTGGAGGAAACGAAGGAGGAGAAGAAGATTAAGGAGAAAGAAGGGAATGGGGAAAAGGAGTCTGAAAGCGCACAGTGCGCGGGAAGAGGCCGAGAGGGGGAGGAAAAGCTTAGCATCGTAAATGAAACAGAAATAAAAAAGGAACGGACCGACGACAAGAAGTGGTAAGGCAACAACTAACGGCGGCTGAGGGGTAGTCGAACCAAGCATACAGCCCACCACCATATACAGCTACAGGTGGCTACACAGGGGGGGAGGTGACAAGTGCGGTAGGCCCAACTTATACGAAGATGCACGCAAGGGAAGGGAAGACTAGTGAAGAACCAATCCCAGCCATAGGTCACGACGAGTGGGTAGCTGCACAGGTTCTGCTAAAATTGCGAGGGACATTAATGGGAGAAGAGAAGGAGGTAATAAGGAAAATGAACGAGGACGATGAGAGTAGCAGTGAAATAAAAGGGGAAGGAGGGAAAAGGAAAGAAGGGGAGCTGTTAGGAGCAGAGGAGGAGATGTTGGAGGAACGATTGGCAGAGTTAAGGAATGAGCAAAACGCCCTGATTAAACAGTTTGAGAGGGAGGAACGAGAGAGGAGGGAAAGGAATTATAGTAAGGATGAGTTAGAAAAAATGAGGGAGCGAACTGAAGAACGGAAGAGGGAAGCTGAAAGGATGAAGGCGATAGCAGAAAGGGTATCTCGAGCAGCGCAGCGTGACAGGAAAAGGGAGGAAGAAGAGAAAGAAAAAAAGGAAATGGAAATATGGAAGAGAAAAATACTATCAGAAACCACCAAGAAATACGAGGAAGGGAAGGTAATAGAAAGCATATTAGAAAGGGAGAGAGAGAGATGGGAAAGGAGGAGAGAGGAAGAAAGGATATTAGAAAAGGTGAGTAGTGAGGTGATGGAGGAATTAAAGAAGAAAAGAGAGGAAATAGGTGGTGAAATAGTAGAGAAAAGGGAAGGGGAAAGAGGAGATAGGAAAGGAGCGAGTGGGGTAAGGAAATATGTACGCAGGGACACAGAAGTAGCAACAACATCAGCACAAAGGGGAGCAATTGGTAAAGAAGAAGTGGGAGGAACGGATTTAATAGATTCAAAAACAATCAAGATTCAGGGGAAAAAGACAGATTGGGGGTTGTCGATCCTGGATGATTTTTGCAGCGAGGAAGAAGAAGGAATGAGGGGAGAAGGAAGAAGCGGCGAAAGGGAAAGCTTAGACAAATTGTACATCACCCGCACCAACAGGGAATCGCCATGGGCATGTAGAAGGAAGGAAGAGCTGGGGGGAAGTGAGGAAAAAGAACAAGGAATGGCGGGAAGGCAAACACGTGCAGCTACACCCGCATCATCCCATCCAACATGTCCGCCCACACCCGCTCCACCCCCTACGCCGGCAGGCTTAGAGATCTCCCCGGACGCAGGCAGGAAGAACGGACACACACACCCACATCAAATAAAGGAAATAATAAGAGAAGGGGAAGAGATGAAGGGGAAACCGCAATGAGCGGGGGAAATATGGACATAACAGATGACATAGACGACACAGAAGAAGAGGAGGGGTATACGGGCTCTACACCGCGACAACTGGGGGGACAGATGGGACACAATCTCATGCCACTATTGGAGATAGGGGAGGTTAGACCACAATACGTCCGTTGGAAGCATGCAGATAAGGAAAATATAAAGTGTAGGCTCCCATCACCAAGTGGAGGAGCGGGAAAATGGATATATGAGATGGAAAAACACACTGCAGGACAGAAACTAGCAGTAGGAGATGTGAAGGGCCTACTAATATCAATATTAGGGGATGCAGCAGATGACATCTGGAAAAGAGCGGGTTTCCCTGGGGTCACAATAACAAACACATCACATGACGGGGCGCCATTTGTGAATTGCAGGCATGCATTATGGCAAGCACTGAGGGTACAATACCCAGACGTCTCAGACATAGGAGACAATTACGTCACGCAAGATGCGTGAGAACGAAGATCCTGTTGATTATATCCAGGAGATTCAGGAGAGGTGGCGTATGGAAACTAGAGAGCAATGGGACAAGACACCGGCAATATTTTATCACATACTAATACAAGGGCTCCCGGAGGCAGTACAAAAACAATTGAAGAAAGTAGTGGGGATGGAAGCAAAGGCTTGGCCGGAAATACAACTGACAATAGTACACCATTGTAGGACGTGGCAAGAAAAGATGAAGCAAAAGGAAGAAGATAGAAAAGCGGAAGAGGCTAAATTAGTGCAGAAAAAACTGACTAAGTACACCATGGAAGGTGCACTAATAACTACACCAACAACAATGACACCAAACCCCACGCAAATAGTGGCCGCGCAGGATCCCTCACAACTACAAATACCACCATTACCACAATCACCACGAATTATAACACAACAGCTGCCACCAACCCCACCATACGCGGCTAACATGGGAGGAGGGTACATGGCATCAGGAACTGGATATTATAATAACATCAGGGGAAGGGAAGGAATGATGAGGGGGAGGGGATATGGCTATCCTGCACAACAGCAAGGGGGAGGATTTTGAAGCTTCTACCCCACTGGGCAACCAGTGTACCAGGATAATGCAGGAAGTTTCCCATGGCAGACCAGGGAACCACCTGTATGTTGGGTTTGTGGAATGTTAGGACACATGTCACATACATGTAGAATGAGACCCACCACACCAGCATGGGAGGAACAAGGACAACAAGGGCCTACAAGGGAGCAGCAGGGTTACCAACAACTGCAGGGGCTGCCACAGAGCAGCACACAGCAACAGTTAGTAACACAACAACAGCCACAGACATATTCACTACCGCAACAACAGGTAGCAATAACACAACAACACCAAGTGCAGCCAGTGCAGCATCCCACTCAAATACAGGACCATAAGGTAACCTCCACCGATACACAGCTACAACAAACACAATTGGGAAGGGTGACTGTCCTGGGTCACAACCCTTACACAGGAAGTGGTCAATCATTATACCCAGAATAGGACAGCCCACAGACGTCCTTGGTGTGTCCCATCCTGTCGATAACACCTAATAGTGGGGAGGAACCACGCATTGAGGTAACAATAGGTGACAAAAAATGATCATTCCTTGTTCACACTGGGACAACCCGGTCTTGCATAAGGTAGGGTACATTTAAGATGTCAGGTGAGGCCATGAACACCCAAGGATTGTCTGGGGCTAGGGGGTTGGTTCCCTTTACTGATAACATCTCCTTATCTATTGGAGATTATGACATGTCTGTCCCGCTCCTGTATTCAAGGGAATCACCAGTGAACATACTCGGGAGGGACATAATGAGCAGGCTAAATATGACAATCTCCTTCATGGAGGATGGCATAATTTGTTCCACTCCAGGAATAAACATGCTCACTGCAAGACAAATACTGCAAGCATACTGTGGTCAGACAGTAACTAGGGCTGAGCCAGTGGATGGCGAACTGTTCCAGTACGGAACGGACATGGCATTCGCCTGGATGCCAGGAATAGAAGGAAAGATCTGGAGGAGGCCAGCAGCATATTTGTTCAGGCCTGAGACACCAGCCAATGAACCAGAAGGGAAGGTGATTTTGGTGAGCATCCAGAGTATTATAGCGACTGCTGATTATATCGCAGTACATGCCCAAGACCGGGAAGGGAGAGCATGGAGAGCAGTGATAGCCCTGGCTGAGGGATGCAGGCTCACCTAGGTTTCCGATGAGGAGCTCTTTTCAGAAGACAAGGAAGAGGGTGAAATGGTATTTATGATGAGTGTGGATATATGGCTAAGAGTGACATATAAGCAAGTGGCACAGAAAATGGCCATGGCACTTGAAGCACCCGCATCTACCCCAGTTCCCTTTTACGAGGAAGATATGGCAAAAGTTCCAACATCACTGTGGACCACCAGTCCCTATGACGTAGGCTGCATAAAGAGTATCGGGGGAGTAAGAATAAAGCTGAAAAAGGGTGCAATACTACCCAGAGTGAAACAATACCCACTATCAAAAGAGGCAGATGAGGGCATATACGCAACCATAACGGCCCTAATAAATAATGGCATACTGGTAGCATCAGAATCACCATGTAACATGGCAGTGTACCCAGTGCGCAAAGCTAAAGGAGGGTCCTGGCGTTTTATCCAGGACCTCAGACCCTTGAACAACATTGTAGAAGCAGAATACCCCATAGCAGCAAACCCGGCCACAATATTATGTGGAATTCCGGCAGAGGCCTCACGGTTCACAGTGATTGACCTCAAAAATGCCTTTTTCCCAATACCCCTGCACCCAGATTCACAAGACTTGACAAGCTTCACATACAGAAACACAAAATGGAAACACACCAGGTTACCACAAGGGTACTGCGAGTCACCCTCAATTTTCAACAGAGTAATACAGATGGACTTGGGAAACGTTGAATTGGAAAGTACGGTGCTGCAATAATGTTAATTTGCAGCACAAGCGAGGAAAGGTGCAGGGAAGACTCATTGAAAATGCTGACAGTACTGGCTGAAAAAGGTTACAAGGTAGACAAAGAAAAGTTACAGTACTGTCAGGAACAGGTATTATACATTGGTCAATTAATATCCCAACACGGAAGAAAGATTGCACCACAAAGAGCACAAGCTATATCAAACACGCCACTACCACAAACAGTGAGGGAGTTGCAACAGTTCCTGGGACTGTGCAACTACTGTAGAGCATGGGTTTTTGACTACAGCTCATACATAGGACCCCTACTTGAAGCATTGAGAGAAGCACACAAAAGGGACAAAACATTGGGGTGAACAAGAGAAATGAAGGAGGCATTTGACGAGTTGAAGCACGCCATATCCACTGCTCCGGTACTAGCCACCCCAGATTATGAACGGCAGTTCTTTATCTTTTCACATTGCGACTCTGCAGTAATGAAAGCAGTATTGACTCAGAAAACCAGCATGGGACACAAGCCAATAGCGTTCTACAGCAGTCACTTGGACCCTGTTATGTTAGGACATTTCCCTTGCGAACAGAGTCTCGCCGCAGCTGCATTTGCGGTAGAGAAATCATCATCGATTACAATGGGGTGCCCAACCACACTATTTGTGGAGCATGCGCTGTTTGCAATATTGAATAAGCCTAAGTCCACACTAACCACGCAGAGGGCGTCAGGTTATGAGATCATTTTGTCTAGACCTGAACTGTCAATTGTCAGATATAGTACAGTTAACGCAGCAAGGTTTATAGTGGAAGTTATTGAGGAAGGTGATTATGCTCATGATTGTACACAGATTATCGAAATGTATTCATGCACTAGAAAAGTTGAAGAGGATGCACTCAAAGGTGGAGACATTTCGTTTATTGATGGGTCATCAACAATAGACCAAAGTGATGGGATAAGGAGAACTGGGGCAGCAGTTGTAAAAATGACAGAAGATTTGATGTGTGCCCCGGTGAAATATGTGTACAGTTACCGCAGCATTATTCGGCTCAAGCAGCAGAATTGGTTGCACTGATCTTGGCATTGAAGGCCAGCGTTGACAAAAGAGTTACTATATATTCTGATAGCGCATATGTCACGTCAATTGTCCACTCGGGGTTGATAAAATGGCAGAGAAGGGGGTTTAGGAGAGCTGATGGCACCCCAGTGCAACATGCTCTCTTGTTAGCAGAACTAATTGAAGTAATTAATGATCCCCAAGAAATAGCTTTGGTTAAATGCCCGGCACACACTAATGGAGACAGCCATATCTCGAAAGGGAATGAAACAGCAGACGCACATGCCAAACATGCGGCGTACTTTGGTGAAATATGGAACCCCCCAGGGTCAGAGAGAAGGAGAGGGAGGGGGATGGCCAAACAGATGTTGATGAAAGAAGGGTACACCCATCTCCCAGCCACACAGATAATGGAATTACAGGCAGCAGCCCCAATGGCAGAAAAGGAACTATGGGTAAAAAGAGGATGTCCCCAACTGACGCACTGTGGCGTCAAAATAACACCGGAAAGGTGGTCATGCCGTTGGCACTGTTGAACACCGCCCTGGCCCAGCTCCATCACCCAGCTGATACAGGAAAGGAAGTAATTGCAGCACGAAGACTAGGGAAGACTGGTTCTGCCCCGAGTTAAATTCTCATGTAACAAATTTCATCAGCAACTGCCTTACATGCCAACAGTTTACGGCCGGTCACATGCTGCAAGTGATAAAAGGTACTATACCCCGGCCAGAGGGACCCTTCCTGCACATTCATATTGACTATGTTGATATGATCAATGTATGTCAAGGAAATAGGTATATGATTGTAGTGGTATGCCCATTCTACAGGTGTATCGAGGCCGGACCCTGCTCACATGCAGATGGGTTCAGAGCAGCTAAATTTCTAGTGAGAGAGGTTTTCCCCAGGTGGGGTGTGTGTGAAGTGTTGCGGTCAGATAACGGCCCACACTTTGCTGATGAAATGTTTCAGCACATCACGTCCTTGCTGGGCATTAAGCATAAATTTGCGTGTGCATACCACCCACAGGCCAACGATGTATGTGAACGCCTGAATGGCCTATTGAAAGAAGAAATAGCAAAGATACAGAAACCAACAAAGAAGAGCTGGTTGTACTGCCTCCCGCTAGCTCTATTTGAGCTAAGGAATAGGCCAGGGTCTGATCACCACCCCACTCCTCACGAGGTGGTGACAGGACGTCAAATGCGCCTTCCTCTAACGCCTACATCAAGAGCATTCACAGACTATGAAAACACTGCAACTGTTCTTGGTGACGAAATGTATCAATATGTGTCTTCCTTGATTACTAGTGTAGCGTTTGTATCTCAACAGCTCGAGCGCACGCGGGGCGGGTCGAAGAGTTCTCAACAAGAAGACACCGACAAGGAATTGGAAAAGGAAGGACTAAGCAAAATTGCTAAAGGTGACCATGTGCTACTCCGCAACTTCAATAGAAAGTGGAACCGCCCACGCTTTACTGGTCCTCATTTGGTAGAAGAGGTAGCTACCAGAGCGGTGAAATTGCAGGGTAAGCGTGCCTGGAATCACTTACACGACGTGAAGATCTACAAACTCCAGACCCGCCCTAGCGTTAACGACAGGGCCATTGGAAGAGCGATGACAGCAACGGAATTGGCTACGGAGAAGGAAACGTCGGCCACAGCTGATGACAGTAGTGTCACCATACGTGATCACACCCCAGATTCTCCAGAGGCAACTACCGAAATAGACTGGACACTTGCCCACAGCCCATCCCATGGTCACGAGATCGAAAAGTAAACAGACTTCCGCCAATTGAGCCCCAAACCCCCTCCCCGCTAAGGTCACCCCCAATTGAAAGACATTGTTTTGTGCACACACACATGTAAACACTTGTATGTTTTCTCTTTTTTCTTCTCTCGCACATGCAGGTACCGTGTATAATTGTTCTGTTAAGAAATTAGGTGACTAACAGTGTACTATGCCCAGGAGTAGATGCTGCCCACAGATGATAGCACCCCTGAAGCACTATCACACCAATTTGTATATCACATAAAGAGACCGAAGTACCTGAAAAGAAGGAGGGTACGTGTATATTACACACCATTTATTTTGGCCATAGAACAATCATTTCCCCAATCCTCACCAGCACTTACCCGCGCTAAGGGATAGATCACTAAGGTTAGCGTGGGAGCAGCTCTTCGCCTGGGCACGGAACGATTACTTGATAGGGAGAGCTTGATAACAACAACTAACAATAATAACAAGCGTATTGAGGATTTTCAGACAGGCAACTTTAACGTCGCAAGAATAAGCTGCTGGACTGCAGCAAGGTAAGAGCAAATGCCGGTGAGACTAGCTTTTGTAATAAAAATGATAGGAGTATTGGTTATCACTGGTCTATTGGCTGCCTCTGTATGGCAGACAAGTTATGCTATCAATATTATGGCTGCACCCAGACCTAACATACCCCCTCCCACGGCTGCAACAGGTGTGACGTCAGGTGGTACTAGCAACCCTCCGCATAAGGGAAGTAGAGTTAAACGCAGCACATATTCAGACAATAAGGGTATTGATAATTACATAACAAACTCAGCACACGTCTCCAACAACATGTGGTACCAGCACATGACCCAAATAGGTAAGCAGACAACAGAAGATAGCTGTTATGTTTGCTCATTGATCCCATACGCCATGAGCGCTTCTCGAACATTCGTTGCCACAGAAATAGAAGAAAAGACGGCACGATGTATAGTATTTCTGGCACTATTCCAAACGAGAGGGCGATTTCAAGGAACAGTGATGAGAATGGAGTGGAAAACAAGAGACACATACCCATACGAAAACAATTTCCTCAAGTCATATTTGAGTTACCATAAGAGCAGTCTGCATGCTGAAGCGTTCAGATACATGACAAGTGGCCCTGAAAAGGGAGAAATGAAGAAAGTAACACTACAATACCTACCATGTGATTGGTACGCCACTGAAGTTCCTGGTACACAAGGCTGTTGGGAAAGGCCACTGGTAACAATAACAGGGAAGGTATACATGAACAATGAATGGGACATAGGAGTGGTCGGTAGCAACATGGTAACTAGAGAAAATATTACCACCATAAAGGAACACAATGACAGATGTTGGACGACATGGGGCAAGTACGTACCCATGCTGACATGGATGGAGAAGGATGAAGACCCAATAAGCATACTACCGCTGACCGCGCCCAAGTTATGCTACTAACACAGAGGAGATGTGGAGGTGGGATACAACACCAATTGTGGAAGCGTGTTAGAATTACCAGAGGGGGTGGTGGAACGGCAGTGATAATGGATCATTATTGGGCCTGCGGAAATAAGGCATATCACACCCTGCCCCCGTTGTGGAATGGTATATGCACAATGGTACACATCAATGTAGCATCGCTAGTGGTGCCCAAAAAACATGTGAATATGGCCAACTTCCCCAAAATGGATGAAGGGAACAAGAGGAAGAAGAGATCTGTACAATCACAGGAGAGAGAAAACAACAACAACAATAATGTCCTAAACAGGAAAAAGAGACAAGGAGAACCCCTAACAGGAAACTACCTGTTGGGAAGGTCAGAAACATCACTCACTTCTATCCCTCCAGAACACAGGTTATTTAGCAGGGCTGCTATGTTCTTCTCGTCAATAATACACCCTGGACTACAAGCTTATGCGAATGCTAAATGGCTCCAGATAACCCGATGGGAACTAATGATGACGATTAATTCAACAGTAAACGGATTCAAAGCAATAAAAGAGGAACTGCGAGCGGTGAGAATGGTAGCACTACAGAACAGATATGTATTGGATCTCCTCACAGCCATGGAGGGAGGAGTTTGCGCAAAGATAGGACAATCATGCTGCACAATTATTCATGCTAACGATGCCGATAATGGTACACTTACGGAAGCAGTATCAAAACTGGCCCAGATGCACTCTAAAATGATGGAAGAAAGTAAAGGAGTAAAGAAGGATGATAGCTGGTTTTCATTGCTATGGTCTTGGATGCCATCATGGCTGTCGGACGGGCTGAAGATAATAGTTGGATGCATAATACTGGCTGCAGCTGTATTGATTGTAATAAGGTTTTGGAAGGCCAGGAAGGCACGCACTACCGACGAAATGATAGAAATGGTGGGCATGCACCCCTTGATGACGATGACCAGCACACAGATGTGATAATAAAGGAAAGAGAGAAACTGCGGAAACAGATCATCGCCAATCACTTAGACCCACCGTCCGTAAAGCTTGAGAACCCAAGAAACCCGAGGAGCTATATCAGAAGATGGGTATACTGCAAACCGGGAGGGAGCTGTGTATACATGTACTGGTCATTTGAAGACCATGTCAACCACTATGGACACCTGGGAGGAGTGACTAAAATATGGAGAGTAAGAGGAGATAAAGAAAAAGATATGTTTGTGGTCGACAAGTCGACCAGAGGGGGGACTGAAGTGGGAGAATGGGAGAAAAGACTCCCCCCAATCTCTTTGCGACCCTGGCCCAGAGGATCACGGCCCAGACACCCGCCATGAGATGAATTTGTCTATCTACCAGACGACCAAATACCCTGGTTCAAGAACATACGGATGTGCCCACCAGCCTGGCCTAATTAAGCCGACACCTGCAGCATGGATGAACTCGACTAAGACCTCAACAACAAGCACCCACATCGTTAGAGATGCCATGTCGACCTAGCCAACTGCCTAGAACACACGTGCCACCATGCACACTGGACACTCCCACACCAACCCACACGAAGAATATAATCAGTGCTATGACATAGGTAACGGATACACCCACTGACGCGCATCTTTATTATTTTTCACATAGATTTTCCGAAATGCAGAAACGCAAGACGCACAGAGCACTCGCTTACACGATTGCTGACGCTTCCCCCGACCCTTGCATCATGATGAGAATATAACGAAGACATGATACTGCCTATGAAGCCATGTTGCACCGCAACAGAGGTGCCGTGCATTACACATCCCCACCTATGAACCAGGCCCAAGTAGGCCGCAAGCAAGAGCCGCCATGAACACTGAATGAGCAGGAGTACAAGTGCTGACCATGCAGAACGAGCCGAGCGAGAGTTGACAGCCAAGGGAGCGATGTTGCAATTCGTATGCTACCAGCCGACGCCAAGGTCACACCTGTAAGCAAAGCCAAGCACGCAGAAGCAAATACAACTTTAAATGTGCAGAATTCTGCCTCAGCCACGGTCTCTCCTCACGTGACCAAGCCAACCTGACAAGGTGCCAGAACCGCGAGGGAGAAGTCGCCTGGGTCCCACGTCTCGGACACAGGCTGCAACAATGAAATGACCCAATGGACACCTACAGCTATGGGAATGGTCTGCTCTCAGGCTTATGAGCAAATCTGCGCATTGTCTGCACGAACACATAGTTACATATTGTTGCTAGTGACAGGTACACCGCGAGCTGGGAACAACGATGGTCCCAGGCTGGGGGGCTCGCGAGTGGACCAATCAGAAAATGCGGGCACTCATCACTGACGCCACTAACATTAGCCAATCATTAGGGGTCTTTGTGTAACAATTTTCAAGTATCTAATAGAAGGGACAACCCAAGTATACCACCTGAATGACCCTTAACCACTAATAATGTTCTCTATATGTATGCTATACTAACCCTACCACTCGAGGAACCAATCCAGAGTGGCGATAGGTTTTTCGCTAACTTTCCCAGGTGACGCAAGTAGCGCGTCATACTGAGGCAAAAAGGGGCCTGCGAGCCCACGAACTTTGAGAGTCTGGACGGATGCGTACGATCCTAGACCCATCCCTGCCATTGTTCAATAAACAGCAGAACCACCTTGCTTCTTGCATGTCTCTCATACTCATTTTTGGGGAACACGGGAGGAGTTGGGGCCTCCCAGCCCGGAGGTCCACGGACGGCCCAGCCGACCCCGGGAGAAACACCCCGACAGCTTGTTTATGGAGAAAAGAAGGGGTAGAAAAAGGAAACATTATTTGACATGTAGGTGAGTATGTTACTTAAGTGTCCATGAGTTTCATAATGTATATGCAGCACAGAGGTAAATACAAATGAAATTTGGTGCTACACGCTGTGAAGGCATCATAAAGCAGACGCAGACAACGCAAATCATTTTTGGGCTATAAACTTCTATTTAAAACAAAAGAAGGCTAGAAAAATCCTAACTTGCCCTATGCTAAGGTGGGAATTGCCTATCTTAATAAATCTAAGGTAGCCTGTGTCAGGAAGTTCAAATCAAATGTCTGTCTGTGTCCAAACCCTAGACTTGCCTTCACATCTATTTGTATAAAATGAGTAGGGATGACAGCCTCAAAATTATAAATGTTCAAAGAAGAGTTCAAAGCTTCGTCCAGCTACTGGTCGTCAAAGGATGTCCCTTCCACAAGGTTCAAATAGTTCACAGTGCAAAAAGGGGTTCCCTTCCCCACGCTTTCAAGTCTCTGAACAGTTTCAACACAACACAATTTGTTGGGATACTTCCCAGCTCTTCTGGCCTTGTTCCCTTTCACCAGTTTCATAGAGTTCAATTCCTTAATTTCAAATCACAAACTATTTCCTGTAGAATCAATCACAAGCTTCTTTGTGGTGCTTTAAGTGGTTTTTCCATCAATGGGTGTATACGGTCTAGGCGCAGTTGTTGGAAACATGGTCCACCCATTATAGGTCACACAACCGACACACCTTCTTTGCTCCTTCTTCATTTACACGTTGCCACTGTGTTACCTCTACAGTGGTAAGTGGTGCTTGTCTTGCCACCATTCACTTGTTGCACTTTCACATACTTTCCTGGCTCTTGCCAATGCTTGTTTTCTCCAGTTACACAGTTCCTTTATGGGTCTTGCCAGTGCTTGTTTTCTCCAGTTACAGAGTTCCTTTAGGTCCCAATGACGCATGCAAATGCTTGTTCTCTCAAGCTGCACAATTCCTTCATGGCTCATTCAGTTTCGTATTCAAAATGCTTCCTTTCATTTGAATCAGTTTTCAAAATGTTTTTTCCTTTCATTCAGTTCTGTATTCAAAATGCTTACTTTCATTTAAATTGGTATTCATTAACTTTCTTATAAGTCTAACATGCTCGGCTGCCGTCCCAGTGTCCCCCTTCCTAGGCTGACTCACCAGTCGGTGCTTATGGCGTTGTGGTGAGGCTTCCGGCTACTATGAGCTCTGTCTCTCATGCAGCACCTCGCTCCTTCTCCCCAGCGACTCTCTGTGGCTTTGCTCCGACCTCTAATGCATCTCTTGCAGGCCGGGCCTCACTTGGCAGCTTTACCTGGTCATGCCAGTTCCTTCTATGTATTCCGCTAAAGGCTTCCATCTACCTTTAGCCTTGCTTCCCGCTGCATACACTATGCATCGTTACTGGTTCCTCGAGCACTCCATCTGCCATGCCGTCTTCCTGGAGAGGTCTGCTCTCGTCCAGCAGTCCGCACACCTCCCTCCGCAGCTGGCTGCCAACCTGTTTCCACAGATGACTCCATTCTCACTGTTCTTGCAGATTTTAAACTTCCTGCCAGGTTGATTACACCAAAAGGACTAGACCACTCATTGCCAACTTGGAAGTTCTGCATTGCTCTTGCTTGCCTCCTCCTCGTCCCAGTACATAACTGGTGTCTGTGTGCCTGAGATTCAATAAAGAAAGGATGTCTGGCTGTAGTTTGTCTCTTCCTCGTCCCAGTACTTGACTGTTGTTTACTGGGAGATGGATTACTGGAGAAATAGAAAAGGGACTGGTAATGGCCTACAAAGCGCTGGGGGAATGTCGGACTCATGACGAATGGGGGATACTGTGTCTCACATAAGGGTGCCTCATCCACGCTCCCCAAGTCTTCTCCACCCAGGTGATCCTCCCTCGCATATCCACCCCCAGGGTCAGGATCCAGTAGCAACAGACAGCCTTTCCCTGGTCACCTGGGAGGATGATATGTTGGGGAAAGAAGTGAGGACACCCTCAGATTTCTCACAACGCATGATGGAGAAAGCAGGAAAACACAACAAACACTGTGGCAGATCAGAAGAAGTACACAGGCACTCTGAGGACATTTTGACTATAATATGTTTATCAATGTAAAAAGAAGGCCTATCTTCTGTCATGAACCGCTGCTCCTGATACTTGTGGTCGGCATGGCGATACATCCCTCATTTCACAGGGCACCATTTTTTCCTCCAAGATGGTGCCTGCGGCCTCATATGGAAGTCCTTGGTATGGTCTAGCATTCGGGCTGCTTCCTGCAGCCGAGCCGGTTCTTCCGGTTGCCTCCCATAACAGTAGCTGTAGTTTACAGGTTGGCGCGTTTCAAGGCAGGTCATTTTGTTGCCCTGCTCAGCGCTCCTGGAATTCTTTAGGTTCCTGTCCTTTTCGTTCCTAGTACATTCTCCTGTTTTTCCCTCTTCCTTCCTCTTGGCTCTCTGCTCCTTCTGGCTCCCGGGTTCCTCAGGAGTCCCTGTCTTCCTCCTCTTCCGTCAATCTACGGAACTCGCTTTGCCCTTGGATTGGATTTCTGGCAATACTTCTTTGGACTCCCTTTGTGAGATTCGCCTATACTCTGCAACAGCATCAGCAGTCTGAGTTTCGGGACAGGTTTTTTTCCTTACCCTTCAGGGGATGGGGTTTTTCTCCTGTGCTGACCCATTGGTCTTATCCTCCGGCGGTCACACTGCCTGGGCTTAAGCAAATCCGGCAATGTGGCGTCTGGAGAGTCTCGTCCATATTTTCATGACATACAGTCAAGAAAGAAGAAAGACAAGAAATCCATCGACAGCAAGACTTTCAAAGTGAAGGCACAGGTGAGTGCCAATCCGGTTTCTGACACTTTCCCTACCACTATGGGGTGTCCCCTACCTAGATTACTAACTAAGATGCTCATCAGACCTGAATCAATGTCCAAAAGAATCAGTCCGCTATACAAAACTAACCTAACTGACCTTACCAACATTATAATCAACTAAGTTCAGGTGAATGACTTCCCTTCTCCTGGTGGCTGTGCATTTGCATTGATGTTCTCCTATGTTAAAGTTCTGGTTAATATACAATCTGTAAATAGTCTCTTGTTATACTGTGTATTAACTCATGTAACCCCATGGGGGATTGGTAGTCTTGCTCTCCTATTGTATAGGGTTTTTACTTGCTCTTGTAGGTCTCGTTCTCTATTTATTAGAAGACCCTAAATTGGCTTGTATAAGATGTATCCTAGGAACCCCTCAGGTCTTTACTACACAAGTGTCTATTTCAGTGAAGTTTCACTCTTTGTTTCTTGACTGTTGTATGATGTTCGCCTTTTTACAGGGTATCAATACTCCAATTCTACTCTTCTCGATCTCTCTGCTTCTTTTTATCGCATTAACACAGTTTGAGGTTATTAGCTTACTTTCCACTCTTTCATCATGGATACTGGGGAGAGTTTCTCTGAGGCTATAATGATTTCCTTTTGGCTTTCCGGTATTCCCATTCTCCATAGTACCTTCTGTGCTGTAGGGCAACGTCTCTGGTGCCTGCAGGTACTGGAAATCTCCTTCTTCCTTTCATATGCTCCTCGGTTCATTTTCTGTGATGTCTGCTTCGTACGAGTTCCTGTCTCCTTGGCTTTTTGATACTGCTACGGGTAATCGATTATGGAGTTGCGTCCTCCCTCTTGTGGTATCAGCGTCATTTAGGGGGCAGCCTGCACACCACGATTCCTCTGTGGTCACATCACCATGGAGTTCTCCACTGCAGCCTTCCTGGATTTCAGTTCCTTGTACCGGCTGGGCTTCCAGCGTGTCCTGCTCCAGCTCAGAGCCATCCTGAACTTTGTGGACTCTGTGTTCTACGTCAGCTCAGCGTCCTTCAGGTATTCTGCACACAGTGGGCTTCCCCTGTCTCTCTCTACCTTCCGCTCTCTCTCGCATTCTCTCTGGCATTTCATCCCTTCGGACTCGGCAAAGTCCATAGGAGACTTTGATTTAAAGGGACAGTTTTATCTTCTTGTTGGTAATGGTATACGTTCACTTTATCTTTATTCCATTCATGGAATTTATACTGATTTGGTGCATTAGATATTTCCAAGTAGGCCATCACATGGATAGCATCAGGGAGTTCCTCATGGTAAAGGGAGTCATTGTCCCCAAGCTGGTACTCTCTCTCGGGGAGGTCCCAGTTGCCTCGACCCCTAGGGAAGGTGTTGCAGAATGGGCTTGCCTCCCTAGGGAGGCTCCCCCCAGCGATAAGGTGTGAATTACCTCAATTCGTCATAATGCCTAGTATACATATCATACCTTGCTGGCTAATGCAATTGACGATTTGTTGTATTAAATTGAATTCCTGTGTTATTTTCCTCCACTTTTGCCAAATTGCAAAGGGTGATATTGAAGCGATAAATATTCAACATGTCACATGTGCTTCCTCCTTGCTTTTTAATGTGTAGTCAGCTTGTGCTCAAATTGACTACACAAGTAAAAAACAAACCCAAAAGAGACTCATGGAATTTGTCACCAGGATCCCTTTACCATTACCCTCTGCAATATTCCCTGGCGCAATTTAGAACTGCAGGAACTTTAAGCTGTGATTTGTAATGTAAATAATAGTGAATGGATTTCTGACTTGTATTATACAATATTTACCCTGCCACTCTAAAACTTGAGGAGAACCATCTCCAGTTCCGGAAGCACCTCAAGACTTTCCTCTTTTCTTTTGCCTTTGCTGACCTGTTCTCTCTTGGCACTGTGCACCTGGCCACCCTCTGTCCTCTGGACCCAGGTACCTGCTCACCCTGCCACCCTCCCGCACTGCCTCTGGGCCACCCCTTGCACTGGGGTCTGTATCTGTACCCATACAGCCCCCCTTTTTCTTCCTGCACTTATCAGACCTACCTTGTCTGCTGCCTTAAACCTAGCACTTGCAAATTGCTGGCTGCATTACCACTGTTTGTTGCCTTTATTATTTATTTATTGTTATTTATCTGTTTCTCCTCTGCTTCGCACTTTCCACCTCTCCCCCGTTTCATGCACTTTTCCCCTCCCCCTCTCCCATGCACTTGCGCGTTCTCAATGTCACTGGGCCTAGTAGAATCGCTGTTTTGTTCTCCCCTGTTCCCCTCCCTTGCCTTGTGGCGCTCTGAAACACTTGTGTACGAGCGCGATAGAAATAAAAAATCAATATCAAGAAGATCCAAATTTTTGCAAGATTGTGTAATTAAGTGCATCGTCCATGGGCACGATCCAGCCTTTCAGGGCATTATTTGAATTGTCGTCCTACAAGTCACTAGAGTATTACAATTAAATGGTGACTGCTTTTCGTTGTGTGGGCTCTAAAGTTAAGAGAGCAAACAAAGTAAGACAGGAAGTAAAATAGTTTGTCACACCTTTACCCTCTTAATCTTTTTTTCATGAATGGAAAATGGAGAAAATCATAGAACCAAAAGACACAAAATCATGTCCTTAAACATACACAGTGCATTAACTGTACAATAAAAAGCATGTATGCGCTTTATATAGAGTAAATATACATAAAATATCACCCAACCTCTGTTGGTATTCATCAACCTCAGAAGGATGAAAGGCTGAGTTGGCCTTGCCAGGATTCGATCCTGCAACCTGCATTTCACACACATTGCAGCAGCAATCATTCAACCCACTGAGCTATCTTGCCAGCTATAGCCATCTTATCGGCTATGGTAAAATGAGCAATTACATGTCTGAATGTTCTCAAAGACAGAAAGCAAATTAACCTCTGTAGTGGATAGCATTACACTGATAACTGAGATGTAACAGAAGGTCAGTTCATCTGCAGGTCTGGTGCAAAGTTGGTCACATTTCAAGACTGCATGTATTTACTTTTCAGGCTTCAGAGGTTGACAAAATACATACAATTGGAAGGGTTCATAACTGCGTATTAAAGGATTTAGAGTAATGCATGGAAAGCAGCGCCCTTACGCAGCATCCTGTACTCTGGGCACTTGTTACCTCATACATGCAAACGAGCATCCTGAACAGCATGCCATGGAGATAGGAAATATAGACACATTGCAACAAAGCATTAATTGTAGCACAATGAAATCAAGGACCACTTTATGTGCTATGGTCAAACATGTCTACACTGTACACAAGCTCTTAGGCACAAGGATTTTGTCAAGTGACCGAGGACAACGAGATGGAATGTCTTGTGATGAGCGTAACAGAGACAAAGGCAGAAAAAAAAAATGCTGTAATTGCAACTTGAGAAAAGCAACATACATAGTCCGAAATGGATGCTTTTTCTACTCTAAATGCGTTTTGGAAGTTTGTGTCTGCATTGCGAATTTGGGGTGTTTAAGAACAGACTAAATCAGTGATTACCCCCCACCCCCGCTTGCAGTGTGCCGTAAATGAACCTTTAATGAGTCTAGAAATTATTCAATAGAATTCCAGAAAGACAAATCGTTTTTTATTCCTATTCTTTCTTATTTAGGGTCACTGCTCAAAGGGTTACACTTGTGGAACCTCCTGTTTTTTTTAAGAGAACTGAACAAGAAAGCCAGCCACCCAAGAAACAAAGCCACTTTTTTTTTAGGGGTAGCAAGGGAGAGCACAGGGGCAGCAAGACGTCCCTGGTTAGGCCTCTCGGCTTTTTTAATGGTTGCAAATGTCGCTTTTTTCTAAAACTGTAACTGAATCGCTACAGTATTTGAAATCAATTAAGTTATGTTGTAAACTGTCAAGGAAATCACTGATTTGTTTGTCATAGTTCTCGCCTTTTGTCCCCATACGCTATAAATAATACCCACAAATACAACGTGAGACATGTACTGTGAGACCAATCATCCAAAGGTTCTGGGAAAGAACGATGCAAGGAAAGCCTGGGAATTTAACTTTTTCTCTTGTGGCTTTAGCAAACTGTGAGAGGCTTTAGATGGCGTTCTTTTTCCATACATATTTCTTTAAAAGGATGGTAATTTGCAAACCAGTCGTTTGTGATATCAATCAAACAGTAAGTATGAGTCCGCCCTTTTAATCCAAGCCTCTGAAGGGTGGAAGACGAGGGGGAGACAGAAGCCAGCTGTGTGCTGAGGAAGATGTGCCTTTATTAGGTCGCCTTCACTGGGATTGGTTATAAGAAAGGGACTTGGAAGTGGTGGTTGGATCAAAGGAGAGATTGAACTCGGCATCCAGAAGCAGACCACCGAGGTATGCACGTGTATGCGCTGTGCTAGCCGGGGAGCATTGTAGGGAGACGGACACAGAGAACAGCAAGCCTCGGCAAAGACAGTCGTTCTGGCGCTGTAAATGTGGGGAGATTAAAAAGGCCACAAAATGTTACACTCTACATTTGCAGGGCAATGCACATTGGCTTTGTGAATGTTGTTATTGTACAATTGCCATTGAAGAGAATTCCCAGCGCTTCTACTTCATAATGTTTGCAAGGTTGCCACACACACACTCACACACACACACACACACGTCTTACCATTACCCCTTTATCACTCTTCCTCGTCCCAGTACTCACAATAGGAGTTGATCCATTCTCAGAGACAAGCACTCAGTTGGTAAACAGTTTTAATACATATTCTGTAAGGGACCATCTCCTACAACTCCCCCTCTTAGGGCAGGGCTTTCAGAAGGCCACCCAACACAGCCAGACCTGTTGTTTTCCTTTCCTTTCTTTAAACAGGTGCCCTGTATGGCAAGTATCAGGGGTATCTCCTCTTCTACCCCACAGACGTAGGGAGGGTGGTTGACACCTGCCTTACAGGCCACCCAACACACCCATACCTGTTGTTTTCCTTTGGTTAAACAGGTGCCGTTTATGGCAAGTATCAGGGTTATCGCCTCTTCCACCCCACAGATGTAGGGAGGGTGGTGGACACCTGCCTTACTGGTACATTGGATGTTGACTGGGAGACTTCTTCCTCTTCTTCACCACCTTCTGTGACATGCCTGCAAGGAACCTCTTGATCTGAGCATGCATCACAACACCACTCCTCCCAAACTATTTAGATTGCAGAAAATATATGAACACTTGGAGAATGCGTAAAAGGTGGTGTAGGGCAGAGGGGGAACCATATTGGTGGAAGCAATTGGTTGGAGACGCATGTATTTTGGACGGTTATACAGGGGAAAACTAGCCATTCGCTTTGTGATGGTGTCACGTAGAATACATTGCATTTGCGCGGCATTTATAACATGAACTAACATTGCATTTAAGAGAAGCCCTGAATCCTCGCAGACCGTGTTGGAGACACAGAAAAATGAGGCCCCATCTCTTGCTTGATTATCACATTCCAATTCCCAAGCATGGTAGGGAACACAGATGTACACCCACATATAAATGTATCAAGCCAGACCTTTGACCAATTATGTAGTAATGCGAGCAGCCAAATGGGAGATGGGCTGTGGCCCAGTACGAAGGCCATACTCATCGGAGCCGCGGCAGAGGTCTTGAGCTGCCAAAACATTAACTCAGATTTAGGACACTAGCATCCCCCCAGAATAATGGCAATTCCATTTGAACTACCAGATGTAGAGGAATAATACCCTTAAATCCTTCATGAATTGGATGGATTAGTGGGACAACAGGCCTATCTCTTGGGAGGGGTAACTGATACAGGTGGGAGTAGAGAACATGGTCCGTGATTTGTACCAGGGAGAGCAAAGGGTGATGCCAATGCTTATAAGACTGCATCGGGGAGGCACAATGGGAGCACCTGCGTGTCTGGAATGAGAAAAGAGTTGCTTTGTTTGCCGCCATTTTCCTTTTTGTATACAAAATAAAGCTCTTGTTCTTCTCGGAAAAGTATGCACCTAGCCTTTTTTCCTAGCGGGTTGTTTTTTTGTATGGCTGGTTGTTGTGGAGTTACCCTACATTATTGGGGACCCCAAAGTGATCCCAGACTCCCCTGCGAAGACGCAGGATTCACATCCAGAGGGGCCACGCCCCCCTGCAGCGACCAGTGCCCTTTGTGCGCACCATCGAGAGGTTTACAGGAGCCGTGTTATCTGAATTCCTATCTGTTCTTTGGAGTGGGACACTGTCTCCTGATTGTGCAGGCTGTTAATGGGATCCCCTGATGGAGGCCTTTGGTTGAACAATTAGATGTAAGTGCACCTTTTTCGGAGAAAAACAAGTGAGGTATGGGAAGGGAGTTTGATTGAGTGTTTGAAGAGTGACAAGTGTGTGTGTGGTATGGGAGGATTATATTGATAGGTTGGAAAACCACATGGGGCCTCATTACGAGGTGGGTGGTAAGGGTTAACGGGCACCGGTAAGGAGACCGGTGCCGGTAAACCCTTACCGCCCTACTACGAGGTCCCTTAGCGGGTCCCGCTATGGGCGACTGGTTTTACCAGGCGCTCTTAGCGGGAGCCGCTAAGGGACCAGGGAGCTAATAACGGGCCTGCTATTAGCGGGCCCGTTATTAACTCCATTCCCATTGAGCCCTATGTGGGCTCGAATGGTAATGGGGAATGGTTCTCGGAATGGGGACTTACCAGGTCCTCCAAGGTTGGAATGACTCGGTAAGTCCCTATTTCGAGAACCCGGACCCGGAATGCAGTAACAGGGTAGCCATGGCTACCTCCTACCTCATAATGAGGCGTGTTGTATATAAGCTACAATGATTTTCAAATAGAGGATTGTGGTGTAACAGGACCCTTTTGTATGGTATAAGGGAAAAAGACAACGCTGTGTAATGAAGGAAAAATGATACGGAGAGAGACCACCAGTATAAAGGGGATGTGGGATCAAGAATTGGTTGTGGTAGAGGCCCCTGTGGACCTGGGATCCCCTCACTCAATATAGAAGGGGTGTTGGAACGAAAAAGTAGACTTTATTGTGATTTTTGTTGTTGCCAATTTCTTGTTGTGATTAGCAGAGGCCGGGGAAGGGCCTATCGTGGTTTGTGAGGAGTGAGTGTATGTGAGTGTGAGGGAAGCATGAAAGGGAATAAGTATTAAGGGGAGGGGTGGGTGTTGACAGTGGGAAAGTGGTAAAGGGGGTAGGAGTATTGAGGAGGGTACAGTTTGTTGGGCTGGGGCGAGGGCATTGACAACAGTGTATACAGGGGCGGCTACAATGGAGCTGGCAACCCTGTTGGAATATATGTGTAAAGCCCTTCCTCTGTACTGAGACACAATTCAAAAGTATCATAAGGAATGCCTAGTTGAAACAAAAGGAGGGATGTATAAGCCATGGCCAGAACAGTGGACAAATAACAGAGAAATACTAAGTGATATGTACACATTTTTGGCGGCCAAATATAGGGAACAAATAGAAAAATAAAAAGGAGGTATTATAAGTATGAAAAATGTTGGAGGATTTGGAAGATGGTTCTACAGAATCCTTTAAGATGACCAGTGAGTTGGTCACCCCTTGTGCCCTGAAACCCACTACTGCTACTGTCCCGAGTGCCCTGCACCTCACCAAGTAGTTCAGTGTCCCCCATTAGGATGTTATACTACGCGTTCTGCGTCAGGATATACAAACCCCATGTATGTTCCCTTGCCAACCACAGCTTCCCCGCCACCCACGCCGGCCCAACACCACAATCTCCCTAAGCCCAAAGCATCTGCCGATATGAGGAGAAAAGCAGCAGAAGGAACTGATAGGAAACCACAGAAAGAGTTGGTAGATGTACTCAGGAAGGTGGAAGGCGAACTGGCAAAACTAGACAGGATGGATGGGCAGTGCGTTCTTATGGAAACAGATGAATGGAGACCGGGAGATATTTTGTTTTGGATAGACAGAGACATCCATTAAGGATGTGCATACAGAGAAGGGGAGCAAGGAGAGTAGGAGGCAAGAGGAGAGTATGGATTAAGGTACGGTACGGTCAGATGATGAGTATGACTGTACGTGACGGGGAGAAGAGGAGTGGGACATTGTAGAGGAGTTTGAAGAAGAGGAGCAGCCACCCGGTATCTCACCACAAGTAGAAAGCTTGTGGGGACCTAGGTTATAAAACAGATACAGACGAATGGCAGTGGCTAAGAAATCGGTGACAGGAAAAAAGAAAGTGGTGAAGATGCTAGGAGCACAGTCCCCCTTATTCACAAGGGACCGGGGAGAGACCAGTAGATACCATGGGCCCATATAGACAAAAACAATGTCATAAAGGCCCTCCTGTCTCTCACCGCTGGATCGGGTAAGTGGATATATGCTTTTGAGAAGCAAACAGCTGGCTGTAGGGGATTTGAAAAACATTTTTGTTTCAATACTAGGGGATCAGGCTGACGACATATGGGTTAAAGCTGGGTACCCGGGTGTGGAATTGGGCAATGATAGCCATGACAGGGCACACTTTAATGACATTAGGCCCCAAGTGTGGGCAGCGATACAGCACACGCACCCAGATATGCCTGATCTCCAATGAATCATGCAGAGGACGATGCGAGATGACGAGGATCCTACTCAGTATATCTTTATATATAAAGCTGAATGTATATATATGTGTGTGTATGTTTTTCCGGCTATACAAATCCACACTGTTGAACACACTGCTATCTATACCTAATTTTGCATGGATTACTCATTTGTCTGGGACAAGATTGTAGTCTATGTTTGGATGCAAAAACTGTACTCCGTAGACACCCTCACTTACTGATGCTCACCCCCATTCACTACAGTAGGTACTAGAAAGAGGCAAAATTTGGAAAAGTCTCTGAAGCAAAATATTTGATATGTTGGTTATTCCTTTAAAATGTACTATTAATGTATACAGTTTGAAACTGTTTAATAAAGCAGTTTTAAAGGAAATTATATTTTTTTTAAATTACATTTTCTTTTATCACACCACTCCAAATATGGGAAATGGCAAGTTTCAGTTTGCTTAAGTTTCACGAGACGAGAACACAATCAATCAATCTTTCTTGGACATTTTCTCAAATGTGCTGAAGCCATTATGTGACTGAAACATGCCGCACAAAAAACAAACATCACTTGGAAAAGCTCCATCTGATGCAAAGCGAAAATCAACATCAAGAGCTTCTGAAACAAAGCAACAAACAGGAGCAACACTTGCCGACCAGCGGACAAGAGCAACTTTCTCCAGGGCAAACAAGATGCCAGAGCAAACTAAAGCAAGACTTGTTGACATGAGGACAAGAGCAACATCCTCCAGGGCACATGAGACACCAGAGCAAACCACTTGATCAGGACACGGGCCATGCCGGGTACCCCAGCTAGTAATCTATACAAAATGTGAAAGGACACTAATTTCAAAGCAGCAAGAAATTGATAACGTTCAATCAGCAAAGGTAATGTGCAATAGTTGATGAAAAAATGTTCCCATAAAAATTCCCACTGTGATCATTTCAAATCTTGCACAAATTTATGAAAGTATTTAACATGAAGATCTTGCATGGTGCTACATTCTACCAAGAAGTGAAATAGTGACTCTCGACCAGCAGCAAAGTGCCGACATTCAGGGCCTTGATTTTAAAAGTCTTTCCACATATAATGGCTTGCCGCTATTGGAAGAATATTAAAACAAAACCATAAAATGGTTCTGGCAAACCTCAATGATGGCTATTTAGTCAAATAGGTAGTTGGAGCACCCAATGTGCACTGGCATTTCACTAAATCCTTATACCTTTTGTAGGCAGTTAATTTATCAATTGTATTATACCAGTCTTGTCTCCATATTTGTTTCTTACACTGCACTGATTTTCCAAAAACCCATTTTATTCTATTGTACAGCACATATCTTATCTATTGGCTTAGCACGTTTTGCACTACTAATTTTGAAATCCGCCTATAAAGAATTAGACAGGGGCTACAAACCTATCATGCTGTTGGACCCTTTTCCAAATAATGTTTGCATTTAATGAGACTAGTCCTAACTCATACTTTAAAGTGGATATCGCACCGTTTGCGGAAGTCCCAAAACACTCATCCAAAATACACTTTCAATGTCATCATAATCAAAATCAGTCAAATGATTATATATTTCAAGACCATAACACAAAATGGGAATCATTTTGGCCTCATAAAATTTGATAATTGATTTTATTGACAATTTGCTAAATAGATTCCAAAAGTGTTTTAATTGCAGAAGTAGATGTCTTGTTTCATTAAAGAGGTACTCAACTATCAAGCTCTTACTCATTTTGGTGTACATTTGAAAACCTAGGTACTTCAGTTCAGATACTTCCTTTAGACATTCATCATTCAGTTTCCATATTTGATTCTGCAACTTTTTTCCAGCTTTAAACACTGACATTTTCGACTTATCAGCATTCACTGTGAGATCATTGGCCTTAGAATATTATCCAAATGCTCTTGGAACCAAAGATTAGAATGTCATCCACGTAGGTAATCCAGAATATTCTTGGAGCATTGTTAGTCATCGTTTCATAATCAATGATATTGAATTTAGTGTGTTTACCATTGGTTGGCTGGATTAAGAAGAAAAAGGATGATGAACAAGCTATCAAGTTAGCATTTGACCAAGAAACAAACATATTAACAAGTGGTCATACCAAACAACTTCAATGAACTCACTAGTGAAAAATAAACCACTTTTAATGTAAGTGGTTTGGTCTAGTGCTCTTCTTCCACTTTTGATGGCCTCACTGCATATGGCTCTGTAAGAAAAAGAGGTTAATTAATTGGACAGTTGCAGAGGCAGATTTGAAACTTGTAGTTAGTGTGGTATATACTGGAAGAGCACACGCAAATAACCAACACACTAGTCATCATCCACAAGGCTGTTGGGGCCTGGGACCACACTACGTGCAGTATTCTCTTACTAAATACTCTCATTCCAGATCCCTTCAATCTTCTCGCTCCAATTCTCTGCTGGCCAAATGCTTCTCCAAGCACAGAGGTGGGGGCAGATCCCTCTCCACAACTGGCTCCCTCCTATGGAACAGTCTCTCTCTCTCTCTCTCTCTCTCTCTCTCTCTCTCTCTCTGGAACCGGACCACCTCAAGTTCCGCAAATAACTCAAGACCTTTCTCTTCTCATCCTCCTTCCCTCTTCCCCTTCTGTGATAAACATCCCACCTGTCGCTGAGATTGGCAGCCTGATCCCTCAAGAGTCCAATAGGATCCTGGCCTCCCTGTCCAGTCACCACCAGCATCGCCCCCTGCACTGCCCTCTGGGCCCACACTCACTTGTTGGATTGTTTGCTTTCACCCTGCATTTACCTTGGGCGGTAGACCTGCCCCCTTTGCCTGGAACATCTCCGTCCATACACTTGCCTGTTGTCTTCCAACGGGCACCTCTGACACCCCCCTGGGGGACGCTATTAGTGCTTACCCTCACTCCACCCCTTTTTTCTTTCTCTTCACTGCACTTGCACGCTCTGAATGTCACAAGGCCTAGTAGGAGCATTGTTTGTTTCTTTTTATTCAGTGTCAATTCTTCAATGTATATTTGCTCCCTTCTTCCCTTTTGCCTTGTGGCATTTTGATACACTGTCTTGCTGCATAAGCGCCTTATAAATATCCAATAAATAAATCAAAATTCCTGGAGATGTTGTCGATAGCTTGTATGATTGTTGCTTCCCTTTATTTGCACACATTGGCGCACACTGCAAGGAGACTTCTGCTGCAACAGAACGTTTGTAACACTCACAGTATTTGTGAAAAGATATGGTGGTCAGATCTGTTTCCTAGTTGTCAGGAATAGTTTTGTCATTTCGCATATGTCAGACTGTCGCTTGGCCGACCTGCTGCTCATGCTTTTGATTAGGCTGGTATTGCAGGTGATGTCTTGTAGCTTATAATGCCCATTGTGCAGTAAAACTACAGGCTTTGTCAACAAGTTGTTCTCTCCCCTCATTGTTGATGAGGGTGGTATGATCACATGGTGTGTGGCATGACATGCAAATCTCTTTAGTTGATGAGGAGTTTGAGATATGTGCATTTGTTTGTTGGCCTTATTCCTAAATAAAAGGTTGGATGTGGCATCGTGCTTTCCCTGCAGTGTGAATGTTGGCCATTTCTTTAATGAAAGACTACATGTGGGCATCTGTCATTTTTTGAAAGCAGCATTTAAGCCCTTGTCTTTCACAGAAGCCTGCATGTGGACTGTGTCTTAACATAGAGGCTGCATGTGGGGAAATTTCCTTCACAGGTGACTGCATCTGGGTGTGATTTTGTTCAGTATATGCCTCAAATTACCCTGTTTATTTTGTGTAAGCTTCAAGTATGTATGTGTTTTTCAGGAGTGGCAACAAATGTGCCTCTTTCTATGCACACAAGGCCGATGTGTGCCTATTTAGTAGCAAGGCGGCTATTGTTCGTAAAAAATAATCAGATTTTTACAAAAATGTATTTCCTAAGTATTGGGCAGACACAATCTTTTCGGTTGCAAACATGCGACAGGATTATTGCAGTAGCAAGATTATCGCAAATAAGATAACAAATGTCTGCAACATTTATTTATAATCAGCATTTCAACAGTTATCCGGTGGCTGCATAATTATACCACATAAATATTGGGAAAAGTGATTATCCATTTATAAAATGGCTTCAGGATTAGAATTAAGAGATGCAGAAGTGTTATTTCTAAGGCATAAACAAAGCGGAAATCAATCATAAAACAGATCTTCGACACTGGTGATGAAGAAAGTGTTTAAAAAATTAGAAACACTTAGTAGAAACTATCAAAATGGTGAGAAATCAAAACTTTGAAAATGTACGTCTGGGTAGGCTGTATACCAAGAGGACTTAGAATATGCATCTTCCCAACATTTGAAGAGGTAGACAAAGTAGCATTAAATGAATGGGCGCAACTTTAGATTAAACCATCACAAGAAATTATAGTTTATGTTATAGATCAATCAACTAAAATTCATGAACGCACATTATCAGAAATCAAAACGATTAAAGAAGAAAAAAAAGCCATAAACATACCAGAAGTATATTTTAAAAACAATCACATTTGGGATGAATATTTATCAAAATCCACAGCTGAGCTCAACAGAAAATAAAATGAAAAAATGCCTTAGAGATGAAACTGATTTTAAAAACCAAATGATATACACTTTTCAGAAAAATATAAGAAAACCAATAAGAATGGATGTATCCCTAGAACCATTACCTCCCCCAATCAGCTCATCACCACTACCTTCTGAAGTTGAATCATGGAGAAGTAGTGATTTAAAACAAGAAATATCATCTCGCTTGACAAATACAAACACAGATGTCCTTCTTTGAAGAACTAAGAAGGTACAAACAGAGAGCCAGACAGAGCAATTTTACAACAGAATTTCCAAGATCAATTAGAAAATCCCAAGAATACCCAAGTACCTCAACCTCATACAACCACACACAAGAGACAAGAGGGGGGGCAAAAGGACACACAGAAGAAAATACAACATTATGACAAGATCCAATATCATGGAGAAGTAGTGATTTAAAAGAAGAAATATCATCTCACTTGACAAATATAAACACAGATGTCTTTCTTTGAAGAACTAAGAAGGTACAAACAGAGCGCCAGACAGAGCAATTTTACAACAGAATTTCCAAGATCAATTAGAAAATCCCAAGAATACCCAAGTACCTCAACCTCATACAACCACACACAAGAGACAAGAGGGAGGGCAAAAGGACACACAGAAGAAAATACAACATTATGACAAGATCCAAAAGGAACAAAGAATGTAACCAGTAGATCTTGTAATTAATCTATCTAGTATACCTTTATCAAATATTACTGTTGATTTATCAGAAAAAACAATCACCCTACTCAATGTAGAAGGAATGGACATGGACTAAACTTTACAACAATTCACAACAGAACAGAATATTGAAACCAATCTGGCAGAAGAAAGTCAATTGAAACCACACTCAAAATGTCCATAAATCTGCCTGTGGACAATGTTGTAGATGTGTTCAACATAGCTCTAGCAGAATATCTTAGATACCTACAGCTCAACATTAAAAAACAATGGTCAAGTACAATCTATTGTACTATGAGAAGAAAGCCCTAGCTGAGCTGAAAACAAATCCAGAGGTTACAGTGAAATCAGAGGACAAAGAGGGGAAAATAGTCCTTATGAATAGACAGGACTATATTCAGGAAGCCTCATAACAACTTAACGATAAGAAGTACTATCAGAGATCTAACCCTCTGCTGGAATTAACCCTGGAATGGAAAGAGCCAACTAAGAACTGCCATGAAAATAGGTATATTGAATGATGATGAGTACAATTATAAGAATGTACAATTTCCAATCATGGCGATCATATACTTTGTACCTAAAATACATATTCACAAGATGTCCATTGTGCGGACCCATTTTCAATGGAATTGGCTCATTAACAGAGAGAATATCAGAATACATAGATGTCCACCTAAATCCTCTGGCTTCAGATCTAGCATCCTACATCAAGGACACAAAGCATGTTATTAAGCAATTGGAGTCAAACAATAGATGTGTAACTCTAGATGTTACATCCCTTCACACAGATATTTGACATGAAAAAGGAATAGAAACAGAATATTTTCTTAAAACAAGATTTATGTCTTACTTTGATCAAAATCAGATGATATTATCTATGTTGAAGTTCACTCTCTTTAACAATATCTTCAGCTTCAATGGAGAGCTGTACCGCCAACAATATGGAAAAGCCATGGGAGCAAAATATGCACCATCCTATGCAAATCACTTCATGGGTCATTATGAGAGAGAACATGCTTGAACACCCACAGCCTTCACCAATGCCAACAATATTGTTTATGGGGGTCATTTTATAGATGACTTTTTAATTATCTGGGATGGAAATGTACAGTAATTGGCTAAATATATTGAATATCTAAGCACAAACAATGACAATATCAAATTGACAATGAGCCAAAGCGAGGAAAGAAATGTTTCTTTAGATTTGGAACTGTATGTAGAACAAAATATGGTACACACACCACTTTATGGTTGCACTACTCAGAGCATTACTGCCATGTTTCCCTTCCCTCTCTCTGGCACTTCCCCGCTCCCCCTCCCCCTTGCCTTTGCGCTTCTCGTTCTCACACTTGCACGATCTGAATGACACTAGGCCTAGTAAGATAAGATTGTTTGTCTTGTCCTCCTTCTGTTTCCCCTCCCTTGTCTTGTCTCGCCTAGAAACGCTTGTGTACAGGCACGTTATAAATGACATATCATATCATATACCAGAAACCAACAGCAAGCAACTGTATACTGCATGCCAAAAGTAATCATATCAAATATCACCAATAATATACCTTATGTAGAGTTACTAAGAACAAAAAGGAATTGTAGGGGCAGTAAAAAATATCAGAAACATGTCGACAATACTGTCAAGAAATTTCAAGCAAGAGGTCATCAACAAAAAACTTTGCAGAAAGCACTGTTAAGAGCCAATACCAAATAAAGATCAGAACTTTCACGCAATAAAGACACCAATCAGAGTGTACTGGACAACATAATTAGATTCATAACCACGTACAGTTCCAATGTCAAGACAGTACAAACTTCTTTAACTAACACTGGAATATACTTCGTCTAGACACAAAGACTTAGTGAAATTTATTGATGAGAAACCATCCATGACTTTTTTCGAAATTGTAAATGATTAAAAACCAGATCAGTCCCCGTTTTTTGAAAATCAAAACAACAGAGCGAGGTACTGCAGTCTTTATGGAAATTATCACCTTTAAAAGGAAACTTTAAATGTGGTGCCTGCAAAATATGTCCACACATGTTGGTTAAGGTGGATACAATACAATTACTCAATGGTGTTCCAAGAGAAATTAACTGACTTCATAAACTGCAATTCAATGGGTTTCTAGTTCTGTATGTGTCACTCAGGGTTGATATTTCGTGGAACCTGTGAGCGCACAGTGTTTATGTTGCTGGATATTGAGATGGTGGTTTTGATGTGCCTGTTCTCGTGCGTCAGTATAGTTTTAATGCACATGTTGGGGGTCTGAAGTGTTATGCTTGCAGGCAGGTGCCATTGGTGTGCTGGGGACTGCTGGGCAGCCAGGCACATGGTATGTGAATAAGCAAGCATGAGGGTTGCATTATGGACTTTGGCATGCAGTAGCCTCAGGACATAAAACTGAGGTGATTTTTAGGGTAACAATAATTGTACTGCCTATCTCACAGGGGTAGCAAAGAATTACAGCCATGCCAATCACATCTATCTCTCATTTGTGTCCCAAGCAGTTACAAACAATTGTCTATTTTTTCTTTATACATTCAGAGTAAGCTACCAGTCCATTCTTCTTCTCATCACTGAGTGTGTACAATCTTCTTACAGGTATTACTGAAGAAAGAAACACCCTTAATATTTGAAGATGTTTCCTTTTAAGGGTTGACCAGTTTCTGCATCTCGTTGTTATGTTGCATTCCTCAGGACCAAATAACCATTTTCTCAGGTTCCTTAATTTTCTGGGTGACTTCTACAATTTAATACATTTCAAATCAATGTATTTATTTTGTAAAACAAACATCCATAAAACATTACATCATTATACATCACATACAACTCACAAATTACAAGGTGAAAACTGATGGTACATAAATATCAAATCCTGGAATATGAAAATAAAATCCCATCAATAGCCCTAAAAACAAAACAATACAGCATTGTACAACACATACTAAGTATAACAAGCCTTGGCAATGCCAACAGTTTTGACTTTTGTGTAGGCGTAGGAAATGCATTTCCCAGGCAATGCCATAGTGGTATTAACTGGCCACCAATGGTTGCAGGTGCAATATGGTGCAAGTAAAGGGAATATATTAGCAGTGCCTGGCAAATGCCTAATACTTATGCGCAAGCCAAAACTATTTGCTTTGCCTATGCTTGTTTATAGAACCCTCATTATGGCCAAAAACCCTCAGAACCCTCATTATGCCCAAAAATTGACTATTGCAGTGCCCTCTACTTAGGAAACAGCCAGGAGAACCTGAATAAACTTCAAACAACCCAAAACAACGCTATCAGAGCTGCCCTAAACATCCCTCGTAACCATCACATCTCGGAATCCAGAACCAATCTAAAGTGGCTACCTGTCAAACAGAGAATCTCACTGAAAACACTTGCCCTCACACACAAATGCTTGGCGAATAAGGCCCCCCCTACCTCTGCAGTCGGCTGTCCCGCCACTCGACATCCCGACCTCTAAGAACCACCAAGACCCACTGTCCATCGATCCCGAGGTTGAAACTCCAAAAAGCGGGGGTACAAGCTTCTCTGTCTTCGCTTCCAACCTATGGAATGCCCTGCCCATTAGAATCAGATCTGAAGACTCTTTCAACACATTCAAGTCCAAAACCAAATATTGGCTCTTCAACCAGCACTAAGACACGTTCTACACACCTTGCCTTCGATACTCCATTATATATATATAGACACTTGTTATGTCTCATGTTATACCCGCATTGTAATTTATGTATATAGAATGACTTGTTCATTATCCTATGTATTTTTTATATATGTATATATGCTCTGTATGTAAATCCTGCACAACTGCGTAATCTTTATGTATGTCTATATGCTGGGTATGTAACCTTTGCATAAATTGCGCCCTGATGCCACCGGGCCTGATGGTTTGCGTGTTACAAATAAACAAATACAAATACAAATAACAGAACTTCAGTGAAAGACATGCATAGTGCTTATAAAACGAGTGGCTGAAGGCATACCTGGTTAAGAACTTTGTATTACACAAGCATCATGTTTACAGCTCCAATTAAGTCATTAACTCTCAGAAGACTTCTTTGAAAAAACACTGGCAGGCACTTCGAGCACAACGTTTAATGGTAAGGCTTCATGAACCTTGTTCAAATAAATCCTAGGAGTATGTGTATTGAATGGTGAGGGAAAGGGCGTGGGTGGGAATGACCATAGGGATTAGCATTGCCATGGGCAGTCAATAGGTGGTGTAACGAATCCTGAGGTATTGACACTGCTTTAGATGGGGAAGCCCCTTTCCATGAGGCCAGGGTGGTGAGGCCGCTAGCCGTTAACCATCCTGGTGGTGGTACTCAGCAAGAGGATCTTGTGGGGAGAGAGAAGCAGTGACCACTTATAGAGAATGCGTTATGCCCTTCACCCTCCGACAGTCCCAAGATCCCTCTTATTCCCTATTACCTATTACTTCCATGTGCTATAGTAGCACATCCCCAATGGGGCGAGGAAGAGGCCACGAGGAATGAGGATTACTTGCCAGAACAAGTACACGCGTTCTGTTCTGCCGCACAAACCGAGAACTCGGCGAGGGCCCCCGAAGGCCCAGAGTGTAGGACGGCAGACAGTGTCCAGGAAGGTCACATGCTCACAGAAGTGCTCACAGAAGGTACGCGATGCAAGAGGCAGACCGGAGGGGAAGCAGGACACTCTCCGGTAACTGAGGCTGCTGGCGTGCAACACAACTGATGGAGAACTGCAGGGAAGGAACGCGGAAGACCAAGCGAAGTCCCGAGAAGCCAGGAAAGCTTCTGAAGCTCTTGGGAGACCCGCAAACAGTCTGAGGGTGACGGCCCGGACCCTACATGTACAGGGATGGCTGGTCACAGGGCTGCAGAGACCCATAGATTGAGAAGGGCCCGAAGCAAAGCAAGAACGCAATATCCACAGAGGCAGAGTAACCTAATGGAGGCGGTCTGGGGCCCATACTATAAAGACATAGCCCTACCAGTTATTTAGGGGAGCACAAACTGTACATACTTAAGTGGCATGCACAGCGCTTGGAAGGAGAGTAAACCAAGGCTGTGGATCAAGGGGCAAAACAAACAAGGAGAATGGTGGGCATTACCTAGTGAAGGGGGTTATGAGACCCATACAACAAAGACACACCCCTATCAGTAACTAAGGGTAATACAAACTTTACAAACATCAGTGTTCCACACATGCCTTTACAGAAGAGTAAACCAAGCTATGGGTTAAAGGAAGATCAAGCCATAAGAACGTGATACATGAGCAAGCAAAGGGGCTCTGGGATACCCATAAAGAAAGCATACCACACCAAGAAATAAAGAGGAATAAAACTTTGCAAACACCAGTGACCTGCACAGACCTTGACAGGAGAGTAAACCAAGGCTGTGTAAGGAAGAGAGATTAAACAATGAGAGCATTGTGAACCATCAGTGAAGGGAGTCTGGGACCCAGGCCGGGGAAGAGTACCCCAATTTACAAGTAAAAGGAATACAAGGGACACTCAAAGACCTTGGCAGGAGAGTAAACCAAGGCTCTGGTTGGAAGCAAATATTGAGAGAGAGTACTCTGAAACTAACAGCATGGAGTATCCTACTTGGCAGGAGAGGGCGCCAAGGCAAGAAGTAATGAGACTAGGGTCTGGGACCCTCAAACCGGCTTGGCCAAGTTGACCACACCATTCTTCCTCATCGCAGAACCTGGGAGTCAGATCTATCAAGGAAAGAAAGACTCTTCTTTTTCATCTATTACAGAAACAGATACGAAGTTGTATAAAGGTGGAAAGACTGTGGGGAAAGGGAGACAACACCTTGAGTCTTGTGGAACTTGTGTTGACTTTTCTACAGCTTTTTGGAACTTTTGTTTTGAACTACAAAGTTAGGCTGCAGGTCGGCAGTCACAGAGACATTTCCCTTTGCACGTTTTGTTGAGTTTAGCTTGTGAGGGATAGGTTAGGGTTTGGACACAGTACAGCAAACTTTACTTTGGACATTTTGACACCAACAGTTTCATAAAATAGTTTTGTGAAGGCAGGTACCACTCTTAGCAAAAGGGCTAGTTTGGATTTCCTCCCACCCCACCATTTCTGTTATTAATAAAAGTCTTTGCCAATCAACATGCCACCTTTGTGTCTGTCTCCTACTCCTAGACCATCCCAGTGTTTAAATAACCAAACAACACCTACAAGCTTTGTGCCCCTACTCATATGCAATTTCTCCCTAGCTTTACTCTAATGCAACAGTTTCAGCTTATAGGTGGCGCTTTAGTGCCACCTAATTGCCAAGACTAAAAATTCCCAAAATAAGAACCAGAATATGTTAAGATCTTATGAATATTGAAATTTCCAGAATTTTGAAGCTTGTCTGAGATATAAATGTAAAGACCAACCAATTTGTGGAAACTCAGCCTTTAATAAATAACATAGCGCTAGACGGCATGTCAAAAATAATTAATATTTTCAGATTGGTTTTAGCTTCTTAAACTTAATATGTGAGTAAGCAGGACAAAAAATACCAAAATGTAAAAGGTGCTTACATGGTCCATTGCACAGTAAACAATTGGTTTCGTACAAACGTCCCGATCAAACAGCAGACGTCCTGATCAAAACCCTCTGCATTGTCCACAAGGCTTTCTGGGACATGGTTCCAAAATACCTTCAACTATCCCTCCGCAAATACCTCCCCTCTCGAGCACTTCACTCCTCTACCTCTAACTTCCTCAGGGTCAGTCGTTTTTCAAAGAAACAAGCTGGGGGTAGATCTCTGTCTTCGGCTGGGGCCTCCATCTGGAACAGCCTCCCTGCTACTCTGAAACTTAAGGAGAACCATCTCCGGTTCTGGAAGCACCTCAAGACCTTCCTCTTTGCTTCTGCCTTGGCCCCCCTCTCCCCTGCTGATCTGCTCTCACTTGGCACTGTGAACCTGGCCAACCCTCTGTCTTCCGGGCCCAGGCACCTGCTCACCCTGCCACCCTCCCGCACTGCCTCCAGGCCACCCATTTGCACTGGGGTCTGTATCTGTACCCATACAGCCCCCCCTTTTCTTCCTGCACTTAGACATACCCTGTCTGCTGCCTTAAACCCAGCACTTGCCACTTGCTCGCTGCACTACCACTGTTTGTTGCCTTTCCATTTATTTATTTATATGTGTTTATCGGTTTTCTCCTTTTCTCCGCAATTTCCACTTCTCGCCCACTCCCATGCACTTTTCCCCGCTCCCATGCTCTTGCGTGTTCGCAATGTCACTGGGTCTAGTAAGATCATTGTTTTGTTCTCCCTTGTTTCCCCTCTCTTGTCTGGTTGTGCTCCAAAACACTTGTGTACGAGTGCAATATAAATAAAATATCAATATCAGCAGTAAAAGATTACTATCATTTTTCTATTAATCTGAATTGCAGATGTTAGAAGACTTTGTCCAGCCCATTAATATCCCTATTTGTCAAATTCCTTGCATATTTTTGACACCACTGCTTTGTCCAATTTTTCATATTATCTAGTTTCTTTTCTTTATTTTCTGCAGGGGCTAAACCCTAATCGCACTTACTCAAATTGGAGAGGCCATATTTTGGTTCCTACCACAACGCCGGGTCATTTTACACATCCATCTCATGGCATCTTGGGGCGCAGCAGCGGCAGAAATACACAAGGGAAGTCTTTAAGGCAAAGCAGACGAAATGTTGCTGTTCCTGGTTATATTTAATGTCTCCACTCCAAATTAATCGTAGTTGCATATTAGATTACACACTAACCTAATTAGTAAAAATCCTTGCATATTTTTTACACCTGGGCTAACAGCTATATAGGTTTTCCTTTGCTTCACTGTGGACATTAGAAAGTGTGACATGATCAACAGAAAAGTGTGAAAGGCCAATAAATCCTTTACATTAATTGAAAATCAGACTATATGCCCAATTAATATCTTGGTTACAACTGTGTTTACTAAATTCCTTGTGCTCTTGCCTATGGTGGCCCCTTCAACTCACTATGCCCCCCTCCATTCTCCTATCAATTGGCTTTGCCTGCACCTCCTCATTGCTCTGCCATGTAATCGTGATCCTCCCACTCCAGATTCCACCATTTCATTCTCAGGGTTTGCCTATCTCCCCTCTATCACTTTGGCTCTTTTGGAGCTTATGGTGCCCTCTCTCTCCTCATACTTGCTCTCTCTTTCTCTCTCTTAAAACCTCTTCTCCACCTCCTCCTTCTCCTCTTTCAAAGACTTGATGTTCCATTGCTCCTCCTCTCTCTACCTTAACTTCATTCTCTCTTCTCCTTCAATCTTTGATGTTCCTCCTTTCCACCTCTCCTCTCATTCTTCTCCTCTCCAATCGCGGATGTTCCCTCCTTCCTGACCTCATCTCCCTTCTCCTTCCTTCTCTCTTAAAATCACTGGTGTTTTCCTTCTCCTACCTTCCTCTCACCCTCTTCCTCTCCTATTATCTCTGATAGTCTTCCATTCATCCTCTTCACTCTGCATCTATGCTTGCTCCTTCTCCAAACAGCAATGCTATTTGGACAACTGGGCCTCTTCTTGAATAGGCATACCCACTGCCCCCCCACTCATTGCCCCTCACTTCTCCCCGGCACTGTCTCTGTTAAAGTACAGTCAGGTGCAGATGTTTTTTAACTCTTAATTTGAATTGGCTAACTGCTCTTTGTGTGTTCCCGATCCTCAATCAACTGCAGACCAACCCTTTGTAAAGGACAGCCACCATCTTCAGTTGGTCTAGAACACCTGGATGGTAAAGGATCATGGCACACTGACAAAGCACCCTGCAGGTCTCCCCTGCTTTTCCGTGTTCCGGTTAGACAGCAATGCATGAGCGCAGAAGGTCGCATTTGATGGTCGACGTTCTGCCTGGCAGGTTTCCCTAGCACACCAAACATTTCTCTGAACGCCAGTGTGTTCTTCTTTTTCTGGCGAGCTGTTCCTCTGTTAGGGTGAGTGCCTGATGATGGGGGTATGGATGGTTCTACCACTATATATGGGAGATAATATTTCCTTACAGGGTCAGAGGTCTGCATGGTTATGGTTATAATGAATTGATCTGCCGCCCCATGTAGATGGGATGGTTGGGATAGCCAGGCAATCTCCCCCATGCTGCCCCTGGATACAGCATCACACGCCTCGTGGTGGCACTCAGCTTAGTTGGCGACCCACCACCATCCAACCTCAACCCAAGACAGTGAACCTTGTCCCATAACACATTCACAATACAGGAATTCCAGGAAGGAACAGAATGTCACACAGATGTCTGTGCGACCATCACATAGTGGCTGGCTTCTCTACAAGTCACACAACATTTGAGCTTGAATAGATATCCATCTAAAAGTCACACATCAAACTTAAAAAGACATTGACAACAACAAGGCAGTAGAAAAAGGTGTATTTCGTACTTTCAGGGAATAATCTTGACAGGAGGTAGCCCGCAGAGATATACTGACATGCAAGGCAACAACCAAGTCCACATGCAGAAGGTATCAGTGTTACTGCAGTGATATTGCTTCCTTTGGCGCTTACAGGAAGTGATGTCATCAGAGAGGAGGGTCAATGGAAAGGTGATGTCACCCCTTCTATACGTGGCATTTTTTTTTAGTTGATATCCATGTCTTGTTTCTCACCAAGCTAAAGACAAATAGCACTCCCCAATCACCAGCTGCTAACCACTGGATTTTGTTTCATCTGCCACTGCATCTTGATAATTAATACAATAATTTCAGGATAGATCTAACTACTAAACTATTCCTTGAACTCTTAAACTCTTCCTTAAAGCGTATGTATTGCAGCCCACAAAATTCCTCACTTGACACATGTTCCCACATCTGTCGCCACCTCTCTGAATCGGTCTGCATGTATCGTCAGCATTTTATCAAAATACTGTTTCAAATCAATATAAATAACAATGTGCACAGCGACAAGTAGACAGAGTGTCAGGGAGGAATAGTGTACACAAACTTGGAGGGTCATGATCACATACACTGAGGACGCACAAAGTGAAATTGAGCAAAGTAGAGGGAGAGAGTGAGTAAAGCATCACAGGTGAAAGAGTAGTGAGGATAGGTAACCGAGACAGCAAGAGCGATAGCAGAGGGTAAAATAATGAATGAAAACCACCAGGATAGAAAAGAAAAGAATGGGGCGTCGGAAGCGGCTGTCCGTTGTACGGCAGTGCAGCATGACGGCTCTCATTGCGTTCCTGTTCCTGTAGGTCCCTTCCTCAAATTGTGCCTGTGCGCGTTGCTCTGACTCCTTCCTTTTCAGAGGGGACTGCTGTTACCATGTTCTGCCACGCTTTGCTCTGCTTTTGGAAAGCCTGGTTTGGTGCCCTGAACCCGCAGCCACCATGCCCGCAGCCACTCTGCCCTGCCTCATGGCCGCTCTGCCCTAGTGGTCTCTGTTCCTGTTGCGAGCTCCAGTTTCCGGCCGAGCTGCAGGTACGTCTCACTGTCCCTCTGTGTTAAATTCTCTCTTTGCCTGCCACTCGACGTTCTGCCTGTTTGCCCTCCTGCATTCCTACGAGTGGCACTAACACGAGTGTAAATTGCTGCCCTCAATGGCTTTTTCCGCTTACAAGTGTTCTGCGATTCGTCCTGCAGTCGCTATACGATGCCTGAAATAATTAACCCTTTGTGTGATTCCCCGGTATCTTTGTCTGCTTCAGAAAAAGACTGGCTCTCAGAAGTCCTGGCTCACAGCTCTTGTAGGAGAGAGCGTATTCATACAAGGCACACTGAGTCACCGCCCGAGCCCTTGGGCTCTTTTGATAAGCCCTGCACAACTCCAGTTAAAAGCTCTGGCTCGACAATTAAAGAGTCCAGCAACTAAGGGCAAAATTAACAAAAGTCATACAAACCATCGGGTAGTCCGTTCTAACTCTCAGGCAAGCAACGTGGGCTCATTCATTCCTACCCCACCGGTAACTTCCAGTGGGGAGGATAATGCTACCAAGGTCACCCCAGTGGCTCCCATAGCCTCTGAAATCATTGGGGAATGGCTATCTTCCACCATGCTGGCACCCTCTTCTCCGGTGGGGAGTGTTGATACTTTCACTGACACTTCCCCTCCTGCTTCGCTGAAGGATGCTGAAATGAACCCCATCTTTGAGCACTGGAGTCTTTGGAAAGATACTCTTGTAAAGGAATTGAATAACTGTCTCACTTCAGAGGAAGATATGCAAAAGCATACAAAAAGATCCAGGACATTGCGCCTTTATAAAGATAAATGCAGATGTATTTTATTCGCATCTGTAGTATGAAAATTGCCCTTCTAATTACACGTGTTTCGGCCCCTATCGGCCTTATTCAAATTAGGGCTGGTGTAATCAAACTGATACAAAATTAGATATACAGAACAATGTATTATGGCATACATATTCGAGGCAAAAGCAAAAAAGAAAATGCAATACATGCACTGAAAGTAATATAATATAAGAACATCAAAATGATTGTATAGATAACAAACAAAAACATTAATTTATAAATTGTAAGAGAATTGTTGAACTGGAAGGGGTAGAGAGTGGAGACATACAAACAAAACAGGAGACAAAAGACAAGTAATGCATTAGTCACGGTTATTCACTAAATAATGTGTGCAGTAAAAACCACGGCTACTTCATGTCAAAACTTACCCACACTGGGGTTCTTTGACTTCTCATTCAGAAAAAGTGTGTATTGGGTCAAATCCCATTGTTATCTAATCAGTTACCAAGAGAGAGATATAAAATTGTCCTTCAATTCAGAGTTATCACGTGTAGAATGCTGCACTCGAGTCTCAGTAAGATACTGCACTTGATTAATTTTCATGTTAAATGCTAATGTTAAATGCTTCGTTCGGCGCTTCGTTTCTTTATAAGTGTCATGCTGCAAACATAATAGTGCGAACGCAGTATGGCTCCTCCATTCTATGTTATTTACATTTAATAAAGTTGAGATAACGCGTATATTCTACTATTTATGAATGCAATGGTATGAGTTGCTAATAAGCTGGGGCAATCTGATAAGTTACCAAGAAAAAAATATAGAATTGTCTTTCAATTCAGAGTCATTGAGTATAAAATGCTGCACTCATGATTCAGTATAATACTGCACTCGATTGCTTGCGCTGTTAAATGCTGCGCTCGGTGCTTCGTTTCTTTATACATGTCCTGCTGCCAGCACCATAGTGCGAACGCGGTATTGCTCCTCCATTTGAAGATGTTTATGTTTGACTAAGTTGAGTTAACGAGTGTGTTTTACAAGTTATGATGTATCATGTAACGTTTTCACGTCCACAATCAAAAATCGCAATACTATGAATCGGTAAATACGCTGAGGCAACGGACGCCACTTACTTGAAAAGGAAAGTAGTCCCTCGCATCGGCTTCCCTGATCCACTCGAGCGCCATCTTGGGACTATTTTAACTGTTCCCATGGCTACCTGATGCTGAATAGGCTTAGCAACATGCGCGCAGATCCCTTAAACTGCATGAGCTGATAGACGTTTGTATTTGCTGGTTTTACCCTCTAATGAGCCATAGTCACGAATATATCCCTACGTGATTACATTCCTCGAACTATTTATGGATATTTTAGAAAAAATGCTGTTGCGTCATTGTTGTATAATACCTTACAGGTATATACTCACTGAATTAAATATTCTAATGTTTACTAGAGGTGAACTAGTCATTAACTGTCAATTCAAGAGCAAAAGAGTATTTGTCAGAGAGTAAGCATATTAATTCTTGCTATGGGTGAACGTATTATTGACTTTCAATTTCAGAGTAATAAAAAGTATTTGACAGAAAATCAGTATATTAATGAACACAAATGTTAATCTGCATTGTCACGTTAGTTGAGACAGTCATTACCTTACAACTTTAAAAAATACTGGTACCTATACCATAACAAGTCATTATCAGCATGTCACAAAATTATAAACACATAGGGGAAATTAGATATATTTAAGTAACTATTAGAATGGTGCCATTTCAGTATCAAGAATTAAGCCAAGTACAGTTGTGTTAAAGAAACAAATGATTTCAGCTTCTGCTTGGCGCAATGCTCGGACTCTATCCCCTCCTCTTGTTCATAGTAACGTGCTTTAAACCAATAAACTGTATATCCGCCTTATCGTCCAACTGGTGATTCTGTTGCCAATGAACTGCCAGGGGTAGGGTGGGGTCTTGACTCCCAATTTTTGCCAAGTGTTCACGGATTCTGATTCTAAGCTCTCTTTTAGTGCTACCTATACACAATTTTTTACAAGTGCATCTGATAGCATAAACAACAAACTTTGTTCTACAGTTAGTTGAATGTTTATTTACAAATACTTTTCCATTGTGATTCTCCAGGCTCCTACTTTTATCTCCCACAAATTTGCACATTGTGCAGAAACCACATTTTCTGAAGCCTGGCTCAATTTTGGTAAGCCAAGTAGTTTAATTATTCTTTGGTGTAGCTGGTAACATGGATGGGCAAATTATGGTTTTCAGAGTATTAGCTTTCTTGAAGATGATGTTCGGACTATCATCAATAGATTTGGTCAGATGTTCGTCTAATTGTAATAAGTACCAATGTTTTTTTAAAGTTTTTCTGGTCAATTGATGGTCTTTGTTGTATTGGGTTACAAACATGAGTTTCATTTGTTTATCCTCTAAGGGGTTTCTTCGGGGTCAATGTATCCTCTTGTTGAAATTCTTCATTTTTTCAAAAGCTTTTTGGAGACACTTTTTTTGGATAACCTCTTTGTTTGAATCGACTCCTCAGAAGATTGCATTCTTGTTTAAAGCTCTGATCATCTTTGCAATTGCACCTTGCACGTATATATTCACCAAAGGGGATGTTATGGATGGTGGTGCGTTGGTGACAGCTATATGCATGCAACACTGAATTTACTTCCGTTGTCTTGCGAAATGTCCTTGTTTCCAAGTGATCCTCCTTAACATAGATAGTAAGATCTAGAAAATGAATGGATTCTACATTAGATTCTCCTGTAAATTCAATCTCAAATTGATTCTGGTTCAGTCTTTCTGTGAATTCTTGTAGTGTAGTTACAGACCCTTCCCAAATTAGGAAAATATCATCAATGTAGAGGGTCCAAAGTTTGACTTGATCTTGGAATGCTGGGTCTTGATATACTGTGTACTCCTCCAACATCCCCATAAAGATGTTTGCTAATGAAGGGGCATACTTGGTCCCCATTGCTACTCCTTTTCATTTTTGAAATAGACAGTTGTTAAAAGTAAATACATTTGAGTCCAAAGTTATCTGTAGCATTTCTTTCAACATTTCTATTTGGCCATACTATGATGCGGAATCATTTTTGAAGTTGTAATCAATAGATGCTAATGCCCATTTATATTGTATAGACGTATACACTGCTTTAACATCAAAGGTCACCAGTAAATAAGATTTCTACCAGACAAATGATTGAAGTATCTGTATAAGATTAGAAGAATCCCGTAAGTAAGATTTGACTTGGATCGCTCGTGGTTTCAAAATTAATTTCATCCAGATATTCTGATACGTTTTCTGAGACCCACCCAATACCGCTTAATATTGGCCGGCCTTCAGGTATACTTAGGTAACTTTTGTGAATCTTAGGTAAAAAGTATATTGTTGGCGTTACAGGATTGTTTGTGATGAAATAGGAGCGCTCGTCATCTGTTTTAAGACCCTTTCTATGCCAGCTTGCTATTGATTATCATGTGTGAGCACTTTATAGAAAGTATCAATCACACTATCTGATGACAATGTGGATTACATTTTGATTATGTTCTCAATTCTTTGGTACTCAAAAGGTCTGGTTTTATTCTTAATTCATAAAGTAGGTTATGCATCTCAAAACTTTCATCTTCAGTTAGTGATCTTAGAATGAAAGTGTCCTCTATGTCTTGTATCGTGAACTCACTCCTGGGCGTCTTTATTTCTTTAGGTACAAAATTCCCAGAAGCTTTTGTCGCAAAAAATGTCTTTAGTCTTAGTTTGCGTATAAACTTAAACAAGTCAATGTGTATGTCTATATCATTAAACTTCTGTGTCGGTGCAAAAGAAACCTTTATTGAGTAATCTCCTCTCATCTTCTGAAATTGGTCTTGTAGAAAGATTAAGAACCAAGTCTTTACTTATTTGGTTTTGTTGAATTCTTTTGAGGTTGCCCTCGTTAGTCTTTTGTTTTCCGCTGTGTTCTCTTGTCCTCCGCCGCTTGCGTCCCCCCTCCTTCCTCTCCTCCTTGTGGTAAAATTGGAGTGTTCACCATTGGGGATAATTGAAAACGGACCGATTTCTGTGGTTGGGTTCTGTTACCCTTTTTATATCTTTTGATTTGATTCATGTAACCTTTATCCTGTTTATGTTGTGGTGCTTCAGTATCTGCTGTGTCCGGTTCTGAATCTACCTCTGAGCTGGCAGATGACGTATTTGGTGTAGAGTTGCGTGAAGATGGTTTGATGTAGTTGTCATATTTCATTTGAAAGGTATATACTCTTATCTTCTTTATAATCGCGATCATCTCTATAGCTTTTTCTTAATTTTCTGATTTTAACTTCATCTTGGTATATTTGCAAAATGTCATACATTTTTTCATAATTCCTCAGTTTGGTCTCTTTGTTAGATTTCATCTCTTTTATTTCCTTCTTAACGGTCTCAATCCCTTCTATTTCCCACTTGTGTTCCCTTGATGCATGTTCTATTAGTAAGTCTATCATTTTCATGGAGCTGTTACTTAAGTTTGCTTCCCATGCTTCCGCTAAATCGGCATCATCATTGTTACTAAAGTTGGGGAAAATGAGGATTCTGAGACCTCGTGGTACTTGATCATTTTTGGTATAATTTTCCAAGGAGACTTTTTCCCAATATGTGTCTATTTCTTTTTTCAATATTCTTTCTAAGCGGATGAATTTAGTTCGGAGATCTTCTTGACGTTTATTCAGGGTTGAAAATGCATGTGTCATAACTCCTTTCTGGGTGAAAATATTCTTGGTTTCTTCTTCTCTACTTTTTAGGTATGCTGCCATTGTCATGTAATTCAAAAATAATTAGTCTGTCCGGTTGCCTGTCTGTCAAATCGTAGATTAAGACAAGAGTGCTGGGCTTAGGGTTACAGTTGGTCTGTTGGGTGACTCGTTCAACATTAACTTAATGCAAAAAATAGTTGTAACCAAATCCAAACTGGGGACAGGAATCACCCCTCTGTTCCTCACATTTATTTATGTGCCGCAAACCACTGGACCGACGGTAAGCCGCAAGAAATCCATCAAAAATAGTGAGAGAGATATGCAAAAGCAAACAAAAAAATCCAGGACATTGCGCCTTTATAAAGGTAAATGCAGATGCATTTTATTTTCATCTGTAGTATGAAAATTGCCCTTCTAATTACACGTGTTTCGGTCCCTATCGGCCTTTTTCAAATTAGGGCTGGTGTAATCAAACTGATACAAAATTAGATATACAGAACAATGTATTATGGCATACATATTCGAGGCAAAAGCAAAAAAGAAAAGGCAATACATGCATTTAAAGTAATATAAGAACATCAAAATGATTGTATAGATAACAAACAAAAACATTCATTTATTAGCTGTAAGAGAATTGTTGAACGGGAAGGGGTAGAAAGGGGAGACATACAAACAAAACAGGAGACAAAAGACAAGTAATGCATTAGTCACGGTTATTCACTAAATAATGTGTGCAGTAAAAACCACGGCTACTTCATGTCAAAACTTACCCACACCGGGGGTCTTTGACTTCTCATTCAGAAAAAGTGTGTATTGGGTCAAATCTCATTATTATCTAATCAGTTATCAGGAGAGAGATATAAAATTGTCTTTCAATTCAGAGTTATCACGTGTAGAATGCTGCACTTGAGTCTCAGTAAGATACTACACTTGATTCATTTTCATGTTAAATGCTAATGTTAAATGCTTGGTTCGGCGCTTCGTTTCTTTATAAGTGTAAACGCGGTATGGCTCCTCCATTCTATGTTATTTATATTTAATTAAGTTGAGATAACGCGTATATTCTACTATTTATGAACGCAATGGTATGAGTTGCTAATAAGTTGGGGCAATCTGATAAGTTACCAAGAAAAAAATATAGAATTGTCTTTCAATTCAGAGTCATTGAGTATAAAATGCTGCACTCATGATTCAGTATAATACTGCACTCGAATGCTTGTGCTGTTAAATGCTGCGCTCGGTGCTTCGTTTCTTTATACATGTCCTGCTGCAAGCACCATAGTGCGAACGCGGTATTGCTCCTCCATTTGAAGATGTTTATCTTTGACTAAGTTGAGTTAACAAGTGTATTTTACAAGTTATGATGTATCATGTAACGTTTTCACGTCCACAATCTAAAATCGCAATACTATGAATCGGTAAATACGCTGAGGCAACGGACGCCACTTGCTTGAAAAGGAAAGTAGTCACTCGCGTCGGCTTCGCTGATCCACACGAGCGCCATCTTGGGACTATTTTAACTGTTCCCATGGCTACCTGACGCCGAATATGCCGCTTCGCCCTGTTGCTTAGTTACATGCGCGCAGATCCCGTAAACTGCATGAGCTGATAGACGTTGTTTGTATTTACTGGTTTTACCCAAAAATGAGCCATAGTCACGAATATATCCCTACGTGATTGCATTCCTCGAACTATTTATGGATATTTTAGAAAAAATGCTGTTGCGTCATTGTTGTATAAGTACCTTAAAGGTATATATTCACTGAATTAAATAATCTAATGTTTACTAGAGGTGAACTAGTTATTAACTGTTAATTCAAGAGCAAAAAAGAGTATGTGTCAGAGAGTAAGCATATTAATGCTTGATATGGGTGAACTTGTTATTCACTTTCAATTTCAGAGTAATAAAAAGTATTTGACAGAAAATCAGTATATTAATGAACACAAATGTTAATCTGCATTGTCACGGTAGTTGAGACAGTAATTACCTTACAACTTTAAAAAATACTGGCACCTATACCATAACAGGTCATTTTCAGCATGTCACAAAATTATAAACACATAGGGGAAGTTAGACATATTTAAGTAACTATAAGAATGATGCCATTTCAGTATCAAGATTTAAGCCAAGTACAGTTGTGTTACAGAAACAAATGATTTTAGCTTCTGCTTGGCGTAATGCTCGGACTCTATCCCCCCCCTCTTGTTCATAGTAACATGCTTTAAACCAATAAATTGTATATCCGCCTTATTGTCCAACTGGTGATTCTGTTGCCAATGAACTGCCAGGGGTAGGGTGGGGTCTTGACTCCCTATTTTTTCCAAGTGTTCACGGATTCTGATTCTAAGCTCTCTTTTAGTGCTACCTATATACAATTTTTTACAAGTGCATCTGATAGCATAAACAACAAACTTTGTTCTGCAGTTAACTGAATGCTTAATTATAAATACTTGGGGGAGTACATAGTAGATCAAGACCCAGCATTCCAAGATCAAGTCAAACTTTGGACCCGCTACATTGATGATATTTTCCTAATTTGGGAAGGGTCTGTAACTACACTACAAGAATTCACAGAAAGACTGAACCAGAATCAATTTGAGATTGAATTTACAGGAGAATCTAATGTAGAATCCATTCATTTTCTAGATCTTGCTATCTATGTTAAGGAGGATCACTTGGAAACAAGGACATTTTGCAAGACACGGAAGTAAATTCAGTGTTGCGTGCATATAGCTGTCACCAACGCACCACCATCCATAACATCCCCTTTGGTGAATATATACGTGCAAGGCGCAATTGCAAAGATGATCAGAGCTTTAAACAAGAATGCAATCTTCTGAGGAGTCGATTCAAACAAAGAGGTTATCCGAAAAAGTGCCTCCAAAAATCTTTTGAAAAAACTAAGAATTTGCAACAAGAGGATACATTGACCCCAAAGAAACCCTCAGAGGATAAACACATGAAACTCATGTTTGTAACCCAATACAACAAAGACCATCAATTGATCAGAAAAACTTTAAAAAAACATTGGTACTTATTACAATTGGACGAACATCTGACCAAATTTATTGATGATAGTCCGAACATCATCTTCAAGAAAGCTAATACTCTGAAAACCATCATTTGCCCATCCATGTTACCAGATACACCAAAGAATAATGAAACTACTTGGCTTACCACATTTGAGCCAGGCTTTAGCAAATGTGGTTTCTGCACAATGTGCAAATTTGCGGGAGATAAAATTAGGAGCATGGAGGATCACAATGGAAAAGTATTTGTAATTAAGCATTCAATTAACTGCAGAACAAAGTTTGTTGTTTATGCTATCAGATGCACTTGTAAAACATTGCATATAGGTAACACTAAAAGAGAGCTTACAAGCAGAATCTGTGAACACTTGGCAAAAATTGGGAGTCAAGACCCCACCCTACCCCTGGCAGTTCATTGGCAACAGAATCACCAGTTGGACGATAAGGCAGATATACAATTTATTGGTTTAAAGCACGTTACTATGAACAAGAGGGGGGGGGTAGAGTCCGAGCACTACGCCAAGCAGAAGCTAAAATCATTTGTTACTTTAACACAACTGTACTTGGCTTTAATCTTGATACTGAAATGGCATCATCCTTATAGTTACTTAAATATATCTAACTTCCCCTATGTGTTTATAATTTTGTGACATGCTGATAATGACCTGTTATGGTATAGGTACCAGTATTTTTTAAAGTTGTAAGGTAATTACTGTCTCAACTACCGTGACAATGCAGATTAACATTTGTGTTCATTAATATACTGATTTTCTGTCAAATACTTTTTATTACTCTGAAATTGAAAGTCAATAACAAGTTCACCCATAGCAAGCATTAATATGCTTACTCTCTGACAAATACTATTTTTTGCTCTTGAATTGACAGTTAATAACTAGTTCACCTCTAGTAAACATTAGAATATTTAATTCAGTGAGTATATACCTTTAAGGTAGTTATACAACAATGATGCAACAGCATTTTTTCTAAAATATCCATAAATAGTTCGAGGAATGTAGTCACGTAGTGATATATTTGTGACTATGGCTCATTAGTAGGGGTGTCACGGTATTAGTTTTATGATGGTACGATAACCTTCTTGCCAAATGACGGTATATCATGGTTATCGTGGTATAGCAGGTGGAGTTAACTAATCTTAACAAATATTTTCAGAAAGGTCATAAATTGTCAGATTTATCATCACAAACAAAACCAGGCACCCAGGGCCAGAATTGGGCTTTTCAACATACTTTCCACTGAAATGCCACCCCTTGCTTCCACCAAACACACGTGTGGAGAGGAGGAGGGGGGCCTGCTGCGACTGGCAAAGCAAACTGAATAGCTTTTCTTAAGTGGTCATTTAGGCTTTTAGCTCCCCCGCTGGCTACTGGTGAAGATGAGCATGTTGCCATCTTTATAACCTATATGCCACAGATCAATGGAGGCTGATGGTAGTATACGCTTGTGCGCATACACACACACACACACACGCACATGCACGCTCTCTTTACGTTACAGCCTTTAGTTTACTTGCAGGCCAAATGGTGTTCAGTAATCACAGACATGTTACCCTTTGGTATGGTAGCAGGGAATACCCACAGAGATGAGTGGATTTCTCAGTGTGACTTATTATATGTAAATTCAATGATAGAACAAGGGAAATCCCCCATTGTCATATGTTTAGCAAAAACTATCCATTATAAATAAATAAATCCCAAAGCTGCCAACCCAAAGTAAATCCTTTTCCTTCTTGGCCCTGTATTTATTCTTCCTATTGCTAACAAATTGATTTTGTGTCAGGCACGTGTGATTTATGGAATGGCATTAAAAACTGCTCCAACTGAAACTACTTGGCAGATGGCACATCCAACGTTGCAAGACCAAGACTGCGCAGCACTTGCTTACTTCAGCCTTTCCTAATCAGATTGAAAAGCACACTTAACGGTATAAACGGTATACCGGTATAAACAATGTGACGGTTATTATTGTTCAATTGAGTGGTTCACGGTATCTTTAACGGTATACCATTGTACCATTACATCCCTACTCATTAGTGGGTAAAACCAGCAAATACAAACAACGTCTATCAGCTCATGCAGTTTAAGGCATATTCGGCGTCAGGTAGCCATGGGAACAGTTTAAATAGTCCCAAAATGGCGCTCGTGTGGATCAGAGAAGCTGACGCGAGTGACTACTTTCCTTTTCAAGTAAGTGGCGTCCGTTGCCTCAGCGTATTTACCGATTCATAGTATTGCGATTTTTGATTGTGGACGTGAAAATGTTACATGATACATCATAACTTGTAAAATATACTCGTTAACTCAACGTAGTCAAACAAACATCTTCAAATGGAGGAGCAATACCGCGTTCGCACTATGGTGCTGGCAGCAGGACATGTATAAAGAAACAAAGCACCGAGCACAGCATTTAACAGCGCAAGCAATCGGGTTCAGTATTATACTGAATCATGAATGCAGCATTTTATACTAAATGACTCTGAATTGAAAGACAATTCTATATTTTTTTCTTGGTAACTTATCAGATTGCCCCAGCTTATTAGCAACTCATACCATTGCGTTCAAAAATAGTAGAATATACGCGTTATCTCAACTTAATTAAATGTAACTAACATAGAATGGAGGAGCCATACCGCGTTCGCAGTATTATGTTTGCAGCATGACACTTATAAAGAAACGAAGCGCTGAACGAAGCATTTAAGATTAGCATTTAACATGAAAATTAATCAAGTGCAGTATTTTACTGAGACTCGAGTGCAGCATTCTACACGTGATAACTCTGAATTGAAAGACAATTTCATATTGCTCTCTTGGTAACGATATGATTAGATAACAATGGGATTTGACCCAATACACACTTTTTCTGAATGAGAAGTCAAAGACCCCCGGTGTGGGTAAGTTTTGACATGAAGTAGCCGTGGTTTTTACTGCACACATTATTTAGTGAATAACCGTGACTAACGCATTACTTGTCTTTTGTCTCCTGTTTTGTTTGTATGTCCCCCCTCTCTATCCCTTCCCGTTCAACAATTCTCTTACAACATACAATCATTTTGATGTTCTTATATTATATTACTTTCAATGCATGTATTGCCTTTTCTTTTTTGCTTTTGCCTCGAATATGTATGCCATAATACATTGTTCTGTATATATAATTTTGTATCAGTTTGATTACACCAGCCCTAATAGGGGCCGAAACACGTGTAATTAGAAGGGCAATTTTCATACTACAGATGAGAATAAAATACATCTGCATTTACCTTTATAAAAGCGCAATGTCCTGGATCTTTTTGTATGCTTTTGCATATCTTTTCACTATTTTTGATGGATTTCTTGTGGTTTACCGTCGGTCCAGTGGTTTGCGACACATAAATGAATGTGAGGAACAGAGGGGTGATTCCTGTCCCCAGTTTGGATTTGGTTACAACTACTTTTTACATTGAGTTAATGTTGAACGAGTCGCCCAACAGACCAGCTGTAACCCTTAGCCCAGCACTCTTGTCTCACTTCAGAGGACTTTGACGCATGGCTAGTGTCCTTAGACATCTCTGCAGAGAAATATCATGCGTTCTTTTTTTTTACAAAAATGCACAGGCGGCCAATGTTCCATCTGTCAGTGTGTTGCCTATCACAAGTGACCTGTTCCTCCCAGACAGATTGGCCAGAAGCAGCCAACGCTCCACCTTTGAGTGTGTTGCTCTATTAAGGTGACCTGTTCCTCACAGACAGATTCTCCTTCAAGAAAAGCTGAAAACCACGCTAATTTAACAGGGGTTTTGCGCCCTGGTGCTAGTGCTGAGTTGTGCTTCCCGAAAAGAAGCATCACCATCCGCCTCCTTTTCAGTAAGTAATTTACCACAGAATCTCAGCTTGGCCCTGCCGGAATCCCTCTCCGCACCTGTGCCAGCACGTTTGGCCGGTCGTCAGGAGTCCCTGAAGCCCAGAACGACAGACTTAAGGACTGTGCGCCTAAGGAAATCTGACATGTCATTACCGGAGGATAAAGATATCAACACCCTGATGTTGGACACAAACATTTTTATAATTTCTAATGTCCCAAGACTGTCTAAGAATGAACCCAGAGACGCACTTTGCAACAAAGTACCTACTTGGCTTTGCGCAAGAACGGGAGCAGGGGTAGTCCGTTCCTCTGATTTGAAATTCCTTTGTAGCACTGAATTGGCCAACTGGTGTACCCAAGGGAATAGAGATTGTATCTTGGTGGGGTGTGGAGTCTGCACCCTGCCTATGTACCTGAGACTGTGCAAATATCTGCCTATGGGCTGCACGAATCTTGGGACTCATTGTTTGATTTTGTTTTTCCATTTTGTAGTAGTAATTTGATGAGTCTCCATACTGGGCCCTTTTTTGTATACGCTTTCTCTTTTAACGGTTTGATCCTGTGTTTTCTTTTTTTTGTTTGTTGTATGTTATGTATTTTTTGTAAGCACTTTGAGACTTGTGGGCATAAGGTGCTCTACAAGAATTATAAATAAGTAAATTAATTAATGAGTGTGCTATTCTCTCCCTGTATTCCCTATTTCTACCATTGCCTCGTCTGTACACTCTCATTTATCCACAACCATAAAAATACAGATCCCCTTTAGAGTCTCATGACAGGCCTGCCTTAGGGGCCGTTTTTCTTTCTGTTTCTGAGCACCAAACTCCTTCCATGATCTGGGTGTTGTCTCTCTCGTTATTCTGTTTCTTTCATGTGGGTGACCTCTGACTACCTGGCAGACCGAGACATCCTAGAGTGGTTGGAGATCCTGTGGTTGACACATCCCTCTCCTGCACGACAGACTCATCCAGAATATCATCCATCAAGAGCCCAAGGGGCATGTCAAGACACCAGACCTGTCCGTCTAGCCCATTCATGATGCACAGCAGGAAACTGGCCCCTAGCAACTGCACAGCTCAAGGCGGTGTACCCAGACATCCATACCGAAGAGTCCTAGGTTGTTGGCAGAGAGCAAAACCAAAAAAGCATGAAAGCAGAACCAGAATGCAATGCCGGACAAATCCACAGACAGAATGAGATAATTACCACACATCCATTGTAGGTTCAGCCTTACCATTACCACTGCCAGAATAGCATTGGAGGGATCATGGGGAGATCCCTCACAACCAGATTCCACTGTTCCCAAACATGACACTACTATATTGCAAAGAACACCCCACGTCTTCAGCAGGCTATACGATCCGCTTGCCACACGAGCTGGCCACAATGTTAACAGGCCGGCTATGAACAGCTGACATGTAGCCGCTCAAACTATCATCTCAGGTGAAATCATGATCTGGCTAAACCACCTAGGTCACCTCTACATATGTCACAAACACCTAGACGCCCTCTTCAAAAAGCTTTGGCAAAAGTATACATCCAGCACCACTTAAAAAGTCCACTTCTGTGGTCCACAAGCAGATCCAGTCTAGACCCATAGAGGTCTGCTGCTGCTGCGGCACAAGCGGAAAGCCCCAACTTACAGGTAGAACCAGAATTCCAGGAGAAGCAAATGAGCGTAAGAAGGCCAGGGACTTGCACTGAGAACAGCAAACCTACTCAGTTACCACTACCAGGCAGGACCAACCAGTCTGCTTGGAGGACCAAGTCCAAAAGAATGTGAAACACACATCACAGCATTGTAACCGGGCATACAACCACAAGACACACTATCTAGTCCAGACAACAGAGACAAGCAACTTGTATTCTTCAATCCTGTTACAACCCAAACCAGAGAGGGAGGGGAGCACATCCCCCATCACCTAAGACTGTTGTCAACTGGAGAAGGACATGCACCAGACCCAGAGAGTACTCTGCCCACTGCAATTTTTCCCGGCTGCATCTCACAGGGAAGCCAGGGGACACAAACTGCCATGGCCACTAAGGCCAACAAAGACAGGATCTCTGCAGGCCACCCCAGAAGAACAAACAGGCCGAGCTGGAACCTGTCAAAAAAACACAGCAGGCATCACAACTTGGCAGCAGCCAAGCGAGAATCTAATTTCTACACCAACGTGTGCACATCTCCTATAGCGTGCCACAAGCCATCCACATCAGACCTGGCAGAACAAGAGACTCTAAGATGTGCTAACAGGGCTCATCCAAACCAGTATCTCAGCCCTGCCTTAAGCAGGTCATTTGTGTGTTGTTTTTCTGGTTAACTGAATACAAGGAAGTAGGATGAACAATTTCTGGATTTAGCCCTTTGGGGGACTGAACTTGGATCTGTGGGGCTCGTAGTCCAATACTCTAAACATTGTACTACACAGTTTATTCCAAGGAGGAGCCAAAATAACCTGCATGGACATTCTACCAATTTAAATGGATTTGTAAAAATGTTTCTCACTGAAAGCACAACCTGTATTCGACATTCCTGTTTGTATCACATTACTTTGTCCTTTGCAAGCATTTGCAGCCTCGTCCTGATATAATGTGTTTGTAGACAACCAGATTACTGCGAAACGGAAAAGTAACACAAAAAACAGCTTTGTCACCTGAGTGCAATCTAGTCTGTCACGGGCAGCTTTATTCAAAGATGACTTTCAGCTTGTCACAGTAACCAGTGAAAAGGCTAATTCAAAAGCGCAAGCAGTCCTGACACATACAGGAAAATGCAGCCCATTGCTGTTGCTGGGAACCCCATTCCTCTTGCATGCTGCACCGAAGAGAACCTACGCCCACTTCCTCATGTTATCCAGATCAACCTGGAACCCACTGTAAAGAAATATAGGTACAACAATAGGGGAGTGGGAGACAGATGCAGCAACTGACAGATAGGCCCTTTCTTTGAGGCACCACCAAAAGACCCCCAAATTTGGGGTAGAGAAGAAGATCGGGTGTTCCCAACAGCACCGGCAGCCTGCCTAACGTGCTGTGGGAGGATTCAAAGGCAAAAACTCATTCACCCCCTACATCATGGACAGTGGTCAAGCTGCCATTGCCGCAACAGGGGGCAGCGCACAGTCCTGTACCCACATGAAGAGACTGGGAAGCCCAGCAGAACCTTCAAAAGGCCTTGCCTCTGCAAACCTGAGAGTGGGTAACCGTCAGACCCTAAACCGCAAGACCCCAAACACAGAATAGTCAACGTGCATGAGACACAGAGGATAGCACAGTGACAGCAGTCCTATTCTCCCCTACTGATTTTGGCAACAAGGAAGGCACCTTCCTTAAGTCATTACCAAAATGTGGACCCCAGTGACCTCCAATTGATGTGGACTTCTATTGTTCAATCCCAGCGCCCTGCCCTTTGCAGGCAGAGCCTTCTGCAGCCATCCACAAGCATTGGCGCCCCTGGTGCTCAGCACGACTGAAACTCCAGGGATGTCCTATACTCACCACCAGGGCAGGAGCTGCCCTCCTCTCTAGAAGTCCAAGCCCAGCGGGAACTGAAATGGAAATTATACAGTATTCTTAGGCCAATCGAGCCCAGAAGCACGGTCAAATGTGTTGGGGTAGGGCTATAAAAACAAACATTTTGGGAAAGGGTTCTGTTGGATCTTACCTTCATAGGTAAGTAGTGCGAATAGGAATAGAGACTGGGGTAGTGGTAGTGGGCTTTTATCACATAGCTGATGATTCTGCCTGCTCTCAGTGATGGGCCAGAGCACCAAAAAAAGGGTAACTTGACAAGTATTTCCGGTCGGCAGCGCAATTGCTTCTTAGACTGTCATCCCGGTAGGAGGGTGAGGCAAGGGAAGAGGGGTCGCACTTCCGGGTGGTGGATTCAACACCTTCAGCCCCCACATAGTGAGAACCGTCAGTTCTGCCCATAAAATTAAAGGACAGGTGTGGCATGTACCGTTTTAAAACCAGTTATAAATAGAAGGGTTTTAATTGAGATTCGCACATAAAAGAGGGGAACGCTTATTTGAATGTTGAACAGCTTTCGCTTTTCGTCTCTTCCAGCAGCTGTTCCAACACCTCTCTTTTGATAATAAAAATTGCAAACAAAAGGATAGCACGACCCCTCCGAATACCCCTGCGACAGCCCCTCCACTCCCCCACACCCCCCACCCCATCCAGTTTAGGGCATACTACCAGACATCTCCGAAACAGAGCGGCCCAAAGTGAAGCAGGAACTTTCCAAGGCAGAACCACGCAAGTGTCAGGCCCGGGCCATGTGAACTTGCGAGGATTGCCAGAGAGCATGTGTTTCTGTTTGGGGGGGGGGAGACCTGGCGGTGAACAGTCCTCGGCTTCACATGCATGGCAGCAGGGTCCGAGCGACTCGGCAACCCTGAGGGACCTCTCATTGGCAGGGCTGGGCCTGGGAGGGCTGCCCGCTCGCGCGACGCGCACTGTCCTTGTTTGGAAGCAATAAGTTCCACAGAGGATGTGCTGCCGCTATCTAATCTCCTGCAGCAGGAAAACGCACCAAGCGAGCAGAATAATACCAGTGTCGCCGATACTTTTCCCCTCAACGCTGAAAGGAAACGGCAGGCGAAAGAGCGGCCCCAACAGCCCTTATAACCCAGGGGCAACAGAGCAGCGACCCAACCGCTCGACTGGCTGCCCCGGCAGAGGAGTCCCATCTGGTAATTCCCACTGATAATGCATGCTGATTTCTGAGCGATGATAAGTCTACTTTCATTTCAAGGTCCTTGATGTACAATGCGCCTAGCTCGAAAGACCAGCTTCGCGCCTTGAGGAGAAAATTCACCGGAGAAGGCGCAAACATGTTCTCTACAGGTGCAGATGGGATCAGATACCAGAAACCGGCGTGTGACGCGAAACACGTCATTAAAACTATACAGGGTAGCACACTTTGCAATTGCAGCTCACTATGTGAATAGGTAATATGCCCAAGTACACAACATGTTTGATCTGGTGCAGAAATTGTGATGTGCAGCCTTCATTCGATTCGATCGGGTATAGCCAGCACGCCCCAGCCCCTTTTCTGTCTACACTTGGGCATGTGTGACGAGGACGCTGTTCTCTTGGTGTGTGGGTTGCCTAGCGAAGGTATGAATGGCGACAGGCCCATATTACAGGAGGGGCAACCCCCCGAACGGGCACTTAAAGGGCGAGTCAGCTGCAAAACAATAGGTCAGATCGTTTTCTTCAACCATGTTGTTATTAATAACTGCAAGTCATGTTCAGGAGTCTATTGGTGCGTGATCACTCTGTAAAGGTAAAATGGCATCACTGCTTAACTGTCACATGGGGGAAAGTGCCCCAACTATATGTTAATAGGATCTTGTGAGTGAGCCCCAGCATTTTTAGAGGTTCATGCCTTTGTGGGGTCACGGAACTGGCATGCAATATCTTTTTGACATATACGACGGGGTATTGTAAGCTTTTCAATGTGGGTGGCACTATTTCCCAAAACCCATCTCTTATTGTCTTTTCTCCTCCTTTGTACATTATTATTGTTGTTCATCCTGCTTTTATTGTTTTCGCCCCGTTTCTGCTACTTTTTATTTAGCACTATACCCTATTGGCATTTGTATTAGCTATTTTTTCTCTACATGTCGTTTCTTTCTACATTTAATCGTCTTTTCTCCCTCCCTCCCTTTCCTATGAGGTGCCTGTTTTCTCGGGCATTTTGTGTCCCGTTTCACCTTCCTTGGTCAGCAAATTTAGCGCGCCATTTTCAGACAGATATTCTTCGTACTTTTTCTTTTTTTCATATTCCGCTTATTGCATTTTTACGACTAATGCGTCATCCATCGCAGCATTACCATCCTTTAATGTAAGGCATTCGATTGGAATCTGTGAAGAGCAAGCCGCCATGTTATTCCAGCCCAAGAGCATGGGGTGGCATACCACCATGACCAGAGGGCATGGTTCAGTGCTATGCCATACACTGCAAGTCGCTTCACGAGACTGCGCAAGTGCAGTGCTAATCGCCTACTGGCTAAAAGTAGTCCCAGGGCAACACATCTTCGAGTGGTTCGACCAATGGAAAGGGGTAGGCCCAGGAAGCAACCCATGGGATTTGCTTAAACATCTTGACTCATTGTATCTGGCAATTTCTCTTTATTTATTTAATTTATTTTTTGCATTTATAAAGCACACATGCAGCCCATGGGCATCAAGGCACTGTTACATAGATAGCGACTTAGTTACAGGGATCTTACATAGTGTGCTTGCAAATTGAGGCATAACAGCATACAGGTTCAGACAAATAGCCATGTTTTGATTGCTTTTCGGAAAGCAAGGGGTGATGGTTCTGCTCTGAGGGTGAGCGGCAGGGAGGGTCATTGCCTAGAAGCAATGAAAGGGAAGCTTGTGCCACCCGCTCTGGCTCGGTTCACTCTTGGAACTATTAGTAGGTTGACAGAGGGTGTTCTCGTGGGTCTGGAAGCAAGGCATCTGTTTACTCTCTCCGAGAGGTAGGGTGGGGCTGTGTGGTTGATGCACTTGTGGGTTACGGCAAGTGTTTTAAAGAGGACACTTTCTCTTATGGGTAGCCAGTGGCTCGTCTCCTTGCAGAGGTGACGTTATCCCTTTTGGGGATGCCTATGGCTGCTTGAAGAGCAATATTTTGGATTGTTTGGAGTTTCACTAGGTTTTTTTCTGACGTACCTGTGAAAAGGACATTGCAGTAATCCAGTCTTGTCGCAATTATGGCTCTCGCAATAGTCAAGCAGTTTTCGGTAGTAAGGAAGGGTCTAGCTGCGTTAAGCAGTTTTGTGTGTTAGGCTGCAGAGGACGCAATGGCGCTAACTTGCCTGGACATGGATAAGTTAGAGTCTAGGTAGATCCCCAGTTTTTGTACGGCCCGAGAGACTGGGATTTGGATGTTATAAATAGTAAAGGCTGAGTATTGGTTGTCAAGTTTCTTTAGGGTTTCTTTGGGTTCTAGCAGTAGTAGTTCTGTCTTATTTCCGTTCAGGCATAGCCAGTTCTCACCCATCCAGGCCTGGATGGTGGAGTAGGCAGAGTTAAGGGTCTTGGCATCTGCCTCATAATTACTGATAGGGGGAGGAGGACTTGCGTATCATTGGCATAGTTAGTGTAGGCTATGCCGAGTGAATCCAGTATGTTGAATAGTGGTCTGGTGAACATGTTATAGAGGGTAGGGGATATGCAAGAGCCCTGCAGAACTCCGAATTGAATGGTGGCTAGGGTGGCACATGCATGGGCAGAGAATAGCTCTACCTTGGAGGAATGAGGTGATCCAGGCAATTGCAATTGGAGAGAGGTGTGCTGAGGATAAAAGATGGTGGCTGAGTATTTTGTGGTCTACAAGGTCAAAAGCCATAAATTGGTGTAGGGCAGGTTTACCTGCGTCCTTGATGTCGTCCATCAGATTTTTTAAGTCAAGCAGGGCTGATTCCGTTCCGTGGTCGGGCCGGAATCCAGACTGTCGAAGGCCAAGGATGCTGTTTGATAAAAGGTATTGTTGGACTTGTAGATAGGCTACTTTGTCCAGAATTTTTTGCAGGAAGGGACTGTGGTTATTTGTCTATAGTTGTTAGGGGAAGTAGGGTCAAGTGATGTTTTTTTTTTTTAGAAGGGGCGTACGCAAGCTTGCTTGAAGCTAGCTGGGAAGAGTCCCGAAGCGAATGAGACATTTATGAAAGCGGTGAGGGATGGCGTGAGTGTTCCTACAGTCTTTAATGAGTGAGGCTGGGCACATGTCGCCTTTACAGTTAGAGGGTTTGATGTACTTCATAAGGGGGATGACTTCCAATTTGGTGACATCTTTGAATGTAAAGAGTGGTGTGTCGTTAGCACTGCGATTGGGGGTGGTTAGGAGGGGCTGGTCAGATAGGTTCAGTGCATGCAGGTTAGTCTGGATTCTCTTATGAAGAGAGTCTATTTTGCTGGACATGGCTGTATGTCAGAGCAACAGACTTTGTCTTTGGTCATTGTCTGTAGGGGAGGAGTGGGAGTTTCCAGTTCTCTGAAAATGGCTTTTGAGTTTAACTTGGTGTTGGCAATCCTGGTGTTAAAGGATGTTCCTTTGGCTTGGATGATTGCATTTTTATAGTCCTTTGCAAGTTTGCTAAACTTGAGTTTGGCTGTGTGCAGGTGATTTGATTGCCAGATGGAGAGAGCTGTCTGGTTTTTTTAGCGGAGTTCTAGTAGCTCAGGGAGAACCAAGCGTTTGAGTGTTTCGTTGGCTTGGCTTTCTGGGCAACTAGTGGGGCAATGGACTCCACTGCCTGTTTTAATGTGGTGTTGTAGATTTGAGCCAGTAAGTCAGGGTCGCTAGAGAAAGGAAGCCTGAGAGTTGGGCCTTGTAGGTGGGGTATGAGTCTTTCTTTTGTGAACTTTGCGGGAGCTCCTGGAAAAAGAGGGTGGGAGGGGTGCAGTAAGTGGTTTCTCTTTCTTGGGGAGAGAGATGGAGAACAGGACGACATGGTGGTCTGTCCATGGGGTGGGTGAGTTGGCGATAATGACTAGAGGGCAGTTATGGTATGCTAGCCAGTCTAGCTAACCAGTCTAAGGTGCAGCCTTTAATGTGTGTGGAGTCAGTGATGGAATGTTTGAAGCCTAGGGTTTTGAGCACTTTAGCAAGGGATTTAGCTTGTGGATCTCCTGGGTCATTGAGTCTAAGGTTAACCTTGGATGATATCTTCAGATTGTTAGAGAGGAGATGTATGAGGACAGCCTGGAAGTCAGCTATGGGGCAAAGGGGCCGGTAAACAATGTGCAGAGTAATGGTGCAGTTATGGGATATGTTAAGTTTCAGGACTAGGAAGTCGCTGTTGCTTTCAGGAGACGCTTCAATCTTTTTGATGGGGATGGACTCTTTCGCTATGAAGGCTTTTTTAAGGCTTTTTTTTAACAGATAACAAAAGAGAATGAATATTTTGGCAAGCCCAGGACAAATGACATGTGGCATTGTGCTTTTTGCACATGGGGCACGCTCCTGAAGCAGTAGGATCGGATGTATGCCCTTTCACAGAAGAATAGCAGGACTAATGTAAGCATTAGAAATATAATGTGCCATGCTCATGGATGCCGACTTTTGATTTTCAGTACGGGGGAAAGATTTATTTTATTCTGCAGTCTGAATCCTTAACCTTTTAACCTGCAAAGTTATCATGATGTGCATCAATAAATTGTAAACACCATAACATCGTTGCTTAAAACATCGGATTCTGTTGCAAGGTGTCCAAACGAGCATGGCCTAAACTTTGCGTTTCATTTAGGAGACTAGTACAAAGTATTCTGAATGTAAAACACATTTTACCGAAATTACAACCATTACGGGTAATCTCCAGGCAAATGTGTTTTCAGGTGCTGTTGCCTTCTGATCATTACATCAATAATTGGGTCCATGTCCTAAAGTTGCAGTTTATCAGAATGACAGTGTTTAAGGCCCAAAATGTGCCCAAAAGGAGGGAGCGAGCTAGGCCATAATGCATTCCCATTCATGCCACGGCCCGACAGCTTAGACAGCAAAACTATGAGGTTCCAGTTGGCACCAATGCACTGTAATTTGATATAAAGCACAGGCCTGCCCGCTCAGAATGGGAACTTGTGCCCCACAGGCAACCATTACTGAGTGTTGATCGATACCTGCATAAATCAAGAGTCAAACCAGTGACTGTGAATTGTTAGGGCAGAATGGTTAGAAGTACATACAAAGCAAAAGGAAACTGCAGGGCCAGCTAAAAATGTGTCAGGGCTGGCGGGGGTCAATTTCAAAATCTTATTTTGGAGCCCCCTTACCTACAAGTGGGAAAAACAGTCCAAAGCACTGGTAGGGTGCGTAAACTAAAATGGAGTCCAAAGGATGCAGCAAGGGAGTCAATAGCTGCAGATTATCTTATTTTACACAGGTACCCAGTGGGGACCTGAAACATTAAATGTCTACCAAAAAGCTATTAATCGCACTTTGATAGCGGTGTACTAATGTAGAGGAAACCAGAGTAAAAATTCAATAAAGTGTTAAGAAGGTTACTGGATACTGCAAGAAGCCTGGGGGAGGGGATGGCCTGAAGTCACCAGCAAAGGCAACTTGTAGAGAATGCACTGGAAAGCGCACATTTAATTTCACAAATGTGTCATATGACTGCCAACATGGGGTAGCTTCTTGGGGTCCCCCTAACGCCCAGGGCTGAATCAAACAGAACATTTTGAAAGGCCCTGACGTAGTCCCTCTGAAAACTGAAAAGAATCTCTGGCTGTCATAGTTAATGATTGATTGGCGTTGTCTCAGCTTCGCCTTAGAAGGCCTGTGGCACTGCTGCACTGGTTGGAGAGTGGCAAATCCCTTCCTGGATGCCTGCGGCCTCTGTGGTGGTATTATTTTTCTCTTTCTATACCTTTTGTTCCTCATGGTTTGTGTGTGTTAATGTCTGGGGTGGAGGCCCGGCACCATGAAGGGGCACTGTGCGTGTATGTACACATTACCTGCATCCGCCCTCCTCACTTGAAGTCCCTTAACCCCTCCCATCTCACGCCTCTTTCCAATATCCCCCCATCCTCCCATCACCTACTCTGTACCCTCTCGTCCTCTTTTCCTGCCTGTCACTCCCTCTTCTTCCCCCCTATCTCTATCCCTCAAATGCATTATTTTGCTTCCCTTTGCCCTTTCCATCTAACACTCCCTTAGTCTCTTTCCCTCTCATCCCTCCACTCTCCACACATTACTCTCCTATCCCTATTCCTCCATCATTCTTTTTTGCTTGCTTTCTCCTTCCCAAACCCAGTTACCCACTGTTTCCCTCCCCCCACTCTGACCCCGTCCTATACTCTCTGCATGCCTATCTCTAGCTCACTCCCTACCTCTTTGTCTGCATGTCTTAACCTACCTTCCTCTCTTTCCTTTCTTACCCTCCTGCTGTCCACATTTCCCTCTCTTCCATTCCTCTCTGCCAGCCTGATCAACAGATTATGCAGCTGGACCCTCTGCCTGCACACAGCGTTCCACGGCAGGTGCATTATCAGGCCTAGCTATCTTATTGGAGTTTGATTCAGTGGCCTCCGGTTTAAAACAGCCAGCCACATGTGACCCAGCAGAGGTGGGGGCTGACCCATCGATTAAGAGAGGGAGACAGTCGCAAAATCATGGGGCAGAGGGGAAAGTTGCAGATGAAAGAGACAAAGAACAAGGGAGGGTTTACAGGGGAGATAGAAGGAAAAAGGATTCAGAAAGAAAAATGTCAGGGAAGAAAGACTGGAAATAAAGTGAAATGCAAAAAGTCAAAACAAGAACGTTTAAATAAATTAAAGAGAAAACAAGACAAAGGAACACAACAAGCATGGGGTGCCCAACTGCTTTAGCCTGACCCCCCCAATCAAGGCTGAGGTGATGATGGGGTGGGCTTCCCACTTTGAAGTGAGCAGCACTTGCTAATTTTTCAAGATGCCTGCTAATAACCAAGCAGGAGGCAGAAGCGCTGCCAGAGCCAATGAGGGTCTACTGTAGACAGTCACAGCGTGCTTGCCCTTTTAGAGTGTCTTCACGCAATCTGGATTTTGTTATTTTCTTTCTTGGTCGCGCTTGCAAAGATCTTCCATCCAAACACTTAAATAATCTCCAGACGGGCAAAGGGATACTCCTGACCCCGTTGTTCAAAGAGAATGAGGGCAAGTGCCCTCTTTCCCCGTGTACACGGCACCTATGGCAATGTTTATAATTCATGTCTAGAGAGACCATCAACGAAGTCCTGGTGAACAATCCGGAAGCACTGTTGGTCATCTGTGGAGACTTAAATGCTACTTGGGTGCCGCTCGAAGTAGTAGAGCATCCCCCTCTCTTTTCATCCCTCAGAAACAAACGAGGGGACAAATGGTTATCTTTGATGTCAGCGTGTGACCTGCTGAGTGCAGGTGATCTTTTCTCTAGACAAGGGAGACCCTTTACTTGGGAAAGAGGAAATTCACACGCAGACATCGACCATATCTTCATTAGTAGACATTTGTCTACTCTTACAACATCATTCGAAGTACTAAAAACCAAGGAGAGTGATCACAACTTGTTGGTGTTAAAGTGGAAGACTAACTCAACTCACAGTTTGGTTATGCCCGCTCCTGTCGAGGCGAACAGCCAACAAACACGTCTAAAACTGTCAGCAGCTGCTATTTCTGCAATAAAGTTTCAGTATGAGAACACAGGCAAAGAACAAAAAGAACAGGAGTTTCTGCGATTACCAGATTACCAACCACTTCTGCTACCTTACAGGTCAGACTTCAAGGGTCAGGGACGACAAAACAAAGTCATCTCACACGAGTACAGTAAAGAACTGGTTTTGAAAAGGCGCCAATTAAGACACGCAAAAAGAAGGGTGAAAGCATTCCCTACGCCAGAAAATCAGGCGATCTTTACGCAAGTGCAGAAAACCTATAGAACATGGATTAAACAACAACGGTGTAATCTTTACCAAAAAGACGCGGAAGCCATGCTAAAATTGGTTAGTGGTCATCATCCAAGAGAATTTTGGGCTTTAATTAGATCTACGATCTCGCCTTTCGGCGAACCACTAACAAACCCAATTGGTGAAACTGTTTGGATAAAATTCTACTCAAACCTTTTTCAGGCACCCATATACTCGGGGCCTTCACTGGAAAACACAAACTTGGAACCGTGGGTTGATCTGAGCAATGAAGAAGAGATCATTAAAATACTTCGTAGGCTTAAACCGTCCAGAGCCCCCGGCCCGGACGGTGTTACAAACCTGGACCTAAAACAATTTCCAACAGAATGGTCTGCATTGATTAGTGACATCTTCAGACGATGCAAAAAGGCCAGACAAATCCTGCTCTCATGGACAACTTCAATAGTCGTCCCTATCTTTAAAAAGGGGCTAAAAGACGATCCCAAGAACTATCGTCCTATAGCTCTCTTGGACACGATTGGGAAGGTGTTTGGTTCCTTACTACTTCAGCAATTTCATCGATGGTTCGATAATACAGATCGCTCAGACCCATTTCAAACGGGTTTTACCAAGAAAAATGGTACATCCACAAATATTATGTTTCTCAGTGCGCTAAAAAGTAAGGTGCTAGCAGGAGCTCCAAGAGTGTTCCTGGCCTTTATCGACTTGGCGCAAGCCTTTGATCAAGTCAATCGAGCAAACTTGTGGAGGAAACTGTCCCAGTGGAATTGTCCAGCAGAAATACTCCAACCAATTCAGGCATTACACAAGAACACCAAGCTTCGCGTTAGGTTAAATCAAGCAGGCTTGTTATCATCTGAAAATCTGGTTGGCAGAAGAGTAAAGCAGGGATGTCCACTTGCTCCCACACTTTTTATCGCTTACCTCAGTGACTTCAAAGATTCAGAGCAATTAATTCGCTCCTTTCCACCGTTATTGGGAGACCGCAAAACTACAAGGTTACTTTATGCAGACGATTTAATCCTAATGGATTTGACCCCAATCGGTCTGCAGCATCAGCTTAATAACCTTGCTGCTTATGTTTGCGAGAACAACTTAACCATCAACGTTGCAAAGACCAAAATCTTGACGATGGAAAAATTCAAACGGCGACAAGAAAAATTATCCTGGTATTTGGAAGGCAAGGTTCTTGAGAAAGTGTCAACTATAAAATACTTAGGAGTAATCTTGGACAGTTCTAGAACAAATGTAGCATTCCAGATGTGTCTGATAGATAAGGCAAAGAAACTGGCAGCACAGGCGCGAGCATTAGACAGAAAGTACGGGCGTTTTTCTTTGCTTCCAGTGATCAAATTTTACCGTACAAAGGTAGTTCCATCAATCACCTATGCAGCGGACGCTCTCCCTCATGTGCCTTTCCATTTATGGCTGAAATTAGAGGGGTACTTTTGGCGCACGGTTCTGGGGTTGCCAAAATCCACATCGGCACCTCAAGGTTCTTGAGAAAGTGTCAACTATAAAATACTTAGGAGTAACCTTGGACAGTTCTAGAACAAATGTAGCATTCCAGATGTGTCTGATAGATAAGGCAAAGAAACTGGCAGCACAGGCGCGAGCATTAGACAGAAAGTACGGGCGTTTTTCTTTGCTTCCAGTGATCAAATTTTACCGTACAAAGGTAGTTCCATCAATCACCTATGCAGCGGACGCTCTCCCTCATGTGCCTTTCCATTTATGGCTGTAATTAGAGGGGTACTTTTGGCGCACGGTTCTGGGGTTGCCAAAATCCACATCGGCACCCTTAATCAGAAGGGAATTAGGTTTACTTTCACTGCAAGGATCTGTGGAGATTAAATCTATGATGCTCTACAGGAAAATGCTGGTACCCGATTGCCCTCGCGTGTTAGCGATGATCCATGCTGAGGTCAAAAGGACGCGATGCTTGGAGCTAAAATCTTGGGAAACAGCAAGAAAAGCAAAACTATTGGAACTCCATTTCTCGGAACAAGAGCTGGTGCGAAATCCTTCAAAAATAAAAAATAAAATGGCAGAGTGTGATTGGATAAAGACTCTGGACTTTGCAGAAAAAGCGAAATCAGTTCAACATCTCCCGCCCTATAACAGCAAATTAAACACGGTCTCCAACTATCTGAGCAGGTTCCCAAACAAAGCTGCCAGAAACCTGTTTTTGAGAGTACGTTTAAATCTACTGCACACAAATGAGATTCTGAATCGTAGAGGACTGAGTGACTCAGATACATGTTGTTTTTGTAAAGACAGCTCAAAAGTCGAAACTATTCGGCATTTGCTTCTCAACTGTCCAGGTACCCAAGATATTGGTGAAAAGTATCTGCAACAACATCTTCAGGCATCCTACATCAGGGAGGAAGAATTCTGGTGGGGTCGCTTAATGAGCGGAGAACGAAATACCTGGACAATCGCGACCACTCAAACCTTAAAGTCCATTTTGTCTTTATGAATTTCCTTTGTTAAGAGTCTTCTACTTTGACTGTAAATGTTTCTTCATCTCTATTTTTCTACTGATTTCTTCAACTATGTGTTGTAAAAATCATTAATTTGATTAAATCAACGAAATAAATAATAATATAAACATGTTCTGTACAAATATTTTTTTCTCCCGTTTTATCAATCGTAATACCTACTGCTGTTTCAAAATGATGTTTAGAAGCTAGGGTGCTGTTTTTAATCCCTCCCATCGATAAATTGTACAGGGAGGAAATAGCATGCTACCCTTCCTTCCAAGACTGTTCAGCACTTACCCTTATTTATGTATTTACAGAAATGTAAATAGTGCTTTTATCCAACGCGCTTAACAAAATAGGATTTCGACAAAATCAAAGCAAATGATAAGAGCAGAATCACAAGCCAATACAGCAACAATGTTACCTCAAGAGTTCAACAGAATGAAGAATATGGAGTTTTGGACGTAGTTTGTATTGGGAGAAATTAGAAGTAGAGTGAATTGAAATAGCAAGTGCGAGCAGTTGAAAGTGGAACCAGGAGTCAGGACTAGGAAGCCGTAGAACAGGAGGACAAAACTGGGAGGCAGAATGTAAGTCTCCAGAGTGATGGTATAAAGAAACCTAGGAACATAAGAAGTCAAGGAAATAAGGAGGGAGCCAAAGCATAAATATATTTGAAAACTAAACACAAAAAATGAAACTCCAGACTTGCTTAATTGGAAGAAATTGGGGAGTGTCAGATACGGAAGACAGACCATGGAAGACAGAACAGAATACAAGCCGAAGAGTGGTGAAAAGAGCGCAGAGGGAAAGAGCAAAATTAGGCAAGCCAACATAGAGAGAACAGCAGTAGTTCAGACGAGACAAGACGATAGATTGAAGAAGAGTTTTGGTCGGTGAAAAAGTTAATAGAGGCAGCACTTTCCTAATATTAAACAATTAAAAATGGCCCGACTGATCAATGGAAGCAATTTGAGATTGTAGGGAGGAGGTGGAATCAAAAACAACATCTAGGTTGAAGTAAAATACTCTTTACTTTCAACATTCTCTCCCTTATTTCTCTTTGCTATGTGGCCCTCTACGATTGGTTGGCACGCTTGTACCCTTCTGGAATATTCCACTCGCTAGCAGCATGCAAGCTGGTATCCCAAGTGCTGGAAATTTTGGCTTGGTCATACCTCCCGACCCAATTAGCCCAACATCCATCATCACTCCCGCTTTCTGCCATTTGAATTATCTTTGAACTCGGCCTTGCAAAGTATCACTGTGTCTGAGAATAGAAGGGAGTGTGAGCATGGTCTTATCTTTAAGTCTTAGTGTAGCTTGCCCAAAGTCTATTTTCTTCTAGACCATGTGACAGCAGATCGTGTTTGTGCTCTTTCTTTCGTATTTAACACAAATAAATGAATAAACCTGGCACTTCTAGAGTTTTTCCATTATGCCTCAACAGGAGCTCGCCTCGCTTCTCACGTTCATTGTACCTTTCGGATAAATAACCAGTTCCTTGGCAGCCCCAACCCTTGACAGTGGGCCAGACAACCCCTCTCAAATCTTCCCTCGTCATCAGCTGTTTTTTTCTACTGCGGCACACTTTCAGCCCTTCTGTTCATGGGGTCCTAGTTTGCTAAAACACGACGTGCAACATCCAGATTCTAGATAGATATATATATATGTATATTGGTGGCACCACCTGCAGTCTATTCACTATGAATAGCCAGCCTTCAGGATTGCTCATCTACTCACATTTCATGATCTGTACAATCATAAAACTGCTTGCATTGTCTTCAGTGCTCTCAGTATGTGCAATCTTCATTCTGTACATGAAATTCTGCTCAATTCTTTACTTCGCCATCATATTCTATAAGGTATATATACTCTCTTCATTGGCATCTCTTCTAGGTGCATTATTATCTCTTCTAGGTGCATCATTTCTACTTCATGTGACGTCACCAGTCTTCTCTTTCTTTCATCTTTGCACTTCTTCCGGAACCTCCTTTAAAAGACTGTAATTTCTCTGTGGGTACATCATATAGGGCTTGCTCAATGGATACCTTGTTTCAAGGATTCCTCGCGGTATAGGCACCATTATTGGCGTTGTTTATGTCACAATTTCCAGCTTCCAACATATAGGCAAAATAGGGGCAGGACTTCTGGTAGAGGCACTTGGCTCCTCCTTTACACCTTCACAACCAAACACCCCACTGCACTCACCACGTCTACCCCCTCCTGCTCACAGTCCCAGGATCTCTTGGAGCTAGCTCTATTGTGCGATAACATCAAACGATGTGCTGGTATGGGGCTGCCATTGTTATTCTTAAGCAGTTTTCTGAAAGGCAGTTGCAGCTGCAAAGCTGCTCCTGGTGCAATGCAATTAATGTTTCTTCAGCCACTTGATTTATAAACAATGTTTTAATCCAACTAGTTGTAACTTGAGACACTCCAATGCGCTAAGCAAAACAATAATTGATACAGGAAACAGGCTGTTCTTATTTTCACTTTGTTTCACTCCTAGTGTAAACACTGCAATTTGACCTTTTAAGATAACATTTGAAAACCACACTCTTTACAAAGTTATGTACAATAAATATTGATCAATATTGCTAATTATGTTAAGACCAATGTATTATGTTTTAATGGAGTTAGATTGAGATCTCCCAAATTTACTTGGCCTGTAGGTAGAAATTACTCGTCAGTCGTGCAGACTACTAAATATCTGGGTTACACTCTTATGAGAGTGTCACATCGGGTCTCACTAGAAGGCAAATTAATGCAGAAAGGGTGCCAATTTGGAATACAAATGCTCATTATTGCCACAAAATAAAAACTGTTTTACTTTATCCCCACTCGTTTCCTATTATAATTTGAAAGTGTTACCAGCTGCCTTGTATTGCCTTGAAACATCTTCCTTCTCGGAAGAGGTTCACTTTGGAAAATTGGAGGGCAGAATACGGTGCAAAGCACTGAATCTTCCAAATTGTGTTCCAATTGCATTCAAGATATTAGTTGGGATTAACCTCCATGTTTTGTGTAATTGTGGAAAGCCGTGTCTCAGTATAGAATAAATATCATGACAACTCCCAACTCTCTGTAACAACTGATGGGCAAGGAAACAGAGAATCTGTGTTTAACTAGTTTTAAAGGAAAACGTCTTTATGCTTTGGAGTAAAGGAATATCATTAACAATCCAATGGAATTAAAAAAAGAAAACATATGACTTAGATTGGATTGAAACTTGCAACAGATGTTCTTACAAACTGTTTGGTGATCTGTCCCTAGCGAAGAAAAGGAGAGGAATCTTTCCCCGCTGTACTATCCAACATCCACTAGGTCGAGTTATGAGGACTTTTCCTAAGAGTCAGATTAAACCTTATCCATATTTGGGAAATTCGAATTATTAGACGTTTAAGTGTGGATAATTTGTATAGGCTTTGCCAACAGACTGTGGTATCTCTGAATCACATGTGTATCCACTGCTCCTCCCTTCAGTCTAAAAGAGAATCGTTTTTTATTATGTACATGATGTGATGTATTTGAATGAAAACTCTTTCTCGTATCTGATTTTAAGTCGTCAACACACATTATTAAGGTATGTTTCTGGCTCTCTGGGGCCGCCTAGGACAACTCACCTGCACCCCTTCAGGGCTGGAATTAGCTGGGGGGTCCCAGACCTCAATGCCAGACTCCTCGTCATCGCCTTCAAATGGATCGGCAGACTACTCTCTACCTGTGTTCGTGCTCATTGATCTCAACGCCACCACCTCAGGAAATGTCCTGAAGTGTGAGGAATTCCTCATTATCTGCCAGCGTCCATCACCTGCCATTATTAAGGACCGCTTCACTTTGGTGATGGCTAGCAGGGCCTCGTTGAAGGCAGCCGTATGCTTGTGAGTGCAAGTCTGTGTCACTTTTACTGTGTCCCCTTCTTTCATACTTGCTTCTCGAGTTCCTCTCATGATGTCAGCATGGCACTTCATCCCTTCTATGATTCGGGCACCTCTCTCTCTCATGTCTTAATCTTTCTCGTAGATTTCTTCAGGGATTGTGACATGTGGCAGGCGTGTTCGGATGTTGTGCCCAAACATGATTTTCGAGAGAGCCTTGCCAGTGGTACTGTGAGGAGTATTTCTGTAGTCTCTTGAAAGCTGGTAGAGTACCTTTTCCACCGGTTTCGCAGTCAGGTGGGCAATCTGGACTGTTTGCTTAATGTTGCTCATAAAGCGCTCCTCTGTTCCATTGGCTTGCGGCCATAAAGGAGTTATCCTTCGGTGTCTGAACCCCATGTATTCAGCAAAAGTCTTGAAGTTCTGCCCTGTGAAAGGGTGTCTGTTATCAGACTTCACCACCCGTGGAACCCCACACACCGTGAACATCCTGGAGAGTGGTGGGATGGCTTGATAGGCCACTGTGGAGGTTACCAACTGTATCTCGGGATACCTGGAGTATTCATCCATCGCTATGAGTATACAGTCACCACCATTAATGAGTCCAAAGAAGTCAATGGCGATTTAATCCCATGACTTCTCAGGAAGTTCTGTCATTTGCAAAGGTTCAGTCCTGGTGTGGGGATTGAGCACTGTACACGTGGGCAGTCCTTGAGAAGTTCTTCAACCTGCCCGTCCAGATGCGGAAACCAGATTTTATGGTGTAGGAGTCTCCCAGTGGATACTATGCCCCTGTAACCTTCATGTGCCAGGTTTAGTACTTTCCTTCTCAGAGTTCTGGGTATGATTATTTTGGACCCTCTTCTGCCCACACTAGTTCCTCCTTTACGAGCAGCAGTCTCTCAACCTCTGGCAGAACTTGAGGACCGACTCTCTCTCCTAACTGCTTTGCGTGCCTCCATTTGCCTGACCTCATGCACTGTAGAATGATTGGGACAGCCTGGTCATTCTTGAGCTATCTGCACGACATCAACACCTTTCGGGGTGGCCGCTTACACTATGTAGTGAATATATTGGTCTGCGATTGTGGGCTTTGTTTCTGCTGAGGTAAATGGATGATGTGACATGATTTTTATTGCCCTGAGAAAGACCCGTGGGGGTTGAAACACATGTCAGCTGACTTACATAAGTTATTAAATCACCTTTGTTGAAAGTTCAGAAATGTCTGTTAGAATTATTTTGAACGACCAGCGTGAGTTATACGGGCACAACCGTTACCAGTCAATATACGAGGTGTGGGCTACGCCTCCCTTTCCCATGTTCCTGCTGCTGGTTTATCCTATATTATCAGGAGTGCCATAATTATAAATCATACAACTGACTTTCAAGTGCTGCGTGAGTAGGTTCATTTTCGAGTGCTGCCCTGTTGTGTTCATGGTTAATATGATGATCGAAGAACGCCTGTGCATATGGAGCAATCAATCTTTAGAGGATATATTGGCCATAGCCAAAAAGGGGGAACACACAATTATGTGTGAAAGCTATCAGAACAAAGTAGTCAGGGAATCAGAAGACACTTCACATTTTGGCACGATACAAGTCAATCTCATAACAAGGAAACCCAGCAACGAGAATGAAAGGAGTTGGAAATCCAAGAGACAAAAAACAGAAATCCCACAATCAGGAAATTGCACAGAAAGAAAAAAAGAGGCAGCACAGGCAGACCAAGATAAAGGTAGATGTTTTAGGTGTGGAAGGACTGGACATTTTGCCAGTTTACGTTTTTCTCAGCACTAAATAAATAATGTTCAAGTTGTTGCTTCAAAGGCCATTTTGCTGCAGTTTTCCGTAGGAAGAAAATAATTACTTTCGTGCAGGAGGAAGAGATACCAGATGAAGTACAAGTAATGATGATCCGGAGACCAATCGAAGAATTTGTAGAGATGAAAAACCCCAGATGCATGTTGCAATTAAAGGAACTTCTAGTTTCTGTGATGGTAGACATTGGTGTGCCCTACTTTATAAGCACAGTGAACAAATACAGAGATTTAGAGAAAGCAGGACTGAATGTATGGTATCACAAGCTTCATTAACCATTGAATTAGATCCATCCAAAAAAAAGCCAGTATAGAGTTTACAAAAATAGAAATTTACCCAAAGTCTTAACTTCAACAGCGAGTTGGTGGCGGGTCGCTTTCCTCAGAAGGCTCCCTCCTATGGAACAACCTCCCCCTTCCTCTCCATCTTGAGCCAGATCTCCTCAAATTCCAAGAGCTCCTCAAGATTTTCCTTTTCACCTCCTCCTTCCCTTTCTCCCTCCTTTGTTAAATCCCACAGTTGCTGAGATTGGTGACCAGGGCCCTTATGTGTCCTCCTGGGTCCAGGCCTCCCACACCCAATTGCCTACAGCCTCCACCCCTCCCAGCACTTTGTCTTGGCACCCTCCAGCCTGCAACACCAGAGGCCTCCACTTATTTATCAGCGGCTGACCACTCCACCTAGGCACTTACAGCTGCTCACTCCCTGGCACTTCCCTCCTGATACACCTAGCACTTACCCCACCCCCCACTCCCTCATCCCTTCTCTCTCTCTGCACTTGCACGTAGTGAATGCTCACAAGGCCTAGTAGGTTCCCCTCTATCTTTCATTGTTATATTTGATTAATTCCTATGCTCCCTCCTTGTTGCCCTGTGAGCGCTTTGAGACACAATTTACTTGATGAATAAGTGCCTTAAAAAAATATAATAAATTAAATAAATTCATCAATTGGTTGCCTTAAATGATATGCCCACTGGCTAATATTAAAGAAAGGAGTGCAACCAATAAGGGCCGTAATGTTATATTGGCCTTGAATGCAGAGGATAAGCTGGAATGCTTAATTAATGAGAAAACCATAGAACCCATAGAGTCCACAGAGTGGGTAAGTCCATTGGTGTTTGCTTTTAAGAAGAATGGTTAAATAAGGATGTGCTTAGACCGCTGTCAATTACATAGCAACATTCTACTCAACAAACACCCGCTACCACACATGACCGAAATGTTAAACTGTATAAATGGAGCACATATCTTTACGCCGCTGAGGCTTAGCGTCAGATCAAATTAACAGAGAACTCCAAGCACCTCACCTCATTTTCACACCATTTGGGATGTTCAGATATTTCATGATTTCACTATGTAATTCGTCCTAGCGTTAGCTGCAGCAGTTTTTCAGAGGACCATGAGTCCCATTTGAAAAGGAACTTAGGGCACCATAGTGTATCAGGGTAGCATAATGGCATATAGGAAGGGAGCGGTTGAGCACAATGCACAACTACATACAGTCCTAAATACACTCAATAGGAAGGTTTGACCATTGGTGCTACCAAATACAAATTTGCTGATAAAGAAGTAGAATATCTTGGTCACATGATAAATGAACAAGTCTACAAGCCGAAGGAGGGGGCTATGAAGTCTATCAAGAAGGTCCCACAACCGATTCGTAAGAATGATGTACGGTCGTTCTTGAGTTTAGCCGAGTATTACAACAAAATTATAAATTTTGTGGACATTACATTGCCCTTACGCATACTGTTAAAGAAGGATGCGAGGAATGTGAGAAGACAGTCTAAATAAATAAGGAAGGGATTTGTTTGGCCATTGAGCTAGGTAGATTTGTAATTCGGGAGCAAGCAGTTGTAAGGGTGGAAGCTAGGGTGAAAGGTCTTGGGCCAGCATTAGGAAAGGACAAAAGGAGAAAAAAGAATCATAAGCCATGTTTCATGTTTCATTACTAAGATAGAAGCCTGTGTGGCAATAAGGAAGTAGGAGACGAAGTAAGTGGTGCAATTGTTGACGAGTTTGATTTTATAGAAAGAAAATGCCTGTCTTTTCCTATACTAAGGTGTTTTCCCTAATTAACCAAGCTATAATTGGGACAGTCAGGATGTCAGTCGAATCCAACTTAAACAGACTTGGGCAAAACCTACCTACTTTCCCTACCACTACAACAAAATAACAAACTAAAAGTTCTAGCTCTTTCCAAACCCAGGAGAATTACTCCCTTCTCCTGGTATTTAACAGTTCCTTGTTATCAAAAAACAGATCATCAAAGTTCCAACAGGGCTAGGAGCATGCCTCTCTTCTCCTAGCATATTCCGTGTTCACAAAACCAAAGTCAACTTAAAGTTCGAAGGACTAATTATCTGAAATGTCTGTTGGTCCCCGACCGGGACGAAGAAGACTTAACCCAACGACTTTTCCTTGGAGTTTCAAGTACCACCTTTCTATTATATTGTCCAGGGACTTGTTGTACAAAGTGGTAAAAGTTGAAATGTTTGCTATTATCAGGCCCCAAGCCCCTTTCTGTGCTTTAATGGATCCCCGGTACCTGCTTGGGGGAGTTCTTCACTGGTCGCTTGGGGTCACTTGGGCACCAGTCTGCTTCTCCTGTATCTGGTTGGCTTGCTCCACTTGGAAGCTGACTTCTTTGTGTGGGTCCTGCAGCTTCTTTGATCCCCTGAGGCCACCCATACCAGGGTTCACCTTTACTATGCATCTGCTGCATGTCAGCTGCGGGAGGAACAGAATAGGTGCAGTTGCTCGACCAAACAGTCTAACCCCAAGTGGTCCTGCGACTGTTCCTCCTTCTGCTGCTTACTGCTGCACTGTACGGCAGTGATGGGGTTTTGTCTTCCTCATGCCGGGTGCTTGTCTGCACCTTACTACAGCAGATCGCCTGCACACCGGGTTTCAAGCTCACAAGGCTTGCCTGGCTCTTTGGCAGAACTCTGTTCTACGAGTGCCTCTCGTCTGAATGGGAGGACAACGACTTCTGCCCTTCCACGCTGGCTTGCATCCTCTCCCAACTGGACAACTCGAAATCTCCTCTGGCTGGAAGCCCTGAACACAGTCCTCCTCTGGTTTCCACCTTACGTAGAAAGTCCATCCCTTCCATCCAGTCACCTGACTCTCAGATGGGCAGGTGTTTCTTTGCCTCATCTTTTTCTTGCTGTTTGACGAGACGGGACTTTCAGATGTATTACAAAAACACAATTTTCATTCTAGCTGACCCTTGGGCTTGGATGTTACAGGACCCAATCCCAGACCTACGCCCTTCTCCCTGGGAGGGGCATACCCCCTGATCGTCACACCAGGTATTCGGTAATTAAACGTGAGCTGTTGGTAATTGTGTGGGGAATGCGTTATTTCCGGCGCTACATATGGGGCAGGCCATGTGTCGTATGGAAAGACCACGAACCTTTGGCTGAAGTGTTATCTAAGAAGGGGATGGAAACATCTACTCCAAAACTATACAATTAACGTTAAAGGTGCAAGAATGTAATAGTGTCGAATACGTACAAAAAGTTCAGAATAGAGTGGATGACGTTTTGTCACCCCTGCATGCAGGGAGTACAAAGAACAAGACAGGGATGGAGGAGACATTAGCTAGTTTATTTCTGGAATCAGGTGAGGCAATATCCAGTAAAGAGTGGGAGGAATCCAGGAAAGATGAAACCTTACCAAAGGTGAGGGATTGGGTCATTAAGGGGTGGCCAGAGAAGAAGCGGGTGGCAGTACAGTGCTGGCCATTCTAGAAAGTGATGTGATAGGTTATTTATAACGTGCTTAGTACCCAGAGGTTTCTAAGTGCGGACCCGGGAATCGAACCTGTGTTGCTCCGTGTCGTCTTGCTTCCAAGGCGAGCATGTTGCCCCTGAGCTATCCTCCTGAGACAGAATTGTCACTGGGAGGCATACAGTTGCTTTTGGGACATGCATTAGTACTGCCTTCATCCTTAAGAATGAGATTAACCAAGATGACCCATGAAGAACACCCTAGTATGAGGGGTCCAAAGAAGGGAAAGGTACTGGTGGACGGGTGTACATAGGGAATGCTGGCCTTGTAAAAATCTAGATAAAAGCATCCACGTGCAGAAACAAGAAGTGGCTCTGGTTTCACATTCCCCAGGTTATGGTAACATCTGGGCATCGATATACTGAGTGCATGGGACAGGTTAGGGCAGAGGGGAAGGTTTATTTTTGTCATGGTGGACCATTACTCGATATGGCCAATTCTTGAATTGGAGTCATACACACGATCGAAAGATGTCCTTGCGTTTTAAGAACAACCCTTCAGAAGGAAGGTTATCCACTAACGATAGTCATGTGACAATGGCCAACAGTTCCTGAAAAAGTAAATGGCTGTGCGAAGAAAAAGGGGTGGTTAAAATGTAAGTTCAAAGATAATGATCACCCAAAAACGAATGGATTGGATGGAAGTTTCAATAGGGTAGTGGCAGAAACTGTGGAACTGGCATCGAAGAATGGAGTTTATGTGGTCAAGGCAGTGTAAGAGATGTTGTGGAGTGAAAGAGCTTCTTTCAATAGGCTCACAGGGGTTTCTCAGTTTTAATTGATGAGAGAAAAGCATTCCAACACTGTACTGAATCCACACTGTGTACATTCTCGTGTTCAAACTGAATCCACACTCTGTACATTCTCGTGTACAAAGGAAAAGGATGAGGTTAAAGAGTGCCAAATTGATTGCGGCACAAGAAAAAAATGTCAAGCAAGATATTGTTGCTAAAGGAGAGCCAGAAGCATTGTTGTGGGAGATCTACTTACAGTAAGGAAAGACTGGCTTGTGAAAAAAGGGATGTCCAAATATTTAGAGTCCCTGGTGGTGGTGGTGGCCTTCACCAAGGTAGTGAGGTTGGAGGCTGGTCTGATATGGAATCTGGACACATGTCGAAGAACAAGTACAGGTGGGAACAATGACAAAGAAAAGAGGAGTGCTCAGGGGTAGGAAAGGTAATAAACCCATGTGTAGGGGAGAAGAGATATGGTGAGGTGGAGCAACAGACAGCAGGATGAATAGTTTGTTGAAAGCGGGAAGTGGCAGTGTGCCAGCAAATGACCCAAGAGAGATGGTGGTGTGTGTGTCCCAAAGTGGTCATCAAGCAACCAGCTCATTACCAAGATTTTATAAAGTATGTAGGGCCTCAAGAGATTAATCAAGTGTATATAATGTATATTTTTGATTCCCTTGTACCTCTTCTTTCCCATTCCCTCTGCTCTAGTCTGCTCTGTTAGTTCCACTAGTGTTCCCTGAATGACTCCTTGTTGTTATTAATTTAGGAGGGGAGAGGTGAGTTGTATTTCTTACCTGTTATGTGAGGATTCCGTGCAATTAGAATGTCCAGCAGAATCACATGCATGGTGAAGAGAATGTGGTGATGTGGGATGGTAGGTTAAGGGAAGACGGTTGGAAGGTAGATGCTGCAGTGAGCAGATACAGGCTCTGGGGCTGTTGACCCTAACATTAAAGAGTACAGTTAAAGCATGTAACATGTGCAGTCTCCTGCTTCCTTTTCTAGCTGGGAGAATTATGGGCGGGCTGCAGAAAGATCTGTGGAGCCCACAGTGAGACTGAAATGTTTCAATCCAGCAGGTGAGTGTGTACACTGACAAAATGCTCTTAGTAATAGTCTGACACACTCTACGCCCAAGATGGCAGCTGTGCCTGAAAAGGGATGATGATGCTTCGCGACAGGAGGCAATCAGCATTATTCAACACAGGTGCTCTAGGAGGCGACATACTGCAAAGCATCCTCCAGTGGTCGAAGTCAGAAAGCCTGGGTTTCTTCCATACCCAAGGGTTTAGATAGAAGGCCATCCTCACATGCTAGAAGGTGGCATGCTACAACATGCAGCAGAGCGCAGAGACCAGGACAAGAAGCAGAAGTCCATCACCCTCACAGAGCTACAAGAGGAAGTAGTGCGGAGATACTCAAAAACCCCAAGGACTACGTGAAATTTCTTTTTGGTCGCATAGAAGGTGACCTTAAGGATAGATATGGAGGAACACAGAACATAATTTCCACAACTAAGATTGACCTATTCTTTGTTACTTGGCAATCTAGAGAGTTATTTATTTGCCTGTATCTCAAGTTGTAAATTTGGAATATCAACACTTAGGAAAGCACATCTTGGTATTGTGTCGTTGTTGATCGCCCAGCTCATGGCAAGAGACCAGAAGACACATTTGATCAAACAACAACTATAATATCAATAGTGCCTGATCTAACTCTACCACCCATCATAAAAGTAGATTACTATTAAGTTCACCTTCCAACTAGCCATGTCATTTTAATAAAAGAGCTCAGGTTGTTCTTACAGAAGGACTTAATGATCCCTGCTATTCACTGCTTTAGACCGAGTTTTTCATAACTGTTTGAAATATCCACGAAGAGAAATTGTTCTTAGAATTGTAAAACTTCCCCTATTAAGTCCACATGTAAGCTCTTAATTAGTTAGACTTAAACCTTTACTACAGTAACATGCTGAAGTCTAAACATCTAAGCATCAAAATAGCGTTCGCATTTTAAAAGCAAAAAAGATATTACAAATCTTTCATTTATATCACTCTCCAAGATTAACTATTTTTCTCTAGGACCATTAGAGCCAGATCTCTGCTGACTATGGGAAAGGAAATGAACATGCAGTCCCATATTTATTGTTCGTATGTATTGAAGAGTATGGTGTTTCCATAAGAATCACTTATGGAAAGATAAACAGTAGCCAGGACAAACCCACAAGCAGGTACCTTTCATTGGAAATATTTCCAGTGTGGTCCACTAGTTAAAGATGATGCATGATGAGAGGTATCTAGATCAGCGGAAAATAACAGACAGACAAGAGAACATAAAGGTACATTTGCAGGGAGATGTCAGTGCAGTTACAGTTCTAGTAGGGACTGGTGGAATTATAGATTTTTGTTCTGTCAAAACGAGTTGACAATTGGGAGAAGTGGCACAACGTCTAAATATCCAGTTGCTGTGATTTGGGCGCCTACATTCAAGAAAGATATATAGGTTATGAAAGCGGTTATATCCTCCAAAAGACAAAATGTTGCTAAATGGGAAACACATGGAATTCCTTCAACAGAGGCCTGATCGGAAGGTAGAATGCATTTGGCAGATCTAGACAGGTGGACTAAAAGGGCAGTCGATGGCATGGGCATATAGGAATCTATGTGGAATGCTCTCGCAAATGCAAATTACTTGACATAAAATGGCTTGTACCTTTTGAAATGAAACAACCCCTTTTTCATGTGACACGTGTTGCATGCCTTTCAATATCTTTAGGTTTCTATTCGCTCTCTCCTTTCATTGACTGTGTTTGCCCTTTCATCTATTACAGTGGACGTTCCGGGTATTGAACTGCGAACTGCGGACTGCGAAGAGGAATAGTTGATAATTTTATAGTTTCCACTGGAGGAAAGCAAATGAAAACGGGCGTTGACAGAGCGGCGTGGTTGGCTTCTGTGCATGCAACATGGAGGGTTCCGACAATCACCATTTGCCACCATGTGCCATGATACCGCTTACATAGAGCACAGTGAGCGAAGGGCTTGTGTGTGTGCGAACAGCAGCAACAGGTTTAAATCCTGCCTTCCTTCTCAGATTGATGTACTCAGTACTACTGAGAAGGGTTCATAACAGCACCTATTATCAAACGAACAAAGATAATTTAATTTGTGGCATGCACTCTTTGTATCAAGACATATTATTTTAACCTGTGGTGCTAACTTCATATGGCAGGTGTGATCATAATATGCTGCATATTGCTTTAAAGTTTCCGGGTGCTCACCGAATTGCCAGGGTGTGCCATTAAAAGGCCAGGTGTTCCCACCATTGCCTGGTTTTTTCTCTCCTTTACCAGGCATTGGCATTAAAATAACAGGTCTTCTCACAATTTCCCGTCCATTCAAGGTACTCACACCATTGACAGATATATCGTCATTGTAATCCCAGGTACTCGGACAACTGGCAGGTGTTGCCAAAAATGCCAAGGTACTCTTAACATTGCCATAAACCATGTTTTGCTGTCATATTTCCACTACTCGTGTCACAAGACCGGTTTTGCCATTAAATCCCGAAGTGCTCCTATTATTTGCCAGGCACTCTTTTTCATTTTACTTGTACTCACACCCTCTTCCAATTATTGCCAGAACTGACCAACTACTCAGATGTTCACACCATTTGCATGAACAGCATCCAAACGCCTGAGTACACTCGCCAGATATTGTAACCAAATTACGACCATGTGGGGTCTAGAGAGACGGGCTTGGCCAGAGACATGCAGGGGTGCTTCATCCCTGTGGTCCCAGTGCTCTGCCTGCATCCGTGCCTCATTGCCTGGCGTACAGCGGATGCGTACAGATGCTGGAGTGTGGCATCCCTGTGCCCCGCCCCCATGTCCAAACGCTTCTCTGTCTTGCTCCCTAAAACATTTGACTGGGTAGGTGGCTGGTGATTGGAGATCACTAGCACTGCGAGGGTGAGAATGAGACGCAAAGCCAGTGGGTGGTGGGTGTACCCCACAGCATGCTGGTCTGTGGTGAAGGGGAGGGACAGAGCGGCAGCAGCCACATGGTTCAGCGGATGCTCATGCTACATGGTGTGTTGGATGCAAAGGTGAAGTGCCACTGGCTGCTATAGAGGGAGGGTGCCACACACTAAACAATAATTGGCAAAGCAATAGTTTTGGTGTCTACTGCTGTTTTTGCATTTTGTATTTGTAGGAACCACTCGGCAGGGGGAGAGTGCAAGGTTTCAAAGGTAAATGTGAGAATGAGAAGGGCAATAGAGCACGGGAGGAAACCACTGAAAGAGGGTGCCATTGATGGGAAGCAAGGCGAAATAAGCAGGAAAGCGTGAGTGGAAAGTAAAAAAAAAGCGAGGCTGTGAGAGGAAGGACGAGAGGAAAAGTAAGGGCTGTGATTAAATGTGAGCATTGGAGAAGATGGAATGAGGTGCAAAAGAGGATATTTTCAATGGACAGTGAGTGGAGAAAAGGTGTGAAGAGAGGGTCAGTGACAGCATAATGTGGGAAAGAGAGACAGCACACAGAATTATGGAAAGAGCAAGTAGCAAGAAAGTGTTGTAGGACGATGAACGCGTGAGCTAACAGGAACAAGAGAAACAGAACAGTATGGGGATCTAATTGCAAGTATTTGACTTCACAGAAAATGTGAGCTGCTCAGAAATACTGGTTTGCAGAGTGAAACACATTAAATACTCTGGGTGATAGAAGTTGAACAGGTAGCGAATTTAAGTTACCAGTATATGGTTTTAAACCAGTGAATAATTGACAAAACAATGTATTACAATGAATCTTTTTTATATTTTGTTTTCTTTCAAAATTTCACCTTGGACCACAACCACCATTGGGTATGTGTAATTATGATTTACTTTCTGCTGGATTTTACAATATGCTGGTTAAATGGGGAATGAATTGTACAATTGAATAATGTAGAATTATGGCATCATTATGGATAAATAATTAGCAGTGTTAATAGCCCTGACAATGGACGGAAGTCTGAAATGCATTGGCTAATAATGATGTGACACTGACGAGTCAGGAATAAAGGATGATATTTAAAAGATCATACATAGAATTGTTAATTCATGATCAAAATCATAAATACTGGAATAAAGTGAGCTAATTGATTTAAGCATTGGTTGAAACCCCGGATAGGGTCTTTTGAGTGAGCTCATCCAGGAACGGAAGCAGTCCGGTCCTACATTTTGGATATTGCTATAAGCTTGTGCCTAGGCTAAAGGGTGAGCTCCCATGAAAAAAACTGTGAAAAGAATTGAAACAGTGAACTTGTTAAAGATAAGCAGTGCCCACCCTACCCCCCCCTCTTCTAGCAAACACAGAGAAAGCATGGCAGCAAACAGAGAGAGCATGGCAGAAAATCGAGAGCATGCCAACAAAATAGGAGAGGGTCTGTGACAGCGCACAGAGAGTGTGAAAGCACAGAATGAGCATGAAAAAACACAGTGTGAAAGCACACAGAAAGGGTGTGACCGTGCACAGAGAAAGAGACAATGCAGAGTGTGTGTGACAGTGCACAGAGAGCGAGTGACAGCGTACTGAGAGTGGCATGGCACCAAGAGAGTGAGTGTGACAACAAACAGCAAGAGAGTGTTGCAGCAAACCGAGAGAGTGTGGCAACAGAGAGAGAGAGGCGACAGAGAGAGAGTGTGACAGCACAGGGAGAGTGTGTGTGCGAGCATGTGACAGTATAGGGAAAGAATGTGTGACAGCATATGGAGAAAGCATAGGGGAATGTGACAGTGCAAGGAAAGAGTTTGGGAGAGTGTTACAGCACACAGAGAAAGTGTGACTGCATACAGACCGAAAATGATAGTGCATGGAGAGAGCGTGTGACCGTGTACAGAGAGAGTGTGGCAGCAGCTGGAGTATTGCAGTGCATGTAGAGAGAGAGTGTGACAGCAATCAAAGACTGGTAGCAAACAGAGAGGGAGACTGTGACAGCACAGAGAGAGTGTGAAAGTACAGAGATCGTGGCAGTGCACAGAGAGATTGTGACAGTGCACAGAGAGAGTGTGGAGGTGCACTGAGAGAGAATGGGAAAGTGCACACAGAGAGATAGTGTGGCAGCAAGAAGAGTGTGTTGCATCAAATAGAGAGATTGTGGCATCAACCAGAGAGAGAGTATGATAACAGAGTGTGTGAAAGCACAGAGAGAGTGAACGCACACAGGGAGTCTGAAAGTGCACACAGAGAAAGTTTAAAAGTACAGAGAGAGTGTGACAGTGAACAAAGAGTGTGATAGCGCACAGATAGTGCCAGTTTGCAAGAGTGTGACAGTGCACAGAGAGAGTGTGTGGGAGAGTGTGAAAGCATAAGGAGACCGTGCAGACACAATTACAGTGAAGGGGAAGAGTTTTGGAGAGAGTGACAGCACACAGACAGGGTATGACAGTACATGAGAGAGTGTGGGAGTGTGAGACTGTGCACACAGAGAGTGTGACAGTATAAGGAGAAAGTGTGGGAAGATGTGAAAGTGCACAGAGAGAGTTTGGGAGAGAGTGCAGCTCACAGAGTGTGACAGCACAGAGAGAGAGTGACAGTGCATGAGAGTGTGGGAAAGTGACAGTGCACAGACACAGTGTGTGGGAGAGTGTGACAGCCTAAGGAGAAAGTGTGGGGTAGTGTGACAGTGCAAGGAGAGAGAGTCAGAGATTGTGACAGCACAAGATGAGAGTGTGGTAGAGTGTGACGGTGCAACGAAAGAGAGTAGTAGGGTGTTAGAGTACAAGGAGAGAGAGCAGGAGACTGACAGTGCAAGGAGAGAGAAAGTGACAGTGTAAGTAGAGAGCACGGGACGGTGCAAGGAGAGAGACAGTCTAAGGAGAGAGAAACGGTGCAAGTAAAGTGACAAAGCAAGGAGAGGGATTGAAAGTGCAAGCAGAAAGAACAACATGCAAGGAGAGAGAGAGAGAGAGTCGGACAGGGCAGGGATGAGGTATTGAGAATGCAAGTAGAGAAAGAGTGCAAGGACAGAGAAAAGAGCACAAGGAGAAAGAGGGAGTGAACAAAAGAGAAGGAGTGCAAAGAGATAGAGAGCGAGAGAGAGGGGTAGAGTGACAGTGCAAAAAAGTAAAGAGTGACAGTACAAAATAAAGAGTGGCAGTACAAGAAGAGAGTGGGTGGGTTTGATAGTGCATGGAGAAGGAGAGAGTGTCAGTGCAAAGGGAGAGTGTGACAGTGCAGGGGCAAATATTTGGAGAATGTGACATTGCAAGGAAAAGGAGTGAGTGTCAGTTCAAGGTGAGAGTGTGACAGTTTGAAAGTGCAGTAAGAGAAGAGTTGGAGCATGTGGCAGTGCAAAGAGGGAGAGAGAGTGTCAGTGCAAGCAGAGAGTGTGACAGTGACAATGCAGAGAACATGCTAGTTCAGGGAGAGGAAGAGTGACAGTGTAATGAGAGTGACTGGGAGAGTGTGACAGCATAAGGAGAGAAGGACTGCCCCACAAGTATGTGTAATAGGGCAAGGACAGAGTGTGGGAGTGTGTGGCGGCGCAAGGAGAGAGTGGGCAAAACAAGAAGGATCTAGGGTGGGCACTACTTGTATATAGAATAGGTATTGATGTAAATAATGGTACTGAGTAACTTAATGCCGGCCATCAGAGATGCGATGTACACTACATTGGTGAAAAATGAACTGACCAAAAGGGTTGTCGGGTGAAACCTTCACCAGACCTGAGGTCGCCAATTAATTTATTGAATACTACTACATATTTCAGATTTATGTTAAATCATTTCATGATCACCAGTGATGTTGTCTGATTTGTATGAAATTAAGTATTTCAATTTTATTTTGGTTCATTCTCCATATTAGTCTTGCAGAGACCTTAGCCGCTGATACATTTCAATCCATGGACCTTCCTCAGGGCATGCTACACTCTGGAGTATTGTTCCCTTCTTCCCCTCTTTGGGAATGAGTTCTTACTTCCCACCTAGGGATCTCTCATCTTACAATCCTCCTTGGGGTACTCTTGCTTCCATCCAGTCTTGTGGGCCTGTTACTCTCATCTCGTTTTGAGTTTGGTATCACTCACCCTGGGGTCTCTTCTCTTCTAAACCATCTGGGGGTCCTCTTGTTTCACCCCGCTCTGGGGTCTAATATGTGTTACCCGCTGTGGGGTCTCTGCTGTTCTACCAGTCTTGGGGACCTGTTGCTCTCACCTGACTCTGGTGTCTCAGACCTCTGTCTTTCAGCCTGTCTTGGGCTTTGGCGTCATGATCACCGCCAAAACTCCCAATTGCCATTCCAAGAAAACCTGGTCTAGGGCATATCATTCCTGGATTAAGGGCAGACTCAATAATGATTAAGCAAGCGAGGAGTCACTTCCTAACTTCCTAACATGGCCGCCTCCTAATTCCAGAGGTTACAGTGTAGGTCTAGTCATCTCCACTCTTTCCCTACTTAAGTCCCGCCCCTCGAGTGCTCCACGCTTCGCGTCTTTTCTGCCTCGGCAGTTAACGCTTATCGCGGTCCGCTCTGTCAGGAGATTAGTAGCTATATTCTTTCCACAGTTCCACAGTATCCAAGTCCTTGTATTTTTCCCGTTCTTGTTAGTTTAATTCAGGCGTCCTAGTGAGATTTTCAGTTCACAGTGTTTTGGTCAGGAGTTCTGTCAGTCAGCTGTTTCCTGTCATCGTTGCCACGGCATTGCTCCAGGTGGTCTGTGAAGTGCGTAGCAGCATACAGAGCTAATTTCAGTCACGGCACTTATTTCACAGCAAGTATATTCGTACATTTGGCAGCCCAGCAAAACTGTTTTACGCTCTGAGGTGGTTATGTAACAGTATGGTGGGATGTGAATACGAGTGCGCAAAACATTGCAGAGTAGTCTTTTAGCTCCGTTTGTTGAACTCTGTTACATGCATTGAGCGCTCGCAACCAGATTCCTGAAACTTCTCTCAGAAGTATTTGTAGCATTCCTCCGCATTATCCTCCGCGTTAGAATTCATTCAGGAACATTGGGTAGAGAGAAATAAGGGTCTGCTTTCTGACCTTTTTCATATTGTCAAGTGGCATTTACCTAAAATTGGGCATTTTCTTCAGGGTATTGTTTGTGACCTGTGTAGTACTAGGTGGCGCTTCATTATTTGTTGGGGTTCCTATTTTTTGTGTCCTCAGGGTAGATTACCATCTTATCATACTACTCAAGTTTTACCCTCCACACCTCTCCACAGTAGTTTCAGTATTCCTTGTGCCCGTTCCATTATTCACCATCACTACCACACACAAACCCTTAGTTTCTTCATTGCCCATTCTTCAGAACAAGCGCCCCTGCACAGATGCAGGATGGAGAGCTCACCATAAAAAAGCAGAAATTAAATAGGAAGAACGTTTATCATATATTCTCACATTGAGTCAGTGTCCATTGTTTTCCCCTGAAAAATTTGTAATCCTTGTTCTAAGAGGAGCCTTCTGTGTTTTAACAGGAATTCCATTGCAGTAGGGAGGCCTCTAATTAGAAGCAACGTCGCTCTCTAAGAAGAGTCCTTGTGGTGTTCCCGCAGAGTTCAAGTAAGCGTTACATTTGGCCAAGTCTCTTTGCTCTCCTCCCTGTTCCTTGAGACAACTGTGCACCGTGTGTGCTGCAGTGGTGTTCCTCAGGAAGGGTGGTCTCCTCGGCTGGTGTGGCACCATGGTCTGGCTTTCTCCTTGATGCTCTGGGTTAGTTTGGCAGTTCAGCATCTGTCTCCACTGGTCTTTGGTGATTCGTCAGCACCATAAACACTGGGCACCGTCTCACCACATCTTGTGTGGTTGAGGCTCCTTTGCTCCTCAGCTGTGTGTCTCCTGTTCGCGAGTGTATCGACGAGAGCAGAGTTATGCTAACTCCTGCTGGTGCTGAGTCCGCATTCCAGGGGGACATCTTCTCCCGTGGCTGAATTCCACAGGAGAACCTTCACCTGTGGATGGCTCCTGCAGTTGTCTCCACAGGTGTTTCTCTCCCCCTTGTGCTGCTTGTCCAGCCTCTTTATGGTTCACCCACGAACAAGATTGGACGATCGGTTGATTTTGTGGTTCACGTAATACTGGGCTTATTTTTTTTTTCATTGTTTCATTGGTTAAAGAAAATTTCAACCTTTAACATTCATTAATTTCATTATAGATCCTATTAATAAAACAGTTCATCACCATCAATTGTCAGTGTAAAGAAGATCAGTTCTACCAATTTGAGGGCATCAAGTGTCCGGCCAATTTTATCTGCTGTCATAAGTCTTTCCCACCATTCCTCCTCTACAGATGGATCCGGTTGGGCCATAGAATTCCCCAAATGTTTTCTCCTTAAAAGTGACAGTTTCGGGCAGGACAAAATCAAATGTCTAGTTATCTCCAGGATTTCAGAGTTTCTACAGAAGCGACAATTAGCATTTTGAACTGTAGTCTGTTTTCTTAGGAGCTGGACTTCCCTGGATGGCAAGAGGTTGAGCCAACAGCGCATCAGTAAATCCCTGTAACGAGATGAAGGGAATTTTATCGGGAACAGAGGCGGACAATTCAATGTTTTCCGTTCCCAGATGATATTGTGGCAGTGTTTATTTTGTCCCTTCAAGGAATCCTTTTCAGCCGAGTCAAAGTGTTCTCCTGGTCTTATCAGGATTCCCTTTCAGTGTTTCTATTTTGATGTTGTGATTCGTTAGTATGGTTTGACATTTCTGTTTCCAGATCTGCAGGAACTTGTGCACCTTCTTTGCCTCTGTGTTTGCCAGAATCTCAAAAGGGATTGGAGGGCTGTCTAATATGCACTTTCGATAGGAGATTGTCTTCCATAGTACTATCAAGGGCAACTATTGAAGTCTTAGTTCATGTCTAATCGTTGCGACTGGCAAACAGTTTGGGAGCCTGAGAATTTTCCGCCAAAAGTAGGCCTTCATTTTGCCCCAGATTTCCCATGACAGGTTTAACAGAGCCTCTGCTCTGTAGGTCAACACAGGCACAACCTTTTGTTTGTAAAATGTAATGATTGGTAGTGTGGAGTAAGTGCCGTATTTCCGATGTAGGGCTCTGCCTTGATTTGTCAGTTTGAATAGTCTCTCCCTGATTAGATTATACTGGGCTTATAAAAAGGTCAGAAACCATACCAGTCATGAATATCAAAAAGGTATTGTACAAAATAGTCTTGCTCAATCCCCACATAGCTACCAAACCAATGGGCCTCTGTACCAAAAGGAGGATGATTAAAACCCTTCCTAGGGATTCCTTGTCCACTAAGGGGGAGTCACCCCAGGGAGATCCTGCATGCCCTCGCCACTAGATGGTGTTATACTTAGCAGGCTCATCTCCCTAATACCAAATGAAGTGCCTCCTCCTTGGGGAGAAGGGATACATTTCCTGGATTTGTCACATTCCCCTTCTGTTGCCTTTGGCCCTCCTCTAGTTGGCCCAATGGGTAGCGAATGAGAATGTCTATGTTTTCTTGTTCCTTCCCCTTTCAGTGTTCTACTGTGAAGCAAAAGGGTTGCAAGTCTAGGAACCACCTCATTACCCTAGCATTGGTGTCTTTCCTTAGACACCCCGAGGTTAGGGGGGGAAAGATCCATAACAAGGCAGAACTTTCAGCCTGTCAGATAATATTGCAGACCAGTAATGACCCACTTGGAAAGTAGGGTCTCTAGTTCGACAGTTGCATGCTCTTGTTCTCAAGCAAACAACTTTCTACTTGTGTACAGGACCAGGTGTTCTTGACCCTCATGCATTGGGAACATTGGAAAAGTATGGCTCCTAGACCTACCTTGGACACATCTGTCTACAGGATGAATTTCCTATTAAAGTCTGGCATCTTTAGATTAGGCTTGCCACAAATATTCTTTTTCAACCCATCAAAGCTTTTCTGGTCCTGGCGGGTCCAAGCAAGTCTATTTGGTTGGGGATTCTTAAGCTTGTTGGTGAGATTGGCCACAAGGGTGCAAATGTTTGGAATAACCCTATGGTAATAGCAGCTAGCCCTAGGAAGGCCCAGACACTGCATTCCCTCTTTGTTTTGGGTGGGGGTGTTAAGACCACTGCCTTCATTTTCTCTTCTTGGGGCTGGAGGAGGCCATTCCATACAAAGTAGCCTAGATATTTTGCTGCATTCTGGGCTAGATTATTTGAATTGGGTTGGCATGGTGTCCGGTCTTTAGTAAGGCCCTGATGATCTCATAGAGGTGGCGCAGATGGATCTATTCAGCTACCACTATGAATCACTATGTCCTCTAATACACTCCTGCAATTAGTGCTTGGAAGGTAGCTTGGCAACATGAAGGCCAAATGGGTGCCCTGTGAATTGAAATAAACCCTGAGGGGTAGTAAATGCACTTAATGGCACCTGCCAGTAGCCCTTGGTTAAATACAGTGTTGTAATGTACCTAGCATTTCCTAAACTTTCTCTTAGCTCGTTGATTCTAAGCATCAGATAGTTATCGAAGACAGAGATGGAATTAAGTCTCCGGAGGTCAATGCAGAATAGCTAACAAACATCAGGTTTGGCAACGAGAACAATCTGGAAGGACCATGGGATCTATGAGGGCTCTATGACTGCCAACTTTAACATCTTGGTTATTTCCTCTTCTAGACCCCTGCAGCGAACGGATTCAGTAGGGTTTTAGATTGACTGTCCAGTAGGGATTTGGATATATTGGAAGACATTGTTGACTCTTCGTGGTTCATGGAGAAGACTTCATTGAATTGCTTCGACACTTCTTGGAGGTCCCTTTTTTGTCTTCCAGTTAGATTTTTAGGGACCAGGTCCAGTTTACTTTCCTTTTCAACCAAGAGTGTTTGTTCAAATGGGTCTGCCCTCCAAATCATTAATAGATTTATATGATAGATTTGGTTCTTTTGCCTTCTATCAAATTGGGAGACTAGATAATTGAGTGATCTCTAACGTACAAGGGTTTTATGACCACAAGATCATCTTATTTTCAGAGTTAGTTAATAGAAACAATTCCTGTCCGCCTACCAAAAATTTGCTAGTTACTGCCCCTTGATCATATGTGTCTTTTCTGATGTTCTTGGGCATTTGAGAGGTATCTGTGAACAATTTCCCTTACTGCATTCATATGGGTCTTTAGTTTGGTGACTGCTTGGGATATAGGTAGCAGAGCCTCCTCCCATTCGTCCAAGTCTCCTTTACCATGTCAAGCCCATCTTGGGGTTCTCAGTCATACAGGAGCTCGAAGGGAGAGCATTCTAATGAGAATTGGGGAGTTGTTCGGACTGCAAACAGAACCTATAGTATCAGTCGCACATTTTCTCATTGGTCTACCAATTTGCGTAAAATACGCTTTCTCTAAGGTTTGATTAAAGTGCTCCACCAAACCATCCATCTGTAGATTATATACAGAGGCTATCGGGTCTTGAAACGTAGTACTTCCTTCTCCTTCTGCATCAGACAGGACATGAACGACGTACCAGGGGTGGGTTGGGATGGGAGTAAGGGGGCAATTGCCATCTCAGACTGTTTGAGCTGTTACTCCTCGGGCCAGAGCTGTAATGTGTACAAAAAACATTGAAAAAGAAAAATATATGCACGTCTTGATTACATTAATGGTGCAGATGTGCTGTGGCAACCCTCCCAACATGGGCCTCGTCACAGAGGAGAGGCTAGGCCAAAGGCCCATGTTCAAACCATCCAGCGAAAGGATACACATTTTAATAACAGATTCTGTGATCCTGGATGTGAATGTTCACAGCACTGAGGCCCATACACTATTTGCCTGTTACAATCCTCAGAAGCGTATCAAGGCTCATACTTGCCAATAGAGATTAACAAGCATGGCGTGGGTTGGGCTGTGCTGGGGCTCTGGTTTGACCCTCCTTTCGGATCAGTGGCTGCCTAAAGCAGGGGCCACCACTCACCTCACAACTATTCCAGATAGTTTTAAAAAAAACGTTATCCAGTCCTGATGGCCACAGGTAGAAGAGCAGTGGTGTCCCACCCGCTCCCAGTATGGCGCTGGGGAACAAGAGTGGAATGGTGTTGTGGTTGAAGCATGTTTACTGCTTCATAAGAGAAGTACCACCACTTTCTGCTCAGGCCATGGCCCTGCTCTCTTCCTTCCATGTGAGATGCCATCTCCCATAATCCGTCCCACGCCAGTGCCGTCAACCTCTTCCCTCTTCCCCAACCCCATACAAAATACAACAGTGCTTTGCCTATTCACCCCCTCTATCAGCGCTGTTATTCCTCATTCCCAGCCCCCTTCCACGCTCCTTGCAAAAAACGTTGCTGATGTCCCTACCGCCTGCCCTTCTCAGTGCCGCTATCCCTCCTACCTTCCCAAACTCCCCTCTCCTGTGCCATCCAAAAATACACTGTGCTGTCCTTACACCCCTACACCTTCAGCAGTGTTTTTCCTCCTTTTCTTTCCCAGCCCCTTCTCCCACTCCATCCGAAAATTCACTGGCGGTGTCCTTACCCCCTCCTCGCCATTCACCTTGCGCGCTGGCCGCCATGTTCTATGGCCCTTTTCCTGCTGCAGCACACTTTTGGCCCTTAGAGCCAGGCCAGACTCCTTGCTCGACCCTCCTCTTGGGTTTCATGGCTCCCCTATCTGTACGGTCCATACCATATACGAACTTGCTCTCTGTTTAATTCGTAAAGAATGCTGCCTCTGTGCTCTGGTGCATATCTTAATCACTGGTGAATTAATTACGAAAAGAGTTTAATAGCACCCTGAATAGCATCCCTGGACTTTACAATATGGAGCGTATAGAAATAACTGTTGGCTTGTTTGTGGCACAGTTGTAAAACCCACACAGAAAGCTGTAACATTTAGGGGGTAATTGTAAGTCGACTACAAACTAAGGTATACTTTTCTAATGGAATAGTGCTGGAGGAAATTGCTACCACTGCCTATGAAATAGTTGATAATCCCTCCAGTTAATAGTTTATCACTGGCAGAAGATTCATTTCTGGAACACGTGCAGTAGCAATCTAAAAAATAAAATGCAGCCATTTCCACCTTCATTGTCAAGGTGTAAATAGATCATATACCGTAGCAGCCTACACCACTACTGTACCTTTTCTTCATGAACAAAAGGTCATTTCTGACACCTGTTTGCATTTGGGTATGGTAGTGAGTGTGGGCTGTATAGATGCCCCTCTTTTCACACACTGCCTACTGTGAACTAGCCTGTTTTGCCTACCCTGAGCTGCCTATTGGCAACTAGCCTATTTTGCCTACACTGAGCAGCCTATTGTGAACTAGCCTATTCTTGCCTGCCCTAAGCTGCCTATTGTGAACTAGCCTATTTTGTCTGCCCTGAGCTGCCTACTGTGAACTAGCCTATTTCGACTATTGTGACCAGCCTGCCCTGAGCTGCCTATTGTGAACTAGCCTATCCTGCCTGCCCTGAGCTGCCTACTGTGAACTAGCCTATTTTGCCTGCCCTGAGCTGCCTATTGTGAACTAGCCTATTTTGCCTGCCCTGAGCTGCCTACTATGAACCAGCCTACTGCCTACTATGAACTAGCTCTCAGCTACCTACCTGACTGCATTTGATAGTATACCTAAACTACTTTTGGGCCTAGGGCACCTGCCTCTGCTCTTGGTAGACCCTCTCCATTCTCTGCTATACTTTGCCTCTCTGGTAAACATGTTAGGATAAAGTAGTACCTATCTCACTGTTGCTGCCACTATACTCTTTTGTCACCAGTATCTCAGACCAACTTAACAAGATCATTTTAGCTAAGGCCAAATCAGCCTGCAAAATATGGGCTCAAATAACCCTAGCACTGCCCCTCTTAAATATATCCTGGGTATGGGCTCAGGAGATTATGCCACTGTCCCATGCACCACGATCAATAGAAATCTTAAACTGCGTACTAGACTCTCCAAACTGCACGAACCGCTTACCGGATCTCTACCACCAACAAATAATAATGGTTGCCAACACCTATACTCCCCTCCGACCTCAGCCAAAATAGGGGATCTCCCCCTCAAAGGAGCTCTTCTCAACACGAGATCCTTCGTGGCCCATGCTATAGACATAGCTGAACTAATTACAGAAGGTAGTCTGGACTTTCTCGCTATAACAGAGTCCTGCCGCAGGACCCTCGCTTATGCTAGCTATCCCAAACGGCTACATTATCTACAGACAAGATAGAGATGGAACCTGAGGTGGCAGAATAGCCATCCTATCTAGAGAGAGTCTATTATTGAGACTAGTCCCTCATCAAACCATGCAATCATGTGAAATCCTCTTTGCTAAACTCCCGCTAAACAATTCCCAATCACTTAGTATGCACCTAATCTACAGACCACATGGTCCGCTCGGGACATTTGAGGAGCACTTGCATAGAATACTTGCCAACAACCTCAAATCCACCTCCCAACTACTGTTGCTAGGTGACTTTAACCTAGGATTTAATGATCCAGCAGATAAGCATGCCCTAGAAATAGCTAATTCCCTCAATGCGCTCGGCTTGTCGCAAAAAGTAAACAAACCTACTCACATTAAGGGCAGAACCCTAGACTGGGTAGCCGATTACAATTGTACAGGTACTATCACCTCTGTCACACCACAATCATGGACTGACCACTCTCTTGTGTCCTTCACAATATCAACTACCAGACCCCAACATATGGTCTTACAAAAGGTGCCACCTTGTCTAACTAGAAAGAAAAAGAATATCAAAGTGGACAATGTGATCACTGCTATTCTTCCTACCCTAAACTCTCTGCCTGATAATCTTGACCCAAGCACCTTGGTGCACGAATATAACAAAATCATGCTCCCCACATTGGATAAAATGGCCCCTCTCAAACTAAGATCAAGTAAATCCAAAGCTCACATCAACAAGTGGTTCACTCCACAATTAATACATCTATTGAAAAGAAAGTGTAAAACTGCCTGGAGACTATGCCCCTCCAGTGAGAATAAAAAGAAGTTAACCACTACCTCAGCACATTACAAAAATGAAGTCTGTCTGGCAAAAACAAAATTCTTACAATGACGCATTGCCAAATCTAACTCAAGTACGAAAGAACTATTTACCATACTAAAAGAACTAGAGTCCCCGATCCCTATTCTGGACATATGCAACAAAAATAGGATCTAGTGCTCAGACATTCAAAAAGCGCTAACCAATACAATAAACAATCTCCAAAACAAAATAAAACTAAAGAAAGACTCTCTGAACTTACCACAGCCTGCTAACTCTTTCCCACCCAACGATTTGACTACTGATCAGAATAATAGATTCCGCTTCTCCAAAACATCTGTCTTAGAGGTAGAAAAAAATCCTTTTATCCCTCAAACAAAATAACTGCAAAGGAGATATCTTCCCAGCACATATTATAAAAGATACTGCCAGAGACCTTTCTCCATTTATCTCTAAACTAATCAATGCTTCATTCTTCTCTGTCACCATCCCGGCCAACCTAAAACAATCCTGGGTTCTCCCGCTCCTAAAGAAGCAAACTTTAGATCCACTTATTGCCACCAATTACCGCCCCATCACAACGGTACAATTTCTACTTAAAATATTGGACAAAGTCGCTTATACTTGGATTCAAAAACACCTTGAGCTCCACAAGCTCTTAGGGGTCAGACAATCAGGTTTCTGCCCGCTACATGGGTCAGAAACTGCCTTCATTGATCTGAAAACTAAGATTGATTAGTTGAGACAAAGGGAAGACAGCACTGCTCTTATAACTTGATATCTCAGCTGCATTTGACCTGGTGGATCACAAGGTCCTTTGTAGCCATGGGGATTCAGCAGCCCACTTTTTCACAGATGCTATCAAATGGATAGAATCATTCCTGAGCGATAGAACCATGAGAGTGTTCTCCCCATCGGCAGCGGCGGACCCCGCCCCGATCCTGTGTGGTGTACCCCAGGGCTCATGTGCTTCTCCTACTCTATACAATATATCCACCAAACCTTTGCTCGATGATCTGGACCTTCTGGGTATCACCTAAACTAACTATACAGATGATACACAGATTCCCCTCCCGCTTTCTGGGGATCATGGCAAGGACCTGGCATTGGTGAATAGGGTCTATCTCATCATTCAGGCATGGGGCCTCTGACATGTTGCATGATCCTGGCTAGAGCATTAATTCTTTCCAGGTTAGACTATTGTAATGCTCTCTAAAGTGGCGCTAACAAAGCCATTATCCAGCGATTACAATTCCTGCAAAATAACGCTACAAGAGCCGCACTAGGCATTAACAAAAGAGCACTCTTGGCCTCGACTAGACATCAATACAAGTGGCTCTCTACCCATAATAAAATACAGCTAAAAACCGCCTCCCTGACACACAAAGCTTTAAACAATGCTGCCCCTAGTTACTAAACAGACAAACTGATGAGAAGAACCTCCAACAGGCCTACAAGAGTTAGCAATACAAATTGCCTTGTGGTACTGAGATCTAGACTTACCAAGATTGGTGGTAACAGTTTTCCTGTGAAGGTTGCCAAACTTTGGAACTCCTTGCCCCAAGAGTTGAGAGCTGACCAACCCTATCTACACTTTAGAAAGAGTTATATCACTTATCCCAACTTGACTGAAGGCCAGTTTGAACTGTCACAATTGTCTACACCATGCTGCCCATCATTGTAAATTATAGTTGCAACTGAACTGTATATATTTGTATTGTATTTATCTTAACGCTTATACCTACACTCTGTCTTATATGCAATTTTACCTGTACATTCATGATGTTATTTTGTCAACCACTTTGAAACTTTGTAAGCCTTGCACCTTCTTATTGCTGTGCCCTGTTACCTCTGGGTTTGGTGCGCATTAGAAATAAATAAAACAAACAAACTGTTTATGGACCTTTGTAAAAACTTAGTTCACTGTATTAAAGGGAAGCATCTACACTTACCTTCTGGTCAGGGTAAAAAACTAGTTTAAAACAAATTGGGGCAAAGTTGGTGCATGTAAATATAGGTAGATTTTATGCAGAAAGTCTGCCTAAAATACTGCTGCTGGTATTCACATGGAATACTGCGCTGGTATGTGATCAAACCCTTAATTTGTCTGCCAGTAAAATCAGCTGTATTTGTCAAATACCACGGATTTGCCATTACCATCTTAACTCTGAATGACCCCTTGAGGTTTTCATTGTTTGTCATGTCCAGAACACAATTAGACCAACAACAGACACCCATACAAATCAACATATCTGCATATATAGTCACAAGAATAGAGATAAATGCTTCCACAAACAATTTACCCAATCGCAAATACAGACTCCACCTTCCTTGAAAACACAAATAAATACGGCATATCACTCTTACTCGCTTCTACGTCACCATATCCCAGGAGGTCTCTCCTTGCACTTTGCACTGCTTCAATGAACTGAAATATGCAGCCGACCTTGCAGAAAAATGCATCTTGGTAACACAAAAAAAGCCAAGGCCCCTTGGCGTCTTTCGCACTACATTGTCGAAATGCAGACCCCTTTGCCACAATTTCCAGCAAGACCCGTACCACAGGTTCTAGTCATGTTTGGCAGAGATTAACTAGCAAATCATCAAGGTGGTCTACTGTCTACATATGAGCCAGGGCAATGGGAGGGGGCTAGGGACAAGGAATTGGTGACTGAGCAGTGTGAGGAACAGGGTGTATGTGAGGTAAGGGAAGAGGATTTAGTCAAGAGTTAAGGGATGCTGCAAAAGGGAAACAGAAGGGTGATAGTTCATTTTAAGGAAGAGGGTGAAGGGTCATCAAGGATGTTGTCCAAAGGAAAGATTCTGCGACTGAGATCTGTGCCTGACCTGCATGCCACTGCATCCGATTGCGGGACCGGCTCAGCCCCTTTCCTTTTTCTGGAAAAGTGATGCATATTAGCTTTATTAACATGTGCCAATTAATACTTTGCTTATATTTTGTTAGATTGCTTTATCATGCAACTTGGTGTTATCCAAGGCCAGATGTATTGAACAGTGTACTAGTTTAGCTCGTGAAGAATCACTTTGCAGAAAGAATTTTGGTGGCTCTAATATTGAAGATGGAATAGGAGAAGATGCAACCTCTGCTGCTGTCTAAATTTGAAACTGTGGAACCAGGAAGCTAAGTCCCAAATCCATGCCTTCCGCATTGGCACATTATGTGATCCTGAGCAAATCATTTTTCATCACTGTGCCTTGTTTCCTTGTTTTCCTTAACTTCCTGTACAGAATGTTTCAATGCTTTGGGTTTATTATCTATAGTGTTACTCCATAAATTAATATTAACCATTTATTAATGTATACTGGTGTGGCGGTTTGATGCCAATTTAGATGCTAATGTTGTATAAAGGGCATGGTGCCAGGTATGGGTTTTGTGCTGTAGGGTAGAAAGGCAAGTATGGGTCTTATGTTGTGCCAGCATGGGTTTGGCTCTTAGACCGAAGCCAAGCCCCCTTATAGGCTCTACTTTACCAATTAATTATCTAGCTTTTCCACCCATTTACATTGGCCTAAAACTAAAGATGAAATGGAATGAGATGGTAGGTGAAGCAGCCTGCTATCAAACGGCAAAGAGGTGAACCTGGGCTCAAATCCTAGCTTTCACATTTCACTCAAGTATATTATCCTTGTGAAATAATTTTATTACATTTGGTATATGGGGAGGTCCCCTGGGGCCTGGGTCTCAAGGAAACCACAAACATAACTAAAAGAGATGCTGCATAACAGAAAAGTGATGGCAATTATGTCTAGTATATATAATTGAGAATATGTGGGTGGGGGTGAGATTGGTATCGAGTTTAGTTGTTCTGGAAGTCGAGGCTGCTGCAATGTGGGCTTGGGCCACTGCACCAATGGGTAGAAAGTTGTACTTCTTCCCTAGGCCAAATGTTGCCAGTCCTCCCCGGTGTCCTACCCTGATAGGGAAAGATTTTCTTTGGGAACCCCACAAGGGACGAAAGGGAACAAGGTATTTATTTTCAGGGTGGTATTGTTCGTCATGGGAAAAGCCTCTAGAAAGTGAGTTGAATAGTATAACATGATCAGTATATACATCGTATGCAACTTGGATGGTTTTAGGGGCCCCACCATATCCATGGCAATCCTTGAAAAAGGTACCTCAATAACAGGTAGTGGTTGCAAGGGACCTCTTGGGACAGGGGCGCTTGAAGTTCTCTGGCAAATTTCACAATTGGCGACATAGCTCGTGACGTCAGTGTAAAGCCCTGGCCAGTACCAATTGTTGAGAACTTGACCTTGGGTTGTTGTTACACCCTGGTGGCTGTCAGATCCGTCAGAATCCATATAATGAAACCAAAATTGGACCCGTAGTGTAGCCGTAGGATTCTTTCTACAAATGTAACCCTCTGAACATACAAGTTAACATACAGAGGGATCTATTAGTTGAAAGACAAGGAAACCAAACGACAATCAGGCACTGCAAGGAAACAAGACAACTTAGCCTTTGAGTCAATACACTAAGCAGAAACGATACAGTCTTACAAAAAGCACTGACCAGAGTTGAACAAGTTTCCCAAGATGCTCTGATCAGGAAAGGGAAGAGGGCAGAATGGGATCCGGATGTGATTTATGAAAACAAAACGAATATCATGAAGTTGGGAAAGGGTCCAAGATCATAGAGGGGCAAAGGATAGTGGAGACTTACCACGTATTCCTGATGATGTTGCTATCCCAACGTGAGAAGGTGAGTCAGATTACCCCTCTTTCCGTTGCCCTAATGTGTCGCTGTGATGCTTAGTTACAAACTAAACACAACCCATCAGACTCGCCTTCTGTTTTTCTCTTTGAATAAATTCCCTTTGAGTTCTGATCCCCCGAGAAAAAAAGCTTGGGAATTTACCTGATTTAGGTAACACAATGCTATTCCAACGTGACACCCACTGTACTCCTACCCTAGACCGATGGCACGAGGACGCCTAATCCGAATGAGGCAGTCTCTAGTCCAACCCTATCCCGTAGGCACGAGGACGCCCAACGACTTAAGCGCAGTTATGGCAGTCTCTGTTCAGCACTTTTCTTCTTGTACACTAGGGTGTCTGTTGGAAGCTTCCCAGTGTCGGGTACTGTGGAACGGTGGGGAAGTAATCCTTATCAAGGTAATCCAGACAGGGTAAGTACACTCGTTTACAGTCCAGGTTCAGTCAATCCAAACCGAAAGGCAATTGCGTTGTCATACAGCAGACCAAGTTCAGTGCACAGCGAAGAAAGCAGTTCAAATCGGCAGACAGATGCAGGGTTGTAGCAGTCCGGGTCCGATACACAGTGAAGCAGGCATTCCGAATCGGCAGGCGGTGGGCGGAGTCGTTAAGCAGAACGGGTTCGATGCACAGTGAAGCAGGCAGTCCGAATCGGCAGACGGGAGCAGGGTCGTAAAACAGACCGGGTTCGATATACAAAAATCAACAATCCAAGTCAGCAGACAAAGGAATGTAGGAAAGCTGTCTGGTTCACAAAGCACACAAGGTAGACAGAGGCCTGGTAGAACAGGATACAAGATAGCAAAACAGGACAAAACTCACGGCTGATTCAAAATCAGAAGCGAGGAAAAGAACAACCCGGCAGTGTTAAGTAGGTCACCATAGAAACTCACGCCCTCAACGTGACACACTGTGAAGAGGGCGTGATGGACGCCAGAGTCACCACGGTGACCCGTAACCACGGAATCTATGGAATCGGGTATGACGAAGACGTTGTTTCATGTTCTTGGGCTTATTACCATGAGAAAGGGAACAAATTGACATAAGACCAGGGCGAGACGTGACATGGCTGGCTGTTAGGTGGGAATAAGCCAATTCCATGGCCATTTGTCATAGGTGCTGCTGTGGTGTGGTTGGCCTTGGCTGGAGGACGTCACTGGTCAGCCTCGTGGGTTGGGCTGGGCCTGGCAGGTCGGCTTGATTTCATCCGGGCGGTGTTGTTGTGCCAATGTGGCCTGCGTCAGAGATGAATGCCTTTTCCTGACTTATTTGCCCTGGGCCATGCACACCGCAGTCATTCAGTCATTGCAATATTATTTTCTTTAGTAAATCTTTCAATAGGTTATTCTACAGGTTAATGCAACACAGGAGGAATGCACCTTGTGAGGGGTCTGATGGTCGTTCGCCAGGGCACGATTACCAGTGTCCTGTTGACCGGTACCATAGGTCGAGGGGCGAAGTCTTAGGGCATGGGACGGGCGGTACATGTCTTTCTGTCTTGTTAGAAGTTATTATGAATGGGCCGCTGTATGTTGCCACAGTATTGGGTGTCTTGATTGCACAGAGTCATAAGTCTAAGGTGATCCGGTGGGTTGTGTGGTTTACGAGGGGGCGCCTGTGGATCTGTGTATTCAGGCAGAGGTTTACTGCCGTGTTGTAAATAACGCAGGTGGCGGGCAGTGGCCTTGGGAGCTGCAGAGGGGGCTACAAATCTTTGAAGCGGCTCCAGTCTGGTTGGGGGAGGTGGAGCAGCGCGGCGCGGGCCTCTGCTCTCTTGTTTGGCAGTCTTCGCAGGGTGGGAGGGGGAATGGCCTTGCACATATTCACAAAGGTATCTTCCTCGTGTGTTGCCGACTTTAGAGGTGAAAACATCACAAACATTTGAACACTCTATACTACTCATTTGAATCACTTGAAAACATACATTTCAATTTTACTACATGTGTCTCGAATATAACCAGTCTGAGCACCTTATTCGTGCACTATGTTTTAATAACTACAGCATTTAGTTATATGCATATACATTTACAGTAGGTGAGGTAGCAGTGAGGTTGGTGGAGCACATAGAAAATGACTCGCCACCGTACGTGACTGTAGTGGCACATAAGGGGCTTAGATATACACGCATGACAGGTGCATTCTCGCACGTTCTTCACATGAGCCCTCTGTATAGTTACATTCGTCTTCTCTTGTACTCTAGCAGCATTAGTCCGGTTATGGCGCAGGACCATGGAGTGTCGGTTTTTTAGTGATACACATAACAAATAAACCCCTGGAACGCTCTTTCATTGCTAGTACCCAACTGCAGTGGTGTGGGCTCTTTTATTGCTAAGATCATGGAAGCATGTATTCTATCATGGTTATGCATTTTGCAGGTTTTCGTAATAGCAGAGGTTTTGTGGAGAAGTGCACATATTTGCAAGTGGTCTTGGCATTAATATTTGGGGACTTTTAGCCACCTGATGATAATTTTACAGTTTTTTCTCATCACCCAGGTCCGCAGGCCGGGTCAAGCTGGGAGCAGTGATGCACTGTGGAGGGTGAAATGTTACAGTGTTAGTATCTTATGCTTGCTCATGTCCACCTTGTTTGTGGGAACAGGCTCACAGCGGATCTGCCAGGGTGCTGTGGCAACAGGGATAATTGAAACTCTTCAAGGGTGGGGGCCGCGCTGCAGTGCGCTGAGCTCACACCATCTTTATTAGACAAAAACGGTTTGTAAGGCCTTGCTAAATTCAATGTGTGGGCAATGTCTTCAGCAGGTGAGCCCCCCACTGCCTGGGCCCTCGTGGTATGGGGGAACGCCCAGTGAGCCATGGCCCTCACCTGGGGAGGGATGTAGGCAAGGGGGGTCTTTTGGACATACCCTCCCCTACATTTCCCCCCTTTCGTTACTTAAGTAACGAACACTTTAAATCCTCCAGCCTCCTACACTCTGCTTCGTCCATCACTGCCTCATCCCATGCAGGTGTTCCTTTTATAGGCATCCATGCTCTGCACACCCCCCTCAAGCTCTCACCTCTCCTGGCATACTCATCTGGGGTACAAGTCAAGTATATACATCTGCCATCTCCTGCCAAGTCTACCCAAACCTCCTCGTACCATTCTAATACGCGTGGCTCTCTAATGGTGGTGTGCCACAATTTATCTACAATATCCTTATCGTGATATATAGGCACTAGCTGATATCTTGGTGTGTTATCTGTTCCTGTTTGTACTTGCGCTTCCTGCATGGGTTGTATTGTACCGCGGGTGTTGCCCATTGTCACCATCATTATTGCACCATTTGGTACTGCGTTAGCACAACATCGAAGACCCACCTGGCACAGGCAAAAAATGAAGAGGAGGAACACCACAGCTGGCATCAAAAATTTCACAGTCATTCCAAGCCATGAGGGAACCCAGGAGAAGATATTGTCAAACCACGTACTGTCCTCTGCTCCACCTTCCATTTTCATTCTTTCTCCTAGGTTGTGCACTGCTTCGATCACATGGGACAGGGAGCCGTTTTCTGCATCTTCAGAAGGTACGAAAGTGCAGCAGGCACTTCCGATTTTTCGGCAAACACCTCCATCCATCGCCGTCAATAGGTCCAGGACATACCTGTTTTGCATGGTCATCAGCCGCAAAGCTCTTAGTTCCACTTTTATTATGTTGAACCCTTCTTCAGTGTCATTTGCCAGCTGAATCAGTTCCCAGCATGTTATCTGGAGCCCTTTTGCGTTTGCTCTGGCTTGGACACTTGAGATGAGTGAGGCAAAAAATGTTTCTGCGGAGCTGAATAATCGATATCTGTCCGGGATCTGCGCCAACAACTCCGATGATGCCTTTGATATGTAGTTTGGTGCTCGTCTGTTTCGGGAAAGCACCTCTCCCTTGCTCCCGGAAGACAGGACATAGATATGTGCCTCTGCAGTAGGCTGGGCCGCACTCTGTTGTACGCTTTCTTGTGTCCTTTTGCTCCCGTCAATGTGGCGTTCTGGGATTACCATTAGGGCTGAGTGCAGAGTGGCCATTGAGCAGCTGCCACTCCATGACTGGGGAAGGTGCAGGTATGCCTGGTTACCGCATACCCAGTACGTGTCCATCAGGGCCGCTGTCCCTTTTCTCAGATCTGGGATGGTGAGGGTCTTGTTGCAGTTCTTGTTTGTCCCCATGGACGTTTTCCCCTCTCCTTTAAAACACAGTTCATAGTCTATTTCATTCTGCAACTTGAAGGGCTTTTCAATGGCTGTTACCCACGTTAATTTTGAAATGTGTTCCTTCCATACTGGTGTGCACGTTTCTTCTATCCATTGCAATTTCTCTGGTGCCACACCCCTGAGTGCTTCAGCTTTACACATTACTTCTTCATCCTTCCACTTGTTGTCAGAAAAAAGTGTCCTTTGTATCACAAAAAATGGTTCCTTCAGACATACCACTCCTACTGTCTTTGGATAACAAGTTTTCTCATTTTGCAGCATTCTAAAAGTAACTTCATGTGCCTGGAAGGTGTTCTTAATTCTGCATGGTGTGAGATGAAGGAGACATTGGGCATCCACAATAGGCAATTCTTTAGGTAACAATACTTTTGGTGTGCCTGAAGCATGGGGAATGAGGGAGCAGACATAACAGCTCTCGTTTGTTGTTTGTTTGGCTGTTGCACTCATATCTGCATACCACTTATTTGTTTGGTGGGGGTGTCGTGGGTCTTCCATTTTATCTAGTCCTAACCCATAGTACTCATCATACTTCCTCCTCCCTGCTTCCCTTTTCCGTCTGTTATTCTTGTTCCTTATGTACTTCCCAGCCTCCTGGGCAAGGGACAAAATAGACCCCCCTTTCTCATTCCCGCCCCCCTTTGCCCAGTCATCATATAATATTTTGTGTGTTGCTAGCATTTTTTCCTTTCCGTCCTTTTCGTTAACTTGCAGATCGTTTTTTTCTATGGGGGCAGGTTGGCTAGTGGGGGTGTTATACAACCATAATATAGCAGATAGGTTTCGGTCATTCAAGCTGCGAGCATTGTCATTAGATATTTCTGGTAGGGACACTGTATTATTTTGTATTTCATCCTGCAGCCCTTTGTTTTTCGAGATCACAGCATTGGATGGTGTGGTATAATAACCCCATACAAGTTTAGTTCCGTCCCATACCAAAAAATCACCTTCCTTAGTATTGACACTTGCAGTTGTATTGGTCCCAGTAGTGCTGTTATTCCCTCCCCCCTCGTTCATCTCGATAGAGATGAACGCTATGAACCAATATGTAACCAGGCCAAACATCATTGTAAAAAACAACGTGATGCATATAGATAATCCACACTCATACGAATATCGGCATCTCTCATTTAATAATCCTCTCAATCTACTAAGTCTATCCGTTGCAGGCTGCCCGTTAGATGCCATGGTAGCTCCTGTTTGAGATATAAAAGTGCATTAAGTGCATGGATGTAAACATTGTGTTGGCACTATCAGTGCCACTATATATTGAACGGGAATGGGAGCGGGTAGGGTTGTAGGGATGGGAATCCACAGACAGTAAACACATTTCGTAAATTTGATTACATCAGTAATTACATATAAATTCACACGTTAAAGAATCGTTCTATGTTTCCCTTTTTTTTTTTTTTTTGGTAATATCTTTCAAATCCAAGTATACGTGTCAGCTATTTTTCCATTCAAGTGCATTACTTTCACGCACACAAGCTGATATTCAGGCATTCTGCTCAGGTTCATTGTTTGCTGTTGTCTGTGCCTCCTCGTCCACCTCCTCCTGTACAGTGCTATACGCCCTTCGTACATTGGTCAAATGCATCCAATATTTCAGGCCCTTTACCTTTACTGCCGTGGGCGTGCAAAACACTACCTCGTATGGGCAATGGAACCGTGGTGCATTCCACCGACGCACAAAACTCCTGACATATATGAATTCGCCTGGCATCAGCTGTGGTTCAGGCTGCGTAACAGGCTCTGTTGTGTTTCCCTCCTCTCTCGTGAAGGGTGGAGAAAGCTGCTTTGATATTGCGCGCGCTGCCCTTGTTAATTTCTTCAAATAGTCTGTGAACTCCTCACCCAATATCGCGGCGCTCCTGTGTGCATCTGAGTGTTCGCGCAGTGGGGGAGTGTGCTGTATGCATTCGTCTCCCAGTCACGATCTCGTGCGGGGACAAATGGTGGTCTTTGCTTGGCTGATTTCTCAGCTCAAAGAGCGCAAGGGGTAAACAATAAATCCAGTTCTTTTTTAATGAAAAGCATAGTTTTGATAACCTGCCTTTTAACAGTCCGTTCATCTTTTCCACTACGCCATTACTTTGAGGATGATAAATCGAGCACAACTTATGTTTTATCCCCAATAATGTAGTCGCTTCCTTGAAAAGCTCATTTACAAAGTGAGTGCCGTTGTCGGAGCGTATTACGTCACAAATTCCCCAGCGTGGGAACACTTCCCTTACTAAGAACTTTGCAGCGCTTTTGGCATCAGGTCGTGCACATGGGCCTGCTTCTACCCACCTTGAGAATGGGCATACAACCACAATCATGTAACGTGCCCCATTACACCTTTCTCCCATGTCTGCGTAGTCAATATGTAGCTCTCTAAATGGCCCAATGGGTTTTGGAATTGTTCCCCGGAGCGTGCGTAATGTCATTCCTGAATTGTATATCTGACATGTCGTGCATTCTAGTGTCAATCGGGATATGTGCTCCTGGAGACAGGGCACAAACCATTCTTCCTGTATCTCTGCTGCAATATGCCGTTTCATATTGTGTGCAGGGAAGTGTAGTTGTTGAAACGCAATTTCCAATAATTTTACTGGCATTACGACCTTTCCTGAGTTATTTTGTCGCCACAGTAAGTCTGTCGCCGATTTGCTGCACCTCGTTTTGTCCATATCAATTTTTCATCTGCACTAGCTCCTTCCTGTAATTCTAGTATTTGTGATATAGGCATCATATTGTAACCTTCTGGGGCCCTTTGTTTGTCTTGTGTTGCAGCATGTACTCACCTGCTTCATATTTCTGAAAGTAAGAAGCTTCCTTGGCGGCAGCGTCCGCTGCCGCGTTTCCCAAAGACACAACATCAGTGTTGGAGGTATGTGCTTGGCACTTCACTATTGCTACTGCCGTGGGGCCTTGTAGGGCTTCAATTAACTCCTTTAACAATTCGGCATGCTGTACCGGTGTTCCATCTGCCCGTCGAAACCCCCTCCGCCCCCACCTCGCCAACCCTCCATGTACTGTTGTCGTCATGTAAGCTGAGTCTGTGTAAATCGTCACTGCACAACCCTTAGCTGCGTGTAGTTCTTCTATCAGTGCGATCAGTTCTGCTGCTTGTGCAGAGTAATGTGATGGGAGGCGGTACTGCACTAGTGTTTCATACTCCCCGTCTTCTAATCTCACCACTGCCATACCCACACGTCAATTGATGCAGACCCATCTACGAAGTACACTTCACCTTCGCTCAGAGCATTCTCACACACCACTGTGTCCTCCCCTCTTTCTCCTGTGTAAGTTGCACAATCATGCTCCTGCATGTCCTCTAGTGTGCACGCTTCTGTAATGAATGTGGCTGGGTTCACTGTCTTGCATCTCACCACATGGATATTGGCGCTGGACAATATTATCTCATACGCTGTTGCCCGCTGTGTTGTTAGTGTGCTTTTTGACCTCTCAAGTATTGCAAATAAGGAATGTTCCACAAATAAGGTCACAGGGCATCCCATTACTATTGTGGCTCTTTTTTCAATCGCGAACGCGGCTGCAGCGAGTGATTGCTCGCATGCGAAATTGCCTTGCATCACAGCATCTAAAGTGCCACTATAGTAAACCAGAGGCTTGTGTCCTAGAGACGTCTTCTGTGTCAGTACAGCTGTCATAAGTGTTCCTTTGCAGTGTGAGAACAGGTAAAACTTGCGTCCATAATCAGGATTTGCGAGTACTGGAGCGCTTGAAATTAACTCTAATGATTTAAAAGAGGCACTCATCTCTTCTGACCATTCTATTTTTTTGTTCTCCTGTTGTGCTTCCTTGAGCGCTTGTAGTAGAGGTCTCGTGTATGCTGCATAATCTAATATCCATGCTCGGCAATAGTTACACATTCCCAGGAATTTCTGCATGTCTTTCACTGTCATGGGTTCCCCTACAGATCTTATTGCTTCTATCCTGTCGGGAATTATTCTTTTTCCATCTTTTGATATTAGTTGTCCCAAGTATATGACCTCTGTTAAACAGTACTGTAGCTTTCCGTTGTCTACTTTGTACCCCTTATTGGCCAATAGAGTCAGGAGCGTTGTTGAATCCTTTCTGCATGTTTCTTCATCTTGTGCACAGACTAGTAAATCATCTACGTACTGAATTATTGTACTCTCAACTGATAGGTTTCCCAAGTCTTCATGCAATATGCAGTTGAATATGCTTGGGCTCTCACACTATCCCTGCGGTAATCTGCAGTGTTCGTATCTCTTTCCCCCTAGTGTGAATGCTGTCAAGTATCTACTCTCTTCGGGCAGAGGGATTGAGAAAAACGCGTTCTTTAAGTCGACCACTGTGAAGTGTGATGCCGTTTTTGGGATGCTGCATAATATTGATGCAGGGTTCGGGACCAAAGCGAACTCTTTCTGAATTACATCATTTAGGGGGCATAAATCCTGTATCATTCTCCAAGACCCCCCCTTTGCTTTTTTGATTGGATAAATACATGTGTTACATGGGGAGTTTGAAGGCACTATTATTCCTTGTGCTAGTAGTGCATTTATTGTCCCTTTTATCCCTTCTTCAGCTTCACGGGACAATGGATACTGTTTCACTCGGAGTAGAATTGCTCCTTGTTTTAGTTTTATTATTACAGGTTGTACTCCATGCAATAGCCCTACGTCATGGGGGCCGGTTGTCCACAAATTATTTGGTACGAGCCTCATGTCATCATCGAAAAATGACGGTGGTGCTCCTACCACTGCCATCAGCTGAACGGGGATTTCCCTTGCTTGAATCAAAATGTCACAGGGCATCGCTATTTCCATTACTATTTCACCATCCCCCTCTGCATCTGAAAAGAGATCCTCGTCTGTTAAGTCTCTTAGGGCGATATTGGCATTTGTACACAGTACTGTACGCCACTCACATCCTTCCATGGCAATTCCAATCACAGAAATCCTTTTTGTTGATACCTGTACAGCGTGCAAGTCTAATGACACCACTGACCCTGGTGCTGTGTCGGGGCACACTATGGGGCGGAAGAGGAACTCCGCTGGAATCCTCCAGTCCATTCTCCTCAATTCTGGAATTATGAGGGCCAATGTCCTTAGCCCTTCAATAAACATTTCCTCATTCTCTGGCAAACCTCGTATTTCCTGTGTGGTGGTGTGGGCCTGTACTACCAACATTACGCGTAATGGGCATATTCCGGGTGTTGAACACACTATACCTCTCTCAGTGAAGGATATGGTCATGTTGAGTTTACTTAGGAGATCCCTCCCTAGCAAATTTATTGGTGAGTGTTCATAATACAGTAAGGGTGTTTTTACGGTTTTGCCCCCCACTGTTACATCCAATGCTTCTGTGTAAGGAACTTCAATTACAGCCCCAGAGAACCCCTGCGTCTCTAACTTCCGGTTAGATAACGGGAACTGGCTCTCTTTAATGCATGATTTCTCCGCTCCCGAATCCACCATGAATATGAATTGCTTGTCTCCTATCTGCGCCCCTACTAATGGTTCCTCTGATGCATTGTAGGTGGTAGATAGAACTGGACACGCAAGTGTTCTCTGTGGGCTGTCCTATGCGGGGTGTCTCATTGCCCCCCTTGATTAAAGACACTCCCTGAAACCACTGACACGCCACTATAGGGTGCTGGTGCGGGGGCCCTGTTTGCCGTTGTTGCAAAAGGGTTGCCTGGTGTGTACTGCATAGTGTTATTGTTTTGTGGGTGGTTCTGTGTTCTATACTGATGCCCCTGTTGTTGCTCACTGTGTCCCTGGCCTGAGTTTCTTTGCTGTTGTTGTCCCATTGGAAGACCATGTGGGCTCCCCGGATGGGGATGGCCATAATGTTCTGCCTCTTGGAACCCATTGTTGGGTCTACTCCTGCACTCCCTAGAGTAATGCCCCCATCTCCCGCAGTTCCAACAACTCCCCTGCGCACCTCTAGGACCCTGCCATCCACTTCCTCCCATTCCCCCATATCCCGGTCCACCTCCTCTTCGGCCCCTGTACCCACCTCGTCCCCCTCGAGGGGCCCACTCTTGCCACTGCGGACCTCCGCCTTGCTCCTGTTCGTTCCACTGCCGCTGTCCTGTTCCAACCCAATTAGTTGCCATCCTTCCTTGTATTGCGATCAGCCCCTCCTCCTCTTCATCTCCCTCCCTGCTGTGTGGGAGCGCTGCTACTGCTGCTGCGACCTTCACCAACTTTGTCTGCACTAGTTTCGCTTCATCTGCCAATCTTTTCTGCGCTGCCTCCTTCTCCCTTTCTTTTATTCGCTTACAGTGGTGCACTATTATGCTCTGAATCTCAGGCCACCCCTTCGCTTCAATACCTGCTATCTTGTCGAGCGCCTTTTGCACCTCTTTTGGGAGCCCTCTTTTAATAATGAAGTAAAATAATGATGTCGATTGATATCAGGGCGTGCCCGTTTCTGCTCTCCACATCTCTTGAACCCGGAAAATGTAATCCATAGCATCTTCCCCGTCATTCATGGTACATTGCATTACTGACTGTAAGTCTGGGGTATCTGGAAACGTTTCCCGCAGAGCATCCCACACCCTCGCACGTACTGTGTTAAAGGACGCCCCATCAAGGCGGTCGCAGTCCAATGTTACTCCCGGGAAAGCAGCTTTTACCCATACTCTGTCGGCCTGGTCCCCCACTGCTGATACAAGCAAGCTCTTCACATCTCCTATTGATAGGGGTACCCCGGCGGTGTGTTTCTCAAAGGCGTATATCCACTTACTTGCCCCTCCCGATAACGGGGGCAATAACTAATAAATTGGCCTTATCCATCTGGGCCCATGGGATATAATTTGGCCTCCCTCCTCCCCTATGTATCAATGGGAGCTGTAACCTTCCTTTTATCGTGGCATCTATACCCGTTTTTGCTGCTGATGTTCCCAGTGATGCCATTTTCCCCACTCTATTTCTTAATCGTCCCGTCCACTCATCGTCCAGTGTTCCCATTGAACATGCACCATATAACCCTTCGCTTTCCCCTCCTATTGTCATACTCAACCTGTCGCTCTCCTCCAGATCGCCCCTTATATCACATAGTAGTTCTTCTCTGTCCCCTGTAGGCCTTTCTTCATTATCAATACATCCCTCTTGTGCCTCTACTTCGATTATTCGTGTCGGTTCTTCCTCAATCCTGAACAGTATCTCACCTTTTTTCCACCCGTCTTCAAGTATTCTATTCTCACTCGGCGCTCTAGACATGCGCCCTGATCTTGCTGCATTAAGTGCTGTTCGTTCACATATGTCTTTTATCCTCGAGAGCTCATCTTTGGCTATTGAGAGTCTTGACTCTAAATCATCTGTTAGTTTTTCTATGTCCACTCTTTGTGTACTTGCCTGGGCTCGCTCCCTTGTACTCTCGTATGGCGGGGGTGCCGTTGGGGTGTAGTAGCCGTCGGGGGAGGCACATAAGTGGGGTCACTGTACCCTTCTGCGGGCACAGGCTTATTCAATATCGGGTACAAGCTTATTACCTCTATTGGTGGCTCTACATTTGGCAGTTCTTTAGCATCTCTCTGTATCATTAGTGGATTGTCAGTGGTAGATGGTAGGTCAGGATTTAATGCTGGTGCTTTGGGCAGTGGTATCTCTTCAAATAACCTCCAGAGATCTAATATCTCCCTTCTGTTATGCAACTGCTTCCCCTTGTATTTCAAAAAGATGCATGTGGCTACCACATCCAGAACACTTTTGTCAAATGACCCCCCTTCGGGCCATATCTGGGGTAACCCCTCCCCCTTCAACTCTGTTGTCCATTGGTCATGATATTTTTTGATTCGCTCTGCGTGCCCCGGTAGGTTCTTACAGATATGTGATAAGGGTGTCTCTGCCCCCATGCTTTGTGTCCTTCTGGTATTTGTGTGTCTCTGTGTGTCCCCAAAAATGGCACTGTAAAACGTGTCACCATATGAGTATGCGTCTTTTATTTCACATTCAATAACGAACACCTTTATGTTCTACCCCTTACCTGTATACCATAAAAGTGACTGTACACACTCTCTATTTTCTTCTCTTTTGGGGGGCACATACAAGAGCAAACCGTCTGTGATCTCGACAATGTTAACCCCGAAATCAAAAAGGTACACACTCACTTCACCTTACTATCTTTGTCTTCATGAAGCTTTATCCGGCCACACTTACCATGACCATTCAATGGCTATACATTTATGACCATTCTTACACATCCACAACACCAAAATATCTCCCAACACATACGATGTGCACACACCTCTCTGTAACACTATTCAAAATTCAATTTGCCCTCCCTTTCCTCCCTGGCCGGCTGTCCCTGTCCTTCTTATTCAGTTATATGTACGCACATATATATGTATCTAAGTTTAATCTTCACTTTTACAGTAGAACTCTCTGTCTCTTACTTTATCTCTATAGTTTTGTACTGTTCTCGCTTTTATTTTTTCCCCAACCCTAAAGAAAAGAATAGAAAGAATAGCATTCACTAATATATTCTCCGTGTCCCCCTTTGCCAGACACTTTTATCTTATTATCCACTTCTTCATATATTCCCAGCACTAGTCAAGATAGCACTATGCGGCGCCGCCTTCCACCCCCTCTCGGAGCTAGGTTCCCGTCACTTCTACCTCTTATTCACCTCTTGATCCTAATGGCCATATGCAAAGAAAAAGCAAAGAAAGTTTAAAATGGTCCTTAGTAGACCTACGTGCTCCCCCTTTCTACCCGTCCTCGTCCCCTGTCCTAAATTTCCTCTCCCACTCCCTTTATGATCGCTCGCACTCAGTACTCACGTGCCCGTCTTGAACCGATAGTCTCCGAAACTGGGTCCGTCCAGGCAGTGTTGCCGTCTGCTCAACAGTCAGCCCCGGCTCCGGCGAGCGGTACTCAAAGGGGATTTTTCAACCGGGATCCCGTACCCTCTCTCTGTTGAGTGCGCACTTCTTAGTGTACCGGTCGCCGTTGGCGGGCAGCCTCCCGGAGCTGGCGCAACGTGCGTATCCCTTTTCGACCAGAGATTCTCGTGCCAAAAGGGGACGGTAATGATGGGTTGGGAAAAATAATAAAAATCACGCTATCGGGGTCACCACTGAAGGCAAGCGTCCCCAACCAGCACGATCCTCCCCGCAATGAGAGACAATGATGGACTCTCCCAAATTGGGAATAAAGCCAAGACAGAGTGCGGGTGAGCTTAGGTGGGAGTTTATCAATCAGAATAGGGCATGCAAAGAACTCTGCAAACTCCGAGAGCGCTCTGTCTGACAATAGCAAAGACAGGCGTATATATTTACAAAAAACGTCACCAGAACCTACATACAATAGGGGGCACAAGTTCAATGGAATTGGGTGGCGACGACTAGCTATAGGTGCTGCTGTGGTGTGGTTGGCCTTGGCTGGAGGACGTCACTGGTCAGCCTCGTGGGTTGGGCTGGGCCTGGCAGGTAGGCTTGAGTTCATCCGGGCGGTGTTGTTGTGCCAATGTGGCCTGCGTCAGAGATGAATGCCTTTTCCTGACTTATTTGCCCTGGGCCATGCACACCGCAGTCATTCAGTCATTGCAATATTATTTTCTTTCGTAAATCTTTCAATAGGTTATTCTACAGGTTAATGCAACACAGGAGGAATGCACCTTGTGAGGGGTCTGATGGTCATTCGTCAGGGCACGATTACCAGTGTCCTGTTGACCGGTACCATAGGTCGAGGGGCTAAGTCTTAGGGCATGGGACGGGCGGTACATGTCTTTCTGTCTTGTTAGAAGTTATTATGAATGGGCCGCTGTATGTTGCCACAGTATTGGGTGTCTTGATTGCACAGAGTCATAAGTCTAAGGTGATCCGGTGGATTGTGTGGTTTACGAGGGGGCGCCTGTGGATCTGTGTATTCAGGCAGAGGTTTACTGCCGTGTTGTAAATAACGCAGGTGGCGGGCAGTGGCCTTGGGAGCTGCAGAGGGGGCTACAAATCTTTGAAGCGGCTCCAGTCTGGTTGAGGGAGGTGGAGCAGCGCGGCGCGGGCCTCTGCTCTCTTGTATGGCAGTCTTCGCAGGGTGGGAGGGGGAATGGCCTTGCACATATTCACAAAGGTATCTTCCTCGTGTGTTGCCGACTTTAGAGGTGAAAACATCACAAACATTTGAACACTCTATACTACTCATTTGAATCACTTGAAAACATACATTTCGATTTTACTACATGTGTCTCGAATATAACCAGTCTGAGCACCTTATTCGTGCACTATGTTTTAATAACTACAGCATTTAGTAATATGCATATACATTTACAGTAGGTGAGGTAGCAGTGAGGTTGGTGGAGCACATAGAAAATGACTCGCCACCGTACGTGACGGTAGTGGCACATAAGGGGCTTAGATATACACGCATGACAGGTGCATTCTCGCACGTTCTTCACATGAGCCCTCTGTATAGTTACATTCGTCTTCTCTTGTACTCTAGCAGCATTAGTCCGGTTATGGCGCAGGACCATGGAGTGTCGGTTTTTTAGTGATACACATAACAAATAAACCCCTGGAACGCTCTTTCATTGCTAGTACCCAACTGCAGTGGTGTGGGCTCTTTTATTGCTAAGATCATGGAAGCATGTATTCTATCATGGTTATGCATTTTGCAGGTTTTCGTAATAGCAGAGGTTTTGTGGAGAAGTGCACATTTTTGCAAGTGGTCTTGGCATTAATATTTGGGGACTTTCAGCCACCTGATGATCATTTTACAGTTTTTTCTCATCACCCAGGCCCGCAGGCCGGGTCAAGCTGGGAGCAGTGATGCACTGTGGAGGGTGAAATGTTACAGTGTTAGTATCTCATGCTAGCTCATGTCCGCCTTGTTCGTGGGAACAGGCTCACAGCGGATCTGCCAGGGTGCTGCGGCAACAGGGATAATTGAAACTCTTCAAGGGTGGGGGCCGCGCTGCAGTGCGCTGAGCTCACACCATCTTTATTAGACAAAAATGGTTTGTAAGGCCTTGCTAAATTCAATGTGTGGGCAATGTCTTCAGCAGGTGAGCCCCCCACCGCCTGGGCCCTGGTGGTATGGGGGAACGCCCAGTGAGCCATGGCCCTCACCTAGGGAGGGATGTAGGCAAGGGGGGTCTTTTGGACCTACCCTCCCCTACATTTCTAGGAATGACAAGTTCGTTTATCCGAGTGCTATCTTAGAGAGTACATCCTTGTTATAGTAAGCCTTTTCCCATAAGAAAAAGAAAGGCCCATTCTGCTCAGAACCCAGAGTTACAGAAATAACCCTTTCGAAGGTTTTGCCAAATTCTGGTTATTTCCTGTGTGAATGCTAGGCCAGGTAAGGTAGTGGTTTTCCCTCCTTAGGTCACAGAATACATTACCAAGTTGTTGGCTTTCTGGAGCCTAGGGGGCCCACAGATGTGTCAGAAAGGTTTTCTACTTCGTGTACAGCAGTGACAATGGCTTTCTTAAGTATACTCTGGGAAATGGGTTCCCCTTTCTTCACGGTATAGTTCTGGGAGCCGGTATTATGTAAAAAACGGTTTATAGTCTTTCCATCGTCAGCCAAAGCATCTAATGCCATACCATCTAAAAAAAAGCATCTAAAACAAAAAGCATCTAATGCATTTTTTTTCATTTTTTTTTCCAATGGGGGGGTCCCCCCTAAACCCCCTTTTTTAACCTTAAAAACCAATTTTTATTAGACTAAACCCTTTACCATGTAAAAAAATGCATTAGATGCTTTTTTTAGATGCTTTTTTTTTTAGATGGTTTGGTTGTCAATGCAATGACCGGATACCGTAAAGAACGAGTTAAGTACGAGTGATTTATAAATCATGGCTCATTAAAGGGACTATTTTTTTCCTTCCTTTAAAGGGACTATTTTTTTGGGACAAGACGTTTGTAATGATTCTGTGTTGTGATGTAATTTGCTCTGCTTGCTAGAGCGCACAGAGCAGATTAGATCACCGAGCCCCCAGGTTCGACGAGGGACAAAGAGGCCTTGCTCTGTGTGTTAACAAGCCTCCCTGGCAAAGCTGGGGGCTCGGTGAAGCCTCGTCAAGGCTGAGGCAGGCCAGGCCCGAAATCTGGGGAGATATCTTATGCTGGATCTCAGAACCAGCAAGAGCTGACCCATTGACCAGAGCTGCATGCATTTAATACTGTATTGTAGTCAATGGGCAGCAATAAATATCAATGAATAATAATAAAATACCACCGCATATTCATTTTCATCATTGCATTAATCTGAAAGTTTCCAACAATGGATGATGTCCGCATTGAGAAAAAGTGATCAGTTCCTTTGTAAATAATGACCAGTCACATTGCAGATACCAAATGGAAGTGTGTGCTAACCAGTTTATCAAACTGCAAATGATAGAAAACTGAATTGGCAGTGTCAGAATTTAAGTTTGCAAACTGTTAACCCGTCGATCTTCACACCATGAATTCAGCCTGCTACCTGATGTTCAAGGTTAAGCAGTATTGGCTCTCTGCATCCTTCCTACACACAGAATGTGTGCCAACAACTCCTAGAGCTAATTGAATTAATGTTTTAAATTGTGGCCTTATATCTCACAGTAGGTTTCCTCCTGACGAGAGGCCCTTCGTATAAGATACCTCAGCAGCAGAATTCCACCAAATGCAAGCATCTTTTTGTAAAATGCATTTGACAAGCCCTACTATCCTGACACCATTTAATGAAGTGCATCCTCACAAGCCTGTGCAGTAATTCTTTAAGCCATACTTAGAAACAAGAATTGGAAACAGCCAACAGTTTTGGCTTTTTGTGTAGGCCTGGGAGACGCATTTTCGAGTCACACCTATAATATTACCAACTGGTCATAAGATAGTGCTATTACAAGCAGGCCCGGACTGACCCACTGGGACACCGGGACTTCCCCGGTAGGCCTCAGGGACCTAGGGCCTCTTTTTCTTTGTGGAAGGATATATAAATTCAATACTAACATAATGATTCATTGAGGACAGTCGGTTGAAGCCTGGGTGGTTCGCTGCCTGCCTGCCTTTCTGATTCTAGCAGTTCCACCTGTAGCTCACGCTTGCTCCTTGTGTGGGGGCACTGCCAGGGCATCACTCCACGTGCCTTGGTGTGCACGCATGCGCAGGTGAAGCCCTGCCACCCCATTCTAACCTGCCAGTGCTCCAGCAACGACGGAGTGAAAGATGCCGCCTGCATCCATTTCAGTTCCACAAAATGGTATGTGCGCTGGCTGGGGGCGGCTTGCACCATGTAATGTATTGTGCAAAAGATTAATATTAGACAAAACGTGCACTGCAAGCCCACGGGCGTCCCATCGATCTCTCTGGCTCTGCCTAGCCTTTGGTTCCAGTCCTCTAGGTATTCATGCCCAGGCTATAGGCCAGTCCGAGACTGCTCACAAGGAAATTGGTGCTTTCGTGGTGGGGGCGCTGAATGCTGAGCAGTTAGCCTCTGGTGTCAAAAACTGGCTTAAAGAACCAGGCCAGTGAGCATGGAGGAGGAGGCAGGTCTAGGTCTGAGGATTTCAAAAGCTGCTGAAACCTGTCATGACGAACATTTTAGGTTTCGTTGCTGTGACACTTTGAGTAGTGGCAGAAAATAATGCCCTGTGCTATGAAATGATAGTGGGACCGCAATAGAGTCCTGCTGTCATTAGCAACTTCTGGACTGCCATGCCAGTGCTGGGGGTGTCCTGAGCATGTTTAGGGTCTGGCACTGGGGGACGGATGGGGGCACTTCTGGCATGGGAAGAGAACCCAGAGCAGGTGAATTGCTATAGAGCAGGTGCTGAATAGAGATGCTGGGCAAAACAAGCAATTTGAAGTAAAGCCTTATGCAGCCGGTGCTCCGACTAATGAATGTTTCCCCTTTGTGGGCTGCTAAGTAGCAGTGAATGCGAAAAATGTGTCGCTATGTTTTGGGATAGCTGCGGGCTCCATTGGCAGCCTTCAAACAATACCGAGGGGAGAGGGGCAGAGGGGAGGGAGAGGGGGAGCAGCGCAAAGCATTGACATATAGGGGAGTTCTTGAGGGGATAAACCGAAGAAAAGAGAGGGAGAGAGAGGGGCGGGGTTGGGGAGAGGAGTGATAGTAGACAAATGGGACTTGTAAGCGATGGGCGGGAAAGGAGGAAGAGACGAATGGAAAATGAAAAGTGGCGCAGAGTGAAAGAGGGAAACGGCGGAAAGAGAGAGGTCAAGATGGCGGCGAGTAGGAGTGATAGAACGAGACAAGGCAGTGGGAAAGGAAGAGAGGATATGGGGGAAGCAGGAGGACGAGTGAGAGGATATGGGGGAAGCGGGAGTACGAGTGGTTATGGTAGGGAAGAAAAGGGATATGGATGGCAAAAGGACCCAATGCCCGTTCATGAAGCAATGCAAGCAAGTCATTGTACAAAAGTACTGATACATTCGCAGAGCTCTCACAATGCACCTCTTACCTGGACTATATGATTCACTGGTCGTAGGACTGATACGCCCACACAACTCCCACAATGCACCTCTATCCTGAATTTTAACATGCACATTTAAGGCTGCTCCCATAATTCTCACCTTTCCCATATATCGCGGAGGCATCCATACATTCCATAATTCACCTTTCCCATATATCGCGGAGGCATCCATACA